>NC_060209.1:28780000-29386250 GCF_021130785.1 Homalodisca vitripennis
TGATAAAATTTAAGGTTTTAATATTTTAGGTGTTTAAAATTGAAAAAGGAAATAGTTATAGTTTATCTATTATAAATCTCAGTCAAAAGGGAATAGATCCTAGAATTCGCAGGTCTTTTAAAACCTTTTAACATCTTGTAAGATTTCAAGCTATCAGGCTTATAAGGGTTTGAGAATTATACAATAATACGAGTAAACGTGACAACTGCCGTAATTTCTAAATGATTTCAAATAAATTCGGTTTAGAAATATTATTTATTGATGCCTTGGATAATTTTGTTAGCCATCATTTATTTCATTGCTGTTCGCTGCCCTTCACACTTGTACAAAATCATCATTTTGTTAATTATAAAGTTTGACAAATAAATATAAGGATTTGTGACGACTATTAGTAAATTCAAACAAGTTTTAAACATTTTGCGTATCGTTAGGTGTAACGTCTCAATGTTTTATGAGTACATATGTTCGGTGACTACCAATTTTTGGTATGTTTAACTGAAGACTTAGTCGAACTTTGATTTTGTTATCATTTGTCTTTGGCCTGCCAGTTGATAGTCTTTTCTACATACTTCCTGTCTCACGAAACATGTAAACGAGCGACGAGTTGCATTATCACCTGGTAAATTTTCACCTCGAAACCGACGCTGGACGTTAACAATTTTATTGATTTCAATTCTGCGTACTATAGTACACACTATGCCTTTCTGTTCCGCCGTAAACACCGAATTCGCGACTAGCGCCAGGTGTCACTATACCGACTGCCACCGCGCAGCTGATCTGCGCATGCCAAGGTCAACGTTTCTCCCATGCTACACGGAAAACAAAACTTTGCTATTTCAACTTCACTTTGAAGTTTAATTCAATTGGTTATCTTGAATAGTTCTGAAGTAACAGTTGTTCAAAGTCCCGGCATTCATTTTCGGAGACCCTTATTTGTACATGTTTTTAAAATATTATGAAATTTAAAAGTGGCATTCGTTATAACTACCAATAGGAATATTTATATATGACATTTTAGGTATTACATAGATAAAATATGAAGACTATTCCATACTCTGAAACCATTTACCAAAACTACGTACTGTACAACACATTTCCAGTATTCTCTTCCTTTACTCTTGTACTTTACCCTACACCTTTTTTCAATGTTCCTATCATCGGTTTACAACTATTCTTCTCATTTATTAATTCTATCACTATCGTATATTACCGTCTGACACATTCAGAATTTTCCAAACTCTAAATGCAACGAATTCATTCTACTTTTCCACGGCTCTTAATAATAATTCCACTTAGCCCCTCTATAATGCATAATGCCAGTCATCTTTACGGTCTTTTCTCCTACAGCTCAAACAGGCAATTTTCCCTTAATGTTCATATTCTTACATTATTTTCATTGTTGCACTTTCACATGATGGGAATCTCTGTTTCTCAATATCCCGAATATTTTTTCCCGAATTGAAGCACCTATATATATTTTAGGGATTTTATACTTTTGTTTCCTACAAAATTGCATACGTTATTTCAAAATATCATTATTGTACAATTCAGTTATTGACTCCAATAGTACGAACTTATGATGAAAAAAGAAAATGTTAATACAAACACATACACCATAGTCACTGAACAATCTGCGTTATCTTTATTCGTATTTTATGTTTACGGTTGCTGTCTCAGCATGGAATTTCCTATATAGTGTTTTACTTCGGTGAAGGCTATTTCCTTATTGTATTGGTGTATTGTGTTATTATTAATATATGCTGAAGCACCAGTCATAAATCTGAATAGTTCGGATTAAACTCTTAGAGTTTATTAAAATTACATCTTCATGCTTGTATTGCTTGTATACCAAGACAGAAGACAATTTAATAATAAAGTTAAGCTTATCGTATAAGCAGCCTTTTATTAGTGTATACATTAAGTTCATATGAGCCTATAGCCTAAAATCATAATCCTTTCGTCTTCAAAAAGCTTTCATGGAACAGAGTTCAAATTGGATTAAAGGAATCTTAAGGTGGGGTTTAAAGATAATTAATTTAAATAATCGCTGTTGCATACCATAGTCTTTGGTTACTGAATGAAGTAAGAAGTGTTCGTGAAACAAATTTCGAAAGACGAGCTGAAAGTCGTGTGGTACTATAGTAAATCTACAGCATCTGGTAGATTTTGAGGTGGAGGTCTGTGAACTGGAAGACTCTGTGTTATACTCTTTCTCTTTCTTGACTTTGGATGGAGTGAAAGGGGCATTTCTAAGTAAAAGTCTCGCCACAGTCGCTACACAATCTTGGTGTTGGAAAGATTTATTTGTTTTAAAAACGTTGCTTTAGTGTCGTGAAATGATTCTGGCTTGTGAACAGTGTGTTCCTATGTTTAATCAGGCTGGTGAGAATGAAACCATAAAGAAGTTTCATGGTGGAAATCATAAATGGTTATTTTTTTAAAGATAATGTTTTTGCAAAACTTATACTCGTATCATAGCTTCTTTTTATCTTATTTTGTCATCTTTTCGATACTCCATGGAGAATATGTCAACTGTCTCTACTGCCACTTTCCACTTACTGTACTGTTCTCTGAAATAATATCCCAGATGTGTATAAAACAAAACTATTATTTAACTGATATAGTGTCGCATTTAAATCTGAAGAATTTTCATTGGTGACTACATTACATTGCTCCGGAAAATCTCAAATTATTCAAACCAATTATGGGCGAAGGTTGATGTATTAAAAGAAATGGTTGGGATTTAAAAGAGGGAAAGAGGGCTGAGAACAAACCCTGAGAGATTGATCGTCATTAATACAAATCAAAGATATCTATAAAATGTGGTAACTTTGAGGTTGTTATAGGCCAGCAAGTTGGAATTGCACCACCATCCCTGGTTTCATAATTATTGGCCTAAATGTTAGATAGTAATACCCTACCGCGTTTTTAGTATATTATAAATTCATACCGAGTGTGTTTTGCGTTATAATCTCCTCTAGATACAAACTGTGCTCTAAAACATGAGAAGACAACAAATCTGTGCTGAGCGACATTTATTCATGGGGAACATTAAACTGCAGATACCATTAAAACTAGCATTCTGTTGGAAATCATAATTCCTGCCGCTTTGATCCTATTTTATAGTGGCATCACGATTTAGGAGAATGAAGTTACCAAAACCGCAGATCTTTTGTAGCTTTTGTAAAAAGGTTGATCTGCCTTATAAACCATGTATCCTTTCATGAAAAATGTAAATGTATATTTTGTGAGTTTCTGTTATGAAATCAATGTCAGTTATTGGTATTTTAGCGAAATGCATTATATACTAATTCACAGAAATGTTGTAGTAGTTCATTTCCACTGCATAGCCAAGTCTTAGAGAGAGCTTTGAATTAGTATGATTAGTTCTTGGATTAATTTACTGACCATAGTTATGATAGGGGGAAAGTAGCTCATATCCCTTACTACGGTTTGTAATTGATGAGTGTCCCACACCCCTGGTGTTACTTGGGAATGGGACAGAGAGTGACTGAGTCGAGTTAACCTCTTTTCGCTACACTCGTACAATGCCAAATGATTTAACGTTAGAATTATTATTGGATACACATTTCGAAACCAATATTGCATAGTGTCAACATTCGGTACCAGGAGATAATATACAAATGATCAGTTAATTTACATATTTTTTTTTACTTTCCATTTCTTCTTGCTCAGTTGGATGTCTATTGGATATTGGCAATGTGAATATTTTATTTATTGATGTTTGTTTGAATGTAAATGTAAGTAAACATTGTATATATCGAATTGAATTTGTAGATTAAAGATAAAAAATTATATAGAAGGACTTTTAGACTTATTAGCTTTTAGAAAATTTACGTGGCACTACCACACCGTGCACATGAGGTTGTTTTGAGGTTAAGCCTATAAAATGTGAGATTTGTCCTAATTTGATGGTGGATTTCACAGCGCAAAATCTTATGCAATATTAATATTAATTTATATATTTGCATGAACTTAATAAAAATTTCTCCCTTACACCGGATGTAGATACGAAGCAAATAGGATTTTCCCCTAAACCATAATAGGCCTCTCAATAATATATATATATATATATATATATATATATATATATATATATATATAATTCCTATAAAATAATAACGATATATGATAAAAGCCTATGCAATTATGCTAATGACATTCAATTAATTTAATTAATTAACATATATATATATATATATATATATATATATATTAAATAACGTCATAATAATATATATATTATATTAAATATAATAATGTGTTTTATTAGTATTTTAATACCTTATCTACATTATTACAATTGTTTAAATTTATTTAAATAAAAGTATCGACAGGACACATTGAAACAAATTTAACAGAAAAATATTTGAATTTATGTATAAATATACTAACAACGATCTGTTTAACAAGCATGAGATGAAATCGTTAGCAGGTACAAGAGCTGCTATCTGACGGTGTTCTTCTGTATGACAATGTCGGCAAAGCAGTTTAGTAATCAAGTGCTGCTATTTGACGATGTTGTGCTGTACGGCAACGTAGGCAAAGCAGTTGAGTTAGCAAGTACTGCTGTTAATTAATCTGAGACAATATTCTTGGAGAACCTTCATATTTACTCAAGGTTTACAATATCAATACCCTATCAACTAGGTTTGCACCTTTATGCTTAATAACGGAACTTAATAAGTTCGTTTTAGTTTAAGAACACTTGAGTGATGAAGTTCTCTAAAATGCTAAATATTTTGGCTCTTATATGATATGAATATTGCATGCAGTTTTTTGTCAGATCTCAAATTATCTTGAGATTCAATTTGAGTTATTCTGTTCTACTTGGGTTCTATACTTTTTTTGAGGGATTATAAACCTCTTTTTACTTAGACGAGAGAGCAAACAAAACACGTACACATTGACTACTCTCTAAGCACTTAATAAGGATTTTTCCTTGTGTATATATATATATAGTTTTTTTTGTGTGTTTTTTACATTGGGAAGATTTGACATGCTTTTCAAGGTCATATTCACGTTATATATACAAAGTATTGTGACAAGAACAAATGTAAAACACTTTACCGATATTGGTTACTTCCTTTTTTAGTTTAGTAGAAACATCTACTAAAAAATAATCGTCAACTGTCATGGCACTTTCAAAAATTGTAAAATATAGTGTAAATATGACCTTTTCAAGAAATACAAATTTTACTTTATTAAAATTTTTTGATTATCACCTTATGAATGCAATGGTTTATACTTTATTCGTTTTTGTAATATATGCTTTGTAATGTCGCATAAGAACCTAATACTCTGTGAATGTTACAGTATGAAATATTAATATATAAATTAAAATATATTAATTGTATTAAATATTAATGTATTTGGTTGTTGAATGTAATATTATTTTTAAGACGACAGTCTTACATGAAATCTGACTTTCTTTGGACTAAGAACGATTTTATTGTGGTATGAACATAATTTATTTTACGTTATAAAATATTACAGTTTTTATGATTAATAATTAATCTATATTTTGTATTACTTCTAACACACAGGTAACACTAGCCATGATGTACATTTTAAGAGTACTTTAACGTTACTCACTTTATCATACTGTTTCCGTTGCTTTTTGTTTTTCTTGAAGAAGACTTCCGATACATAAATATTTCTCCAACAAAACATAGGAATGCTATTATGAGTCCACACATTAAAATACTAAAAGCTCCTTGCAAGTGTCCAAAGTTCAGAGGAAGTTTCTTTTCTTCTAATACAACCTCAAAGTTTTTGTTGTGATTTACCAATTGGACATCTGACACCCATTTATTCAAAAAGCCTAATTGCATTGTAAGAAGCAAAAGTTTGTTTAAGCCGTTTTCTAAAGGATTGCCCCTGGTTGTTACAAGGCTAACATGATAAATCATCATGTCTTCTTTAAGTTTATGAATTTTATATATCCTCATATTTAAAGTGCTTTCTATATCGTCTTGTATTCACATAAGCGAAACATTTCTAAATTTAACAAGCCCCTGAAGACAACCGTCCAAGCCATGGCATCCAACACGGTTGTCCAAAACTGCTCTGGTGGTTTTATCAAGATCGAGGTGGTCAAAAAATTAGAAAAGCACTCTGTTCCCGCTTGTTTTCAAACCTGAATCCTTAAGGTCATTAATGTTAGAAATCTCTTTTTCAAGTGGGGGGTTGGTCATAAGAGCAAACAGCACTGATGTGTAAGCCATATACCAATGTAAAGAGTAAATTGCCCAAAACGCAAATAGCAGTCTTAAATAGACAGGTTGTGGATTTAGAGTTGAAGATGCTCCTAGACCGATACTGAAAAGATCAGCGAAAGGGATTTTGCTGAAGTTGAAGTCAAAATTCAAAGTTGGTGTTGAGCCAGTAGTATTAAAGTGCTCTAAAACCCAATACAGCAAACACACCATTACGAAAAAAATACCAAGTAAAACCCAAAGTTTTATTGGAAAAACTTTAAAAATAATTTGCCACCGAGGAGCAATGTTGGGGTCTGGTACAAACCAACTGAGTGAGGATGAAGAGTAACATTGAGAATACCGCAAAAGGAAAATAGACGAGTGAGAAGGTATAATCTTACCGAAAGTAATATCAATTTTGTAATCCATTGCGTCTCGTATTAAACCTATCACTTCTCCATTGGGTAATCTTTGGTAAAATGCCGCTGCTCCAGTACTAATGAGCTGAGAATAACTGCAGGTAAAGTTCATTTTCTGCGAAAGCAATCGCAGAAACTCTATATCAGTACCGCCCACATACTCAAACTTCAGGTCTTTTTTAGCACCTATCGGTTTCCCTACAACAAAAGGAAGAGTAGGCACAGCTCCTGTTCGAAACGCGCATCCATTCAGGGTCTCGTATTCATAATGAACAAAATTAGAATTGTATTCCTTTTCCTCTGAACCTTGTTGAAAATATTTTAGACCGTTCTTTTCCACCGATCTACAAACGTTGTCAGTAGAGAAGAGCTTGGCTAAAACTAAAGTAAACTTGTTATCGCATTCTGACAATACGAAAAGATTAACTGTAAACGCATTTATCATCCACATCGCGTTGAAAATCATCTGGTTTTGATCATCTCTGTTTGGTATTCCACATTTTGTTGTCAACTGAATGAAAATAAAAATTGCTTTTGGGTTGAAATTTTCTTCTTTTACCATCCTTGAGATTTGCATCAAACCGCTATTATAAACCGGGACTATATAAACATCAGGGTAATACCTGACAATGCTAGAGACAACATGTGGAAAGGACCAATATTCAACCAATATATTATTACAGCAATAAGTGTCGTTAGTGAAAAACGTCCAATGATGGGAAAGCTTTTTGAGCATTATGTCCATCACAATGAACGTGTTGTCTCTTTCTCTGGGTATCACTACACTGATAAACGACTTTGTCTTAAAGAACTTCTTCGCCACATGCAACATGAAGTCACTGAATTGATCGGCCAAACTGTCAATTCCTCTGGAAATTCTCATCTTACCAGAGCATTCCGTAGATAAATACAGTAATGTTAAAAAGATTACTATGATTTTGGCAACCATTGCTATAAATTTTCCTCTTCTTTATATCTTCAAACTATTATTCAAAGTTGGTTCGAAAATTGGAATCTGGAACAAAAATGCAATACAATTTTGATAGAAGAGGTAATATTATGGTATGATTTTACCTATAATATATGGTATACTTATTTTATATATGAAGCTCTCAGAACCAAACAGTATTTTATCTACTTTTCAGGAACGTTGGGAAATAGAGAAACTTTTAAAGTAAAATTGTTATTTAATTTACTTAAAACCTTAACCATAAATTTATCAAGGATGCAAGTATTAAACCCCCCACCCCCCAAAAAATCTAGTAATGAATAATATATATTTTTAATAGAACGGAACAATAATACGGTATAGTTGTTTTTTTGTTTCTACTATCACTTGTTAAAATATTTTTCTTTCCTCCCGGACCTCCCTGTATATATCACATAATACAAATATGCGGTAGTAATATATTGCGGTATATGTATGTGGTTTAGTGGTAGTATTGCAATTATATATATATATATATATATATATATATATATATATACATATATATATATATATATTTGGAATTAAAATATTCTTTTGTTTTAGAAGGTGTTAAATTCAGACTACGTGAAAATATATCTATATTCATAATACCTCCCTGTATTTATCATATAATACAAATATGCGGTAGTAATATATTGCGGTATATATATATATATATATATATATATATATATATGTGTGTGTGTGTGTGTGTGTGTGTGTGTGTGTGTGGTTTAGTGGTGGTAATGCAATTATATATATTGCAATTAAAATATTCTTTTGTTTTAGAAGCCCTTAGGTGTTAAATTCAGACTAAGTGACAATATATCTATATTCATAATACTTATATGAAATAATATTGATATTCACTGAATAAATACTCTTTATTTACCAAAAAACATGAGATTTCACATGAACATTAGCCATACAAATTTCACTAAATGCCATTTTAAATCAGGCCTCAAAGAAATAGTTATAACAAAAATATTAAATATCAGAGTCTAATTAATTTAGGGATATATCTTCTAGAAGAATAACAAATGTTGCATTATTGGAACAATTTTTGAACTACAAAAAGTGATCTATGTAGCACAATTATGACTCTACTCCAGAAAGAGCCTTTGATGCGCATGTATAACTGACTTACTCCTGATCACCTAAAAATAATAAAATATTCAATTATTTTCACCACAATGTATTGTGTTATTTTACATCACTCATCTTTACCTGAAATAATAATCTTAGAAGAGCCCCATGTAAAAAAACATGTTTTAACTTATATGCAAACCAATTATTATCGAAAAAACCATATAATTATTTCTTTAAAATATAAGAAATAAAGCTAAATAATAAAGGAATAAAGGAACATAGCATTATATTCCTAAAAATGTACACAAATACTTAAGCTGGGTAGGGAAGGTAACAAGATATCTTCGGACATTTACCATTGTCCAGTGACAGAAAACACCGGTAACACTTTTTATCATCGAACTATAAGAAATTTCCTTAACAATTTAGTTATCTTTACAATTCCGCGATCGCATAAAACGAGCTATAAGCAAAGTACATTCAACAATATTCGACCAAGCACTTATGAATTACAAGTTTTTGATACTTATAAACAGAGTGCTACTTATCTAACTTATAAACCCTGAGCTGTTACGAAAACATACACTGACAGCAACAAAATGTAAAAAGCGATCACTAATTTCCGCATTGGCTTTGGTGGTTTGATAGCTGACAGACACATGGTAACACCATTAATAATATTTTAATGGTAACAACCTGTTACCTGGATATGTACGTCTAATGGCATTGCTTAAATGGTGCATATTCCATTACGAAATGAGGTACAATAGCTTTTTATGCTGTTATGATTAAGTAGATCGTTTTAAATCGATACTCTGAACCAGACTCACTGTTACGCTAAATACAATGTCACACAATATACTTCTCTTATAAACATGAATAATAATACATAATATCTAAACGCGCCATAGAAATAAATGTTAATGTTATTTTAACGTTGACAGTAAACATGAAACGTTTTCTGGTTGATGTGAACAATATACGTAATTTTCTCACAAAATGCATGCAAATAGTGCTCATACTGACGCCAAATATTTTTGTTTTACTTGTAGTGAAAATCTGGATGCAAGTTTGTTTTTAACTGACCACATTTGGCGTTGAAATGGAATTACTTATATCTTCCACAAGTTAGTTAGACAGTATCAATGTAGACCACATTTCAAGGTTGTAGATGTTGGTGTTTGATAAACCTTTCTTCATCAAATAATATTCAAAAACTGTATCATCGTTAAAACAATTGTTTGATAAAATTTAAGTTTTTAATATTTTAGGTGTTTAAAATTGAAAAAGGAAATAGTTATAGTTTATCTATTATAAATCTCAGTCAAAAGGGAATAGATCCTAGAATTCGCAGGTCTTTTAAAACCTAATATCTTGTAAGATTTCAAGCTAACAGGCTTATAAGGGTTTGAGAATTATACAATAATACGAGTAAACGTGACAACTGCCGTAATTTCTAAATGATTTCAAATAAATTCGGTTTAGAAATATTATTTATTGATGCCTTGGACAATTTTGTTAGCCATCATTTATTTCATTGCTGTTCGCTGCCCTTCACACTTGTACAAAATCATCATTTTGTTAATTATAAAGTTTGACAAATAAATATAAGGATTTGTGACGACTATTAGTAAATTCAAACAAGTTTTAAACATTTTGCGTATCGTTAGGTGTAACGTCTCAATGTTTTATGAGTACATATGTTCGGTGACTACCAATTTTTGGTATGTTTAACTGAAGACTTAGTCGAACTTTGATTTTGTTATCATTTGTCTTTGGCCTGCCAGTTGATAGTCTTTTCTACATACTTCCTGTCTCACGAAACATGTAAACGAGCGGCGAGTTGCATTATCACCTGGTAAATTTTCACCTCGAAACCGACGCTGGACGTTAACAATTTTATTGATTTCAATTCTGCGTACTATAGTACACACTATGCCTTTCTGTTCCGCCGTAAACACCGAATTCGCGACTAGCGCCAGGTGTCACTATACCGACTGCCACCGCGCAGCTGATCTGCGCATGCCAAGGTCAACGTTTCTCCCATGCTACACGGAAAACAAAACTTTGCTATTTCAACTTCACTTTGAAGTTTAATTCAATTGGTTATCTTGAATAGTTCTGAAGTAACAGTTGTTCAAAGTCCCGGCATTCATTTTCGGAGACCCTTATTTGTACATGTTTTTAAAATATTATGAAATTTAAAAGTGGCATTCGTTATAACTACCAATAGGAATATTTATATATGACATTTTAGGTATTACATAGATAAAATATGAAGACTATTCCATACTCTGAAACCATTTACCAAAACTACGTACTGTACAACACATTTCCAGTATTCTCTTCCTTTACTCTTGTACTTTACCCTACACCTTTTTTCAATGTTCCTATCATCGGTTTACAACTATTCTTCTCATTTATTAATTCTATCACTATCGTATATTACCGTCTGACACATTCAGAATTTTCCAAACTCTAAATGTAATGAATTCATTCTACTTTTCCACGGCTCTTAATAATAATTCCACTTAGCCCCTCTATAATGCATAATGCCAGTCATCTTTACGGTCTTTATTCCTACAGCTCAAACAGGCAATTTTCCCTTAATGTTCATATTCTTACATTATTTTCATTGTTGCACTTTCACATGATGGGAATCTCTGTTTCTCAATATCCCGAATATTTTTTCCCGAATTGAAGCACCTATATATATTTTAGGGATTTTATACTTTTGTTTCCTACAAAATTGCATACGTTATTTCAAAATATCATTATTGTACAATTCAGTTATTGACTCCAATAGTACGAACTTATGATGAAAAAAGAAAATGTTAATACAAACACATACACCATAGTCACTGAACAATCTGCGTTATCTTTATTCGTATTTTATGTTTACGGTTGCTGTCTCAGCATGGAATTTCCTATATAGTGTTTTACTTCGGTGAAGGCTATTTCCTTATTGTATTGGTGTATTGTGTTATTATTAATATATGCTGAAGCACCAGTCATAAATCTGAATAGTTCGGATTAAACTCTTAGAGTTTATTAAAATTACATCTTCTTGTTTGTATTGAAACACTACCAAGACAGAAGACGATTTAATAATAAAGTTAAGCTTATCGTATAAGCAGCCTTTTCTTAGTTTATACATTAAACTCATATGAGCCTATAGCCTAAAATCATATTCCTTATGTCTTAAAAAACCTTTGATGTAACAGAGTTCAAATTGGATGAAAGGAATCTTAAGGTGGGGTTTAAAGATAATTAATTTAAATACTCGCTGTTGCATACCATAGTCTTTGGTTACTGAATGAAGTAAGAAGTGTTCGTGAAACAAATTTCGAAAGACGAGCTGAAAGTCGTGTGGTACTATAGTAAATCTACAGCATCTGGTAGATTTTGAGGTGGAGGTCTGTGAACTGGAAGACTCTGTGTTATACTCTTTCTCTTTATTGACTTTGGATGGAGTGAAAGGGGCATTTCTAAGTAAAAGTCTTTCGCCACAGTCGCTACACAATCTTGGGTTTGGAAAGATTTATTTGTTTTAAAAACGTTGCTTTAGTGCCGTGAAATGATTCTGGCTTGTGAAGAGTGTGTTCCTATGTTTAATCAGGCTGGTGAGAATGAAACCATAAAGAAGTTTCATGGTGGAAATCATAAATGGTTATTTTTTTAAAGATAATGTTTTTGCAAAACTTATACTCGTATCATAGCTTCTTTTTATCTTATTTTGTCATCTTTTCGATACTCCATGGAGAATATGTCAACTGTCTCTACTGCCACTTTCCACTTACTCTACTGTTCTCTGAAATAATATCCCAGATGTGTATAAAACAAAACAATTATTTAACTGATATAGTGTCGCATTTAAATCTGAGGAATGTTCATTGGTGACTACATTACATTGCTCCGGAAAATCTCAAATTATTCAAATCAATTATGGGCGAAGGTTGATGTATTAAAAGAAATTGTTGGGATTTAAAAGAGGGAAAGAGGGCTGAGAACAAACCCTGTGAGATTGTTCGTCATTAATACAAATCAAAGATATCTATAAAATGTGGTAACTTTGAGGTTGTTATAGGCCAGTAAGTTGGAATTGCACCACCATCACTGGTTTCATAATTATTGGCCTAAATGTTAGATAGTAATACCCTACCGCGTTTTTAGTATATTATAAATTCATACCGAGTGTGTTTTGCGTTATAATCTCCTCTAGATACAAACTGTGCTCTAAAACATGAGAAGACAACAAATCTGTGCTGAGCGACATTTATTCATGGGGAACATTAAACTGCAGATACCATTAAAACTAGCATTCTGTTGGAAATCATAATTCCTGCCGCTTTGATCCTGTTTTATAGTGGCATCATGATTTAGGAGAATGAAGTTACCAAAACCGCAGATCTTTTGTAGCTTTTGTAAAAAGGTTGATCTGCCTTATAAACCATGTATCCTTTCATGAAAAAATGTAAATGTATATTTTGTGAGTTTCTGTTATGAAATCAATGTCAGTTATTGGTATTTTAGCGAAATGCAATATATACTAATTCACAGAAATGTTGTAGTAGTTCATTTCCACTGCATAGCCAAGTCTTAGAGAGAGCTTTGCATTAGTATGATTAGATCTTGGATTAATTTACTGACCATAGTTATGAGAGGGGGAAAGTAGTTCATATCCCTTACTACGGTTTGTAATTGATGAGTGTCGTTGACCCCTGGTGTTACTTAGGAATGGTACAGAGAGTGACTGAGTCGAGTTAACCTCTTTTCGTTCCATTCATACAATGCCAAATGATTTAACGTTAGAATTATTATTGGATACACATTTCGAAACCAATATTGCATAGTGACAACATTCGGTACCAGGAGATAATATACAAATGATCAGTTAATTTAAATATTTTTTATTTTCCATTTCTTCTTGCTCAGTTAGATGTCTATTGGATATTGGCAATGTGAATATTTTATTTATTGATGTTTGTTTGAATGTAAATGTAAGTAAACATTGTACATATCGAATTGAATTTGTAGATTAAAGATACAAAATTACATAGAAGGACTTTTAGACTTATTGGCTTTTAGAAAATTTACGTGGCACTACCACACCGTGCACATGAGGTTGTTTTGAGGTTAAGCCTATAAAATGTGAGATTTGTCCTAATTAACTGTTTTTGTTTATTAACCTTCAAAGGGCCACAAATAATAAAAATCGCATTTATATAAGTTTTGTTTGTTTGTTTTTGCTATTAGTGTGTGGGAGCTGTAATATATCGGTTAAAAAACAATAAATATAACAAATTATAATTTTTTTTTATTTATTCTTTTGTATATATTATTTTTTTAATTATCGCAAAATACTGTAGTTTTGATGAAAAAATTAAAGCCAAAATTGCAGAAAAGGAGGGGTAGCTGTTTTTGCTAGAAATATGATTCATTTTAATCAGAAGCGCTCATACACGGGCAAAGTTTATGAAAGGCGTGCGAAGCTGCGGGAAACAGCTAGTTATTAATAAATAAAAGTTAATGTATAAATTCAAAAATTGAAACAACCATTCATGTAAAATACAAAATACAGCTTGCAAAGCTTGGTATTTGCTTTTACCTCTCCGTCTCACCACAAATTAAAACTATAGTATCTTTTTCATTCTTATCGAGTGTAATTTGTTATTTGACCCCACAACTACGGCAATTGGTTCAAATTATTAAGGATTTCCAATTGTCCCCTTATACCGGAAACAAATGACAAGCGCTGGAAAATGTTTTTTGTCCAAAATATTCTTTTACAGTCTACGTATGTGCATATTTTCTTGATTGTAACAATAAAGGAAAATCTAATATATGGTACCAGAAATATCTCATACCTGAAATAGATTACAAAGAACGGAAGTAGACCATTTGTAACCGAAGTAGGTTCCCAAGATATACATTTGCATATGTTTTCTTGATTGGGGGATACAAGACAAACTCAACTGTGACGTCGGAAATATAATTCATTTCGAACTACACCTAGAAATTCTCATAGTCGTGCACAGTCTGTATTTCCTTTTTTTCTGATTCTAATATCCATGAAGACTGAAATTATATGTATCTGATGTATGCCTACTTCTGTTAGAAAAGGATCACAGGATTCCGTCATATCACCCCACAAGTGCTTTCATTAAAAAGACTACGTACTTAGATTTTTCTAATTGCGTGCGGGTAACTGCTTAATAATATAACTTATAAATATATTAATCACAGAACCTATTGCTAAGCGCTAATCTCAAGAACGGCTGGACCAATTCGCCTATTTCCTTTTGTAAAATATTCCTTGGAGTCCGAGAAAGGGTCATAAGAAGAGAAAGATTAGAAAAGTTACCTGGATTGCTTTAGAATCCTGAAAAATGAGTAGGATTTATGTTTTATATTCCAAATTTAACTGACACTAAACAGCTGTTGACACTTTCAGCTTGAAGTTCGACGAATAGGCCGAAACATCTGTTTACATTTAAATTTTATATAATACTAGCGGGCCCGGCGCGCTTTGCTGCGCATTTCAATAATGTTTTGCAAAAGTTGCCCGCGGCTTCGCACGCAATTTCCCGTTGAAAACAGTACACTATATTCACTTATTCTTTTTCTATCACATTCTAAACATTGCTGAGATAATTGATAGTCGTTCCATCGTGAGCCTCTTGGGCGTATTATGAAGGTATGTACCATATTCCTGCCTCTATCTAGCTGTTACCCACGGCTTCGCACGCAAATCTTAAGAACCGAAGTCCTTATATTACTTAGTAAATTTTTTTTTTTACTATAATAAAATTTTAGATTAAATTAGTTATATCTCCGATGCCACGATTGAGCTTGCTTTGTTGTCTCGATCGAGAGAATATGTACACACGGAGTTTTGAGAACCATACTTCTGTCAAAAAAAAACAACTAAGGTTGATTTTATAACATTCTTTATATTTGTAGCCAACGTTAAGATAGTAATTATGATATCTGCATTTACTCTTCTGATCAAGCATGAGCTGGTTTATATTAAATAAATATTGCAGTTAAAGGTGAATTTTTACGTCAAATTTGAATTGTATTATCTGGATAGTAAAGTCTATGTTTAACAGTGATTGCAAAAACAAGTTTTAAACAAAATTTGTCGTTTCTCTTAAGCTTACTCTATGCTTTAAAACTATAAGTGTAATATATGTTTACAAAGAACAGCTGATTAAAAATTTGAAAAGACGTTAACATATGTTTGCTGCAATGCATTTCTTATGGGTATTTCTGTAACCAGTGGGGCGGAAATCCTGAATCGGGAAAGGGATGGGCATAGCTTATAAACCTTCTCCGTGGAAAAATACATATACGTACAAATTTTCATCATGATCGGTCCAATAGTTCACGATTCCATAAAGGACAAACATACAAACATTCATTTTTATATACAGGGTGGAGTCAGAAATATGGTAAAATATTTTAAGACGTGATTCTAGAGCTAAAAATAAGAAAAAAATGTTTATATAAAGGTAGGTCCGGAAACGCACCATTACTGAGTAATGGCTGCCGAAAGACTTTGCTTTGTTTTTCAGTTCACCTGGTGAAATTAAGTGATTCTGAAAGGTTTTGGTCTTACTTTTTAATTAAAATAAGATAGATTTATAAAGAAAATCACCTGAAAAATCAAATAAAACCACTCTAGAGGTTGTAGTGTGAATAGCTTTTTAGAAAATGTATGACATTTGCCAAACATCTAATAACAAAAATACCGTCTTAAATGTTTGATGTCGAATAACATTGTTAAATGACCAGTAAACAAATGGTTTTTCCTAATACAAATTGTAGAAAATTTAATTCTGAAAACAACCATAATAAGCAAAGTTAACTAAATGTGTAAAAAGGTTTATGATATTGACTCCTCACGTATTACACTACACAGCAAACTTTTGCTGTTTTATAATAAAGAATGAGTATCTGATTGGTAACAGCTGGTGAAAAAGAAACATACATTTAGTTCAAAATTTTTTATTTTTAAATACAATAAAACATCTACAATTGCTTTAAGTCTCACCGGAAGATTAAAAATGATGCTCTAAATTACCTCCATTGTTCAAAAATGCACGCGTTTAGGCGTCTTCTCATCAAGTTTCGGAACCCGTTAAAAAAAACTCCAGGTTTCTGCTTAATGGTTTCTATTCCATTAGAAATGTTAAATCGGAGTTCTTCTATTGGGGAAGAGTAAAACTAATGTTTTTAAATAATGTCCCCAAAGGTAAAGTCCAAAGGATTTAAGTCCGGTGATCTTGGTCAGCTGGTTTAAGCTGGCCATGAAACTGGTCCACCTCAGCCTATCGATTGATTTGTGAAACTCTCATTTAGGTGTCCACGAACAGCCAGAGAGTAGTGCGCAGGTGCCCCGTTCATGCATAAAACGACATGTTTTGGCGCAAATGCAGAGGTACATCATCAAGCAGGTTTGGTAGTTTCGTCTCTTAAAAATTTCAAGTACACCACGCCATTAAGCCTGGGAGGAAGCACGAGTGCGACTAAATGATCTGCTAAGATTCCAGCCCAAACATTTACTGAAAACTGATGTTGTGGGCGATTAGGTTTGATAGCATGAGTATTTCTGTCTGCCCAAATGTGGTTGTTGTGGAAGTTAATGATATCTGTTCTTGTAAAGTGAGCCTCATTGGTAAAACAAAATTGTATTTAAAAAGTTTGGATCAGCACATTTTAATAGAAGCATCGACAAAAAACAACATGGGGAGCGTAGTCTTGTGGCAGAAAAGTTTGGACATGCTGGAAGTGTGTGGGTGTAACTTGGTAATCGTGTGTAGTATTCTCCGAATACTAGATTGGCTGACATTGAACTGTAGTGACAATTCTCTAGTGCTCTTTTCAGGATAATCAGAAATGTCATTAAGAACCAACTCTTCTAATTCAACAGTCCTACATGATCGGGCGATGCCTGCATTACTATGCTCAGAAGACTTCAAAGAACCTGTTTCAGATAGGCGTTGCTGAATATTGGCAAAAATCTTGCGCTTGGACACCTGCGGTTAGGAAAGTTCTCTTGATACAGACGTCTTGCTGAAGTACTATTGCAGCGTCCCAAACCATACATTAAAATGCATGTCTACGAATTCAGAGTTTTGAATACACATGAATATTTACCTTCCATTTTAATAAATGAAACACACAACACAAAATCACTAATAACATGGATGCAAAAATAGCTGGTTAAAATATTTAACACAAGCACATTAGTATCTTTACAGTTTGTTGTTTTGTTCAACAATGAAGTGACATATGTCATGTAATAATAAATGACCAGCTGATTATTTATTATTTAAAAATATTTAAACAGTTGTTGTTTAAAAGAATAATTATTACCAGCTGTTAACCAATCAGATACTCATTCCTTATTATAAAACAGCAAAACATTGCTATGTAGTGTAATTATGTGAGGAGTCAATTTCATAACCTTTTTTACACATTTAGTTAACTTTGCTTATTATGGTTGTTTTCAGAATTACATTTTTCTACAATCTGTATTAGGAAAAACCATTTGTTTACTGGTCATTTAACAATGTTATTCGACATCAAACATTTAAGACGGTATTTTTGTTATTAGATGTTTGGCAAATGTCATACATTTTCTCAAAAAACTATTCACACTACAACCTCTAGAGTGGTTTTATTTGATTTGTCAGGCGATTTTCTTTATAAATCCATCTTATTTGATGTTAAAAAGTAAGAACAAAACCTTTCAGAATCACTTAATTTCACCAGGTGAACTGAACACAAAGTAAAATCTTTCGGCAGCCATTACTCCAGTAATGGTGCGTTTCCGGACCTACTTTTATATAAACATTTTTTTCTTATTTTTAGCTCTAGAATCACGTCTTAAAATATTTTACCATATTTCTGACTCACCCTGTTGTATATAGATAAATTGTATAGTGCTAGATCAGTAGGGTAAAGCAGATAGCAAATACAAAGTTAACATCTAACTTTTACCCCATATTGCACCAGTGACGCAGTAAAACACCTAATGCTTCGTAAATATTATTTAAACACTGTTATAAAACCAACATTAATGAACAAAAATGTGATTGGTTTCACACACGGCACTCCAACTTGATGGTGGATTTCACAGCACAAAATCTTATACAATATTAATTTAGATATTTGCATGAACTTAATAAGAATTTCCCCCTTACACCGGATGTAGATACGAAGTAAATAGGATTTTCCCCTAAACCATAATAGGCTTCTCAGTCCTACATATAATTCCAATAAAATAATAACGATATATGATAAAAGCCTATGCAATTATGCTAATGCCATTCACAAAAATTTAATTAATGAACATAAATTAATATATATAAAATAACATCATAATATTGTAGCAATATATATTATATTATATACAATAATGTGTTTTATTAGTATTTTAATACCTTATCTACATTATTACAATTGTTTAAATTTATTTAAATAAAAGTATCGACAGGACACATTGAAACAGATTTAACAGAAAAATATTTGAATTTATGTATAAATATACTAACAACGATCTGTTCAACAAGCATGCGTTGAAATCGTTAGCAGGTACAAGAGCTGCTATCTGACGGTGTTCTACTGCTTGACAATGTCGGCAAAGCAGATTAGTAAGCAAGTGCTGCTATTTGACGATGTTCTGCTGTAAGGCAACGTGGGCAAAACAGTTGAGTTAGCAAGTACTGCTGTTAATTAATCTGAAATAATATTCTTGCAGAACTTTACTATTTATTCCAGGTTTACAATATCAATGCCCTAAAAACTAGGTTTGTACCTTTGTGCTTAATGTTGGAATGTAATAAATTTGTGTTAGTTTAAGACTACTTGAGTGATGAAGTTCTCTAAAATGCCAAATATATTGACTGTTTACATAATATGAAGTGTAATATTGCATAATATGGCATTTTTATTTCAGATTTCAAAATATCTTGTGATTCAATTGGAGTCATTTTGTTCTACTTGGGATCTATATACTTTTTTGAGAGATTTAAATACCTCTTTTTGCTTAGACAAGAGAGGAAACAAAAACACATACATTGACTACTCCTAAGCGCTTAGTAAGGATATTTTTTCTTTACATACATAGTATATTTTCATTTGTTTTTCATCTTTTACATCGGAAAAATATGACGTGCTTTTCAAGATCATTTTCACTTTATACGTACAAAGTATGGTGGCAAGAACAAATGTAAAACACTTCATCGACATTGACTACTGCCTTTATTAGTTCAGTGGAAACGTCTTTATAAATTAATCCATCAAACTGTCATGCCACTTTCAGAAATTGTAAAAGTAATTTTTATAAATAGTGTAAATATGACTGTATATGAATTGTACTTTTTATTATTTTGTGAGTGTCACCTTTTTAAGAGATGATTTCTACTTCACTCGTTTTAGTAATATATCCTTTATAATGTGGCATTCAATATAAGTGCCTAATACTCTGTGAATGATACAATATGAAAAACCTATTTCCAATTCATAATTTTGAACACTGCTATTATTAAACCACTAGAACTAGTTGTCATTTTGAAAATTAATTTAATCTTAATAATTTTCTATTTATAATATATTTAATTTTTAATGTAATGTTTAAAATACATTACTACGTGTATCACGTTAGAATTAAAAGTAACATTTCTAAACTAAACAACTCAACCACTAAACCACTAAAAATTAAAAAAAACATAATAAAAATAATAATAATGCCATCAAATAAAATTACAATCATGTAATTATAAGTGGGGGTTTATTGTTATATTATTTTTAAGACAACTGTCTTACATGAAATATGTCTTTTTTGGACAAAGAATGATTTTATTGTGGTATGAACACAATTTATTTCACGTTATACAGTCATGATAATTAATAATTAATCTCTATTTTCTATTAATTCTAACACACAGGTAACATTATCCATTATGTAAATTTTTAAATTACTTTAGCGTTACTCACTTTATCATACTGTTTGCATAGCTTTTTTGTTTGTCTTGTAAAAGACTTCCGATAAATAAATATTTCTCCAACAAAACATAGGAATGCTATTATGAGTCCACACATTAAAATACTAAAAGCTCCTTGCAAGTGTCCAAAGTTCAGAGGAAGTTTTTTTTTCTTCTAATACAACTTCAAAGTTTCTGTTGTGATTTACCAATTGGACATCTGACACCCATTTATTCAAAAAGCCTAATTGCATTGTAAGAAGCAAAAGTTTATTTAAACCATTTTCTAAAGGACTACCCCTGGTTGTTACAAGGCTAACATGATAAATCATCATGTCTTCTTTAAGCTTATGAATTTTATATATCCCCATATTTAAAGTGCTTTCTATATCGTCTTGTACTCCCATAAGAGAAACATTTCTAAATCTAACAAGCCCCTGAAGACAAGCGTCCAAGCCATAGCATTCAACATGGTTGTCCAAAACTGCTCTGGTGGTTTTATCAAGTACAAGGTGGTCAAAAAATTGTAAAAGCACTCTGTCCACGCTTGTTTTCAAACCTGAATCCTTAAGGTCATGAATGTTAGAAATCTCTTTTTCAAGTGGGGGGTTGGTCATAAGAGCAAACAGCACTGATGTGTAAGCCATGTACCAATGTAAAGAGTAAATTGCCCAAAAGGCAAGCAGCAGTCTTAAATAGACAGGTTTTGGATGTAGAGTTGAAGATGCTCCTAAACCGATACTGAAAAGATCAGCGAAAGGGATTTTGCTGAAGTTGAAGTCAAAATTCAAAGTTGGTGTTGAGCCAGTAGTATTAAAGTGCTCTAAAACCCAATACAGCAAACACACCATTACGAAAAAAATACCAAGTAAAACCCAAAGTTTTATTGGAAAAACTTTAAAAATAATTTGCCACCGAGGAGCAATGTTGGGGTCTGATACAAACCAACTGAGTGATGATGAAGAGTAACATTGGGAATACCGCAAATGGAAAATAGACGTGTAAGAAGGTACAATCTTACCGAAAGTAATATCAATTTTGTAATCCATTGCGTCTCGTATAAAACCTCTCACTTGTCGATTGGGTAACCTTTTGTAAAATGCCTCTGCTCCAGTACTGATGAGCTGAGAATAACTGCAGGTAAAGTTCATTTTCTGCGAAAGCAATCGCAGAAACTCTATATCAGTACCGCCCACATATTCAAACTTCAGGTCTTTTTTAGCACCTATCGGTTTCCCTACAACAAAAGGAAGAACAGGCACAGCTCCTGTTCTAAACGTGCATCCATTCAGGGTCTCGTATTCATAATGAACAAAATTAGAATTGTATTCCTTTTCCTCTGAACCTTGTTGAAAATATTTTAGACCATTCTTTTCAACCGATCTACAAACGTTGTCATTAGAGAAGGGCTTGGCTAAAACTAAAGTAAACTTGTTATCGCATTCTGACAGTATGAAAAGATTAACTGTAAACGCATTTATCATCCACATCGCGTTGAAAATCATTTGGTTTTGATCATCTCTGTTTGGTATTCCACATTTTGTTGTCAACTGAATGAAAATAAAAATTGCTTTTGGGTTGAAATTCTCTTCTTTTACCATCCTCGAGATTTGCATCAAACCGCTATTATACACCGGGACTATATAAACATCAGGGTAATACCTGAAAATTGTTGGAACTTCATATGGAAAAAACCAATATTCAACTAATATATTATTACAGCAATAAGTGTCGTTAGTGAAAAACGTCCAATGATGGGAGAGCTTTTTGAGAATTATGTCCATCACAATGAACGTGTTGTCTCTTTCTCTGGGTATCACCACATTGATAAACGGCTTTGTCTTGAAGAACTTCTTCGCCACATGCAACATGAAGTCACTGAACTGATCGGCCAAACTGTCAATTCCTCTGGGAATTCTGATCTTACCAGAGCATTCCGTAGATAAATACAGTAATGTTAAAAAGATTACTATGATTTTGGCAACCATTGTTATAAATTTTCCTCTTCCTTATATCTTCAAACTATTAGCCTATTCAAAGTTGGTTCGAAAATTGGAATCTGGAACAAAAATGCAATACAATTTTGATAGAAGTCGTTATCAGTCACTTGAGCTGAGCAGACGTGCGGGGTTTGTGCCGAGTTCAAGGTCAAGCGAGACACGTGCCGTGTAGGCAGGTTGAAATTTGTAAGTTTATTAATATCAATCGTTCAATTTTATTTTCGAGTAAGCGATAGTTATGGCAGGCATCTGTAGCGTGTGCAATGTTGCATGTGATAAAATTACTGAAAGTGTTAAATGTGCGGGTGAATGTGGACAACAATACCGCATAAAGTGCGTATCCTTGCAGGCAGACTACATAAAAACGCATGCAGCTAAAAACGATTGGTTCTGTGACGAGTGTAAGAAAGGCAAAAATACGTCATCCACGGGAGCCAGCAAAACTGCAGCGACAAGCATCACGCTGACGATAGAATTCCTCGTCTCGATGATGGAAGAATTAAAAATGGAAATTTTTGGTGAACTTAAAAGTTACTCCAAACAGTTTGAAGAATTCAAACATTCCGTAGAGTATCTATCAGATGCTGTTGACGCATCTAATAAGAATATGGAATTAATTAAACAGCAATACGTGGAAATAAAAAAAAGAAAATGAGAAACTTCAGGAAAACAATGGTATACTGACAAAACAAGTAAAGGACCTCCAAATAAGAATGAGAAATATGGAACAATATTCCAGAAACTCGAACATTGAAATATCTGGGATCCCACAGACTCCAGGAGAAAATATCCAGTCAGTAGTAGAGGACATGGGCAATGCAATCGACGTGGAGGTGAAGCGTGGAGACATCGCGGCGGTTCACCGCGTCCCATCCCCAGGAAGGAGCGGACCCCGCAGATTGTGGTGCAGTTCCACTCAAGGGTGCCGAAGACTACGTGGTTGGAGAAAATACAGGGCAGCGAGTAAGAACAACAATGGACTTATTGCAAAACATGTAAATAATATATTTCCTAGTATTAATCTATACATAAATGAGCATTTACCCCCAGAAAATAAAATGATGCTGCAAAATACAAAAGAAAAATGTAAATATGTAAACTATAAGTACACATGGTGTAAAGAACGGAACATTTTTGTAAGAAAGGCTGATGGTAATAGTTGCATCAGAATTGTTGATGAAGATTAATTTGGCCAAAATCGTTTAAAGGTTTGTATCGGTGTGCATGAGTATACATATATTGTTTACATGTTACATATATTGTTTCAATAAAATTATACAACTTGAGACCTATTAGCCTTCTACCGATAACTTTTAAATAATAGAGAAAATTATGAAAAAAAACGGCTTCTTAGTTTTCTAAACAGTAAACACTCTTTTAGCGAAAATCATTTTGGGTTCACGAAGGGAAAATCAACGGTAGATCACTTTCAGTTTTCGTTGAATGTTTATATAATAAAATCAATTTTGGCAAAAGGGCATCTACATTATTTATCGATTATAAAAAGGCATTTGACCTGGTGGACCAAACTATTTTACTTTCTAAATTAGAACATGCAGGAATAAGAGGAGTGGCACACAGCTGTTTTAATACATACCTTTCAAACAGAGAACAAATTGTAAAATTTAAAGACTGTCATAGTAATCCAGAAAGAGCTGAAAAAGGTGTGCCACAGGGCTCTGTGCTCTCGAGCACATTATTCTTGATTTATATTAATGATTTGCTGAAAAAACCATTCAAAGGGCCATTATGCTTTTGCCGATGATTTGGTTCTATTATATGTTAATGAAAGCGAAGAAGAGATATTGCAATGCATAATACAATACTTAAATATTTTGAAGTTGTGGTGTGTTCAAAATAAAATGATTGTAAATGTATCTAAATCTAAAGTAGTTAATTTTAATTTAAGAGATTTTAAGTTTATTAATGATATAACTTTTCATGATTTTGATTGTAATCAAACAAACATATGTAACTGCGATAAAATTGAGATAGTTAAGCATTTTAAATGCCTAGGAGTATTTTTAGATAGTATATTGTTGTACCGTAGTTGTAATTATTTATTCTGAATCGCGGTAGGAAGTAGGCTCTTTTGTTAATTAGACGCGGTGCGTGGACATTGTCTGTTGGTTAGACCGGTACATCAGCTGATCGAGATGTCTACGGTGATACGTTCCCGAGCCGGTTCCCGGAGAGGGGGACTAGTCTTGAAGTTTCGACGACAGGGTGTAGACGTCCAGCTGAGAAGCAGTAGTTCTTCCTCTAATCCTCTAGTTTGGGATATAGAGTAATTCTTTTAATCGGGTGTAAATTCAAATCAAGTTATTAATTTTCTTTAGTGCGTTTTTAGTTTCCTATCAGCCTCCATAGTCTTCAAAGTAGTAAGTCCCGTACCAGCGTTTAATTAATATCTTTTATTTTTTATACTGTTGTGATTAAATTTGTAAAATTTCCCATATTACAGAGTCTGAGAATTAATTAAATTTTTGAAGTATTGTGAATTAAATTTTGGTCGTAAAGTTAATATCAAGTTTTGTGTTATATTGATTTTTGAATATTTTGAGAAGAGAACTTTTATTTTATTTTGTTAATTTAAACCTTTTGGAGAAGTATACATTTTTAGTTTCATTTTAATTTTAATTCATTTTTTGATCAGACTCTTAATTAGATTTGATCGATTGTGAGAAGTTTTTTGAAGAAAATCAAATCTAAAGTTTGTAAACTTTGTTAAATTTTTGGGTGAACTCTAATCGGAATAAATCAAGTATTTCCGAAAAGTTGTTTTGATTTATAAAGTATTAGCTCCAAAGTAATATAACATATGTACTATAATAACGGTACATGGGAAAAACATATTGAATATATACAAAATTTTTTAAAGCGTCAAATTAGGAAATTTTATTATACGAGTATAAGGAATAAATGTAACGCAGATCTATTACGGACTTTATATTTTGCTCTTATACGTCTAGGTTGCAATATGGTATTCACTGTTGGGGAGGAGCTTTTAAAAATTCAATAGGAAAACTTAGAGCAACCCAAAACCATTTTTTGCGTATAATTTTATATAAAAACAAGAGAGAATCATCTTTTCCTCTTTATCAAAGGCTAAATATGTTACCACTCCAACATTTATTTATTTATAAAGTATTAAAATTGTTTTCAAAAGAAGCGGAAACAATAGAACAGAACATTTATATAAGCATACGTACATGACGCGGAACGTAAAAAACAAAGCAGTTTTAAGACCAAAAGTTAAACAATCTTTTTTTTAAATCGTTTGTTTTTTTAGGCCCAAAGTGTTTTAATATGTTACCAATTGATATAAAAAAGTGTAAATCTAATAAAACATATAAGTTCACCTCAAAAAATGGCTGATGAACTCTGAGGAAACCAAACAATTAACAGATATAATTAAATAAAACATTTCTGAATGTATATATGTGAGTGCTGAAAAAGTTGTATATAGAGTATAGGGAAAATTTAGGTTTCATGGGTTAAAATAAAATAAATAAACTACGATAGTAGCAGTAATTTGATAAGTGTGTGTAATTGTTCTAGTAATTATGCGCTAGTAATTAAGCGTTTTGGTTGCTTAATTTTACATTAATAAGAAGGGTTTAAGAATGTCCACAGTAGTTTGTAAGGTAATAAAGTGATAACACTACAGAGGCCGAATGCCAATTATCAGTGTCATAAAAGTAGTGACTTATAATAGTGTATATTGTTTGATTGCTAGCCATCAAAACTGTGTAGGATGGTTGAGTATATTCCTACCATTATATGATGCATGAAGTGTAATGTTGCAGCAGGAATAAAGATTAAAGATATATTCATTTCATTTCATAGAAGAGGTAATATTATGGTATGATTTTACCTATAATATATGGTATACTTATTTTATATATGAAGCTCTCAGAACCAAACAGTATTCTATTCACTTTTCATAAAACGTTGGGAAATAGAAAAATGTTTTAATAAAATTGATTGTTATTTAATTTACTTAAAACCTTAACCATACATTTATCAAGGATGCAAGTATTAAGCCCCCCAAAAAACTAGTAATGAATAATATATATATATATAATATATATATATATATATATATATATATATATATATATTAAATAGAAAACACAATCGAAGAAAGGACAGTTTGTAAACGGAACAAGGATAAGAGACGTTTTGGAATGTAAGGAAGCATTGTTTTATGGCTAGAATGCTTTTTGTTTCTTAATGAATTAACTCTGAGATAAAATCCACACAACTACGAACGTGCAAACAGGTTATGTTTATAGCAATGAATCTCGTAAATATTAGTCGTTGAATTATTATAACGATTCATAGACAGTTGTTTAGCAATTGTACTTATACAAAACCAAATGTTCAGGTTTACCAAAATATCAACCTGAATTTAAGGAATAATAAGACTTTAAATTGCATACATGACAGTAAAAGGTTTTGGTACAAGGCACTTTGGAATTGGAGTAGCCTAGTGGTCTAGGGCCTCTGCAGGCAAGTTAGAATAAAGGGCATTTTGTATTTGAAAATTAAATACGGCCCCGTAGGCCTATTGGATATGGTTTTAAGTAAAAGAGACTTTTTGAGACTGAAGATACCTTTTAAAATTAATGTTAATTCATAAAACGGACGTTTAGGAACTAAAAACATCTTGTTTTCAATAGAAGAATGTGCTGGGAAAAATTGAAAATAAAAACCCTAATTTCGAAAAAAGTGGATAAAGGACACTGGTTCTGGCTGCCTCATATACAGGATGGTCCGGGAGGAAAGGAAAACATACAGCATTATTGACTTTATTTACATCAATGTTCTCAGAAGTACATTCTCTACATTTTTTGTTTCTGAATTTTATGCATTTGTTAGTTGTTTAATAAAATTATAGTGCCTTAAACGGAATAAAGGTGCTTGTTTACTGTACATTTTTGTTTTTAAAGCAAGTTATGTTACAAACCTAGTACTTACAGTTCTTTGACCTACTTTATTCAATTGTTCAGGTCAAAATTCATATGAAACGATTACATTTTTGCCTTAATTACCATTCTAATGGTTTCAGTCCAGGTTCGTTTAATCCTCAGAGTGTCTAATCTGTCGCTAGCCTTATGTCGCTAACAAAGCATTTCCTGACATATTTTTATTTGAATTTTTGATATAGCTGTTTTTTGTTTCTACTATCTGTTAAATTCCTTTCTTTCCTCCCGGATCTCCCTTTATATATCATATAATACATACATACATACATATATATATATATATATATATATATATATATATATATATATATATATAAGTAACCTCTAATTGCAATTAAAATATTAGTTTTGTTTTAGAAGCCTTTAGGTATTAAATGGAGACCATGTGACAACCAATCTATATTCATAATACTTATATGAAATAATCTTGATATTAACTGACAAAATTACACTTAATTTGACCAAAGACTTGAGATTCCGCCTAAACATTGGTCACAAACATTTTAACAAACGCCATTTTAAAGCATGCCCTCAAACAAATAGTTATAACGAAAATATTAAATATCCTAGAGTAATTACTTATCCTAGACTTTCTCCTGAATACATCTAAATAATAAAATGTTTAATTATTGTTGTAAATATCATGTGTTGTGTTATTTTAGATCACTCAACGCAATTAGCCTTCCTTACTGGAAATAATAATATAATATAATGGAAATAATAAGAAGTGTCCATGTATATAAACATGTTTAAAAATGGGGTCTTTTTCGTTTAAGGGCCAGCACAAAAGACCCTAGCTTGCCTATTCAAAACTCAGATCACGCGATGCTTGCCCGCTGCGCAGCGCTTTGCGCTGCATGCTCTTTTAGAAAAAAATTAACTCGAGCTTGCAAAGTCCAAGCCCAGATCAACTCACCACGCTTTATTGACACACACAAAACTCAGACAGAACTAACGCAGGTTTCATTACAGGCAAAAGATAAGCGGCGCGCGTTTACCACTGATAAGATAAGACGAGTTTATACTAGAAGTAGTACCTGGACTACTGCCCTACGAACTAATAACACCAAAAAAAAAAAAAAAAAAAAAAAAAAAAAAACGATTAAATGCACTGTCAGTCAGGTATAGTATGTTTGTAAGGTGCTGGCCCTTAAACGAAAAAGACCCTAAAAATGTTATGCTAACCAATTATTATCGAAAAACCATATCATTATTTCTTTCAAATATAAGAATTAAAGGTAGAAATAAACTAAAATAGCATTATATTCCTAAAAATTTACACAAATTGTTTAAATGGATAAGGAAAGTAACAAGATTTCTTCGGACATTTACCATTGTCCAGTGACAGAAAACATTGGTAACACTTTCTATCATCGAACTGTAGCAAATTTCCTTAACAATTTTGTTATCTTTACAATTCTGCAATTGCATAAAACGAAGTTTTTTTTATACTTAAAAAGTAAAGTTCTACTTATCTAACTTATAAATCCTGAGCTGTTACAAAAGCGTACACTAACAGCAATAAAATGTACTTTATAAAAGCGAACAATAATTTGCTCATTGACTTTAGTGGTTTGATAGCCGACAGACCCATGGTAACACCAATAATATTATTTTAATGCTGTTACCTGGATATGTGCGTCTAATGGTATTGCTTAAATGGTGCGTATTCCATTACAATATGAGGTACAACAGCTTTTTACACTGTTATGATTAAGTAAATCGTTTTAAATCGATACTTTGAACCAGACTCGCTGTTATGCTAAATAGAATGTCACACAATATACTTCTCTTATCAACATGAATAATAACAACTAATAACTAAAGGCGTCATAGAAATAAATTAAAACGTTATTTTAACGTCAGTAAACATTCAAAATTTTCCGGTTAATGTGAATAATATACGTAATTTTCACACAAAATGCATTCTAGTAATACCGTATTCATACTGACGCTTAATATATTTCGTCACCATTTTGTTATTTGTAGTGAAAATGTGGATGCAAGTTCATTTTTAACTGACCAAATTTGGCGTGGAAATGGAATTACTTATATCTTCCATAAGTTAGTTACACAGCATCAGTGTAGAAAACATTTCAACTTTGTAGATGTTTCTTCATCCAATAAATAAGTTTAAAAAACTTGTACTACCATTAAAAACCAGTTTCTTTTTATAACTCTTCAGGTTCCAATATTTCAGGCGTTAAAGTTGATTAAGAGAATAGTTATAGTTTATCTATTATAAATCTCAGTCAAAAGGGAATAGATCTTAGAATTCGCAGGTCTTTTAAAACCTTTTATACATCTTGTAAGATTTCAAGCTAACAGGCTTATACAAGGGTTTGAGAATTATACAATAATACGAGTAAACGTGACAACTGCCGTAATTTCTAAATGATTCCAAATAAATTCGGTTTAGAAATATTATTTATTGATGCCTTGGATAATTTTGTTAGCCATCATTTATTTCATTGCTGTTCGCGACCCTTCACACTTGTACAAAATCATCATTTTGGTAATTATAAAGTTTGAAGAAATAAATATAAGGATTTGTGACGACTATTAGAAAATTCAAACAAGTTTTAAACATTTTGCGTATCGTTAGGTGTAAAGTCTCAATGTTTTATGAGTACATATGTTCGGTGACTACCAATTTTTGATATGTTTAACTGAATACTTACTCGAACTTTGATTTTGTTATCATTTGTCTTTGGCCTGCCAGTTGATTGTCTTTTGTACAAAACCATCATTTTGGTATAAAGTTTGAAGAATAAATGTAAGGATTTGTGACGACTTAGGAAATTCAAACAAGTTTTAAACGTTTTGCATATCGTTAGGTGTAAAGTCTCAATGTTTTATGAATACATATGTTCGTTGACAACCTGTTTAACTGAAGACTTAGTCGAACTTTGATTTTGTCATTTATTTTTGGCCTGCCAGTTGATCGTTATTTCTACATACTTCCTGTTTCACGAAACAGGTTAAACGAGCGACGAGTTGCATTATCACCTGGTAAATTTTCACCTCGACAACGACGCTGTACGCTAACAAATTGATCTCAATTCTGCGTACTACAGAACACACTATGCCTTTCTGTTCCGCCGTAAACACCGAACTCGCGACTAGCGCCAGGTGTCACAATAGCGACTGCCACCGCGCAGCTGATCTGCGCATGCCAAGGTCAACGTTTCTCCCATGCTACACGGAAAACAAAACTTTGTTATTTCAACTTCACTTTGAAGTTTAATTCGTTTGGTTATCTTGAATAGTTCTGAAGTAACAGTTGTTCAAAGTCCCGGCATTCATTTTCGGAGACCCTTATTTGTACATTTCTTTAAAATATTATGAAGTTTGAAAGTGGCAGTCGTTATAACTATCAATAGGGAATAGTTATATCTGAGATTTTAGGTATTATATAGATAAAATAGGAAGACTATTCCATACTCTGAACCCATTTACCAAAACTACGTACTGTACAACACATTTCCAGTATTCTCTTCCTTTACTCTTGTACTTTACCCTACACCTTTTTTTCAATGTTCCTATCATCGGTTTGCAACTATTCTTATCATTTATTAATTCTATCACTATCGTATATTACCGTCTGACACATTCAGAATTTTCTAAACTCCAAATGCAATGAATTCATTCTACTTTTCCACGGCTCTTCATAGCCCCTCTATACTGCATTATGCCAGTCATCTTTACGGTATTTTCTCCTACAGCTCAAACAGGCAATTTTCCCTTAACGTTCATATTCTTACATTATTTTCATTGTTGCACTTTCACATGATGGGAATCGCTCTGTTACTCAATATCCCGAATATTTTTCAATTGCAGCACCTATACATATATTGCTTGCTCAGTTGATTAAATAGATTTTTTAAATATTCTATGAAATTAATATTTCAGCTCTCTAGCAATTTGTTGAAACAAAATGGTAGCATTTTGAAAAACTATACTTTATAAACAGCAAAAAACAGTATTTTTTGGTTTTGTAAAATTATTTATTGTCATATTCTAGATAAATAATGCATTTCAATCAGAAAATTAGAACATAGCCTATTAAAAAACCTACAATTACAGTCCACAGTTATTCGAACTGTAATATATCCACAGCAATACACACACTGATAAAAGCGCTTAACAAACGAAGCATAAGCTCTTACAAAGAAATTTTGCGGAATCCGGAGAAGTTCCTCTTCAACTGATTGTTTTAATTATTCATCATTATTGAAGCTACGAATATAAACTTGTACCTTAAAGTAATCCCATATAAAGAAATCACACAGTTAAATCTGGGTATCGCGGTGGTCAATTTAGAAAATCACTTCCAACACCAATTCAACGGCCATGAAGGTTGTCATTTAGTAATCGCTTGACAGGATTTGCAAAATAAGGAGGAGCACCATATTGTTGGAAGAAGCGCAAGCAACATTCTTCAATCAAACAGCTGTTTTCAACAATGAGCGTTATTAAACAGCTGTTCTTTAAAAATGCAACGCAGTAATCAAAACAGGTAATTCAAGAAATAAATTTTTATAGGAAGCAAAATGATAAAATATTTTGTATGTCACCATTTTGTTTCTACAATTGTTAGGGAGCTTTAATTTTCACAGAATATTTTTAAAAATCTACTTTATTAATCGTGTAGAGTTTTAAAATGTTCGGTGCATAAATGGGCAAGTAAGCTAATATAAAATCAAACATTTAAACCTCTTCGTGGGACACCCGGTATATAATACAATGTAACATTTCTGGAATCTGGAGTCATGTTCGTCTGAAGAGATCAAAGAAAATCGACGACGAAGAAGCTCAAAACGAATCTTTACATTAGTTCCACATCAGAGACACCTACGACATCGGAGTCAAGTGTGATACGGCGTCAGATACCAGACACTGCAATAAAAAGAAAGGTGAACTGGAGCTAAACTCAACAGTCAAAAAACTAGGAATTGATTATAATTTTTTATATATTAATTGTTTAATTTATTGACGACAATATTACTTATTATTATTTTACAAAAATATAATTTATTCTGATTCTCCAGATTTATTTATTTTACTTTTTGTCTGAATTCTAATGTTTACCGTCGTTTAATCTTTTACATTAATCAACAAATATTTTTATTTTATTATTTCATTTTTATTAATGAAATAAAACCGAGACAACGAATGCACATCACACATTATCTCATTCAACCGCTGCCAGCCAGTGGCTGATACTAATGGCATGTTAAGATGAAATTCACACATGCCATGAATGTTCAGGTTCGGCTCATTGTTATACAGGATTCGCAAAAATATAGGGTCGGATACTTTTCTAATTATGTTGTATTTAACATTTTATACTCTAAGTTATTATCTATACAATCAACATCAGTGTTTATAATATTGTAACTTATTCTTCAGAAAAGTAAAATAAAATATTCAGTTACAATAAAATCAACGATTGGAGCAATGTGAAATATAATTATTTTCAGTATAGATGTATATCATGTCATGCTATTTGACAATCCATTAATGTTAATCTGTAACTTGTCCTTAAATTTGTATAAATTAATAGCGTATACATTTACAACATTTACTGTAAATATTGACGATAATGTACAGTAGCGTAAGAGTATATGTACACGTTAAAATCTTATTTAATTTCACCAAATTTTGTTCTTTTATTTCCTTGTGATTGTTTGTCAAATAACATTATATAAATAAACTTTTCCCCTAAAAAACACAAAGAAGAAAATATGAGTCCACTCATTAAAATACTAAAGGCTCCTTGCAAGTGTCCAAAGTTCAAAGGAAGTATCTTCTCTTCAGGTTCAACATCAAACTTTTTGTTGTAATCCAGAAATTGGACATCTGACGCCCATTTACTTATAAATCCTAATTGCAATGTCAGAAGTAAAAGTCTGTTTAAACCATTTTCTACGGGACTACCCTTGCTCATTACGAAGCTTACATGATAAGTAATCATATTGTCAGTAAGCTTGTGAATTTTCGAAAGCCGCAAATTTAAAGTGCTTTCTATGTCGTCTTGTAGTGCCATGACAGTAAAATTCCTTAGTGTAACGAAGTCCTTAAGACACAATTCCATATCAGGGCACTCAACATGATTGTCCAAAACTGCTGTGGTGGTTTCATCGAGTGCAAGGTGGTCAAAAAAGTGTAAGAATGCTCTTTCAACGCTTGTTGTTAAACCTGAATCCTTAAGGTCATGAATGTTTGAAATCTCTTTTTCAAGTGGAGGGTTGGTCATGAGGGCAAACAGCACTGATGTGTAAGCCATGCACCAATGTAAAGAGTAAATTGCCCAAGAGGCAAATAGAAGTCTCAAATAGACAGGTTTAGGATTTAGAGTTGAGGATGCTCCCAGTCCAACACTAAATAGATTAGCAAAAGGGATTTCGTTAAAGTTAAAATTCAAATGTGGGGTTGAGCCAATGGTGCTAAAGTGCTCTAAACCCCAATACAGTAAACAAACTATTATGAAAGCGATGCCAAGTAAAAACCAAAGTTCAATAGGAAAAACATGAAAAATAATTTTCCACTGAGGAGCAATCTTGGGGTCAGGCACAAACCAACTGAGAGAGGAAGAACTGTAACATGGAGAGTACCTCATTTGGAAATAAGACGCGTAAGAGGGGATAACCTTACCAAATACAATATCAATTTTAAAGTCCATTGTATCTCGTATAAACCCTCTCACTTGCCGGTTGGGCAGTCTTTTGTACAGTGCCTCTATCCCAGGACCTACGAGCTTTGAGAAACTGTAGGTGAAGTTCAGCCTCTGTGAAAGCAATCGCAGGAATTCTATATCTGTTCCACCAATGTATTCGAATTTGAGTTTATTTTTAATACCTATAGGTTTCCCTATTACATAAGGACGAGCGGGCACAGCTCCTGCCCGAAATTTACATCCATTAAGACTCTCCTGTTCATAGTGAACAAAATTAGAATTGTATTCCTTTTCCTCTGCACCATGTTGAAAATATTTTAGACCGTTCTTTTCCACCGATCTACAAACGTTGTCAGTAGAGAAGGGCTTGGCTAAAACTAAAGTAAACTTGTTATCGCATTCTGACAATATGAAAAGGTTAACTGTAAACACATTTTTCATCCACATCGCGTTGAAAATCATCCGGTTTTGATCATCTCTGTTTGGTATTCCACATTTTGTAGTTAACTTAATTAAAATAAAAATCGCTTTTGGGTTGAAATACTCTTCTTTTACCATCCTCGTGATTTGCGTCAAAACGCTATCATAAACCGGGACTAAATAAACATCAGGGTATAACCTGACAATGCTAGAGACATCATATGGAAAAAACCAAAATTCAACCAATATATTATTACAGCAATAAGTGTCGTTAGTGAAAAACGTCCAATGGCGGGAGAGCTTTTTGAGAACGGTGTCCATCACCATGAACGTGTTGTCTCTTTCTCTGGGTATCACCACACTGATAAACGGCTTTGTCTTGAAGAACCTCTTCGCCACATACAACATGAAGTCACTGAATTGATCCGCCAAACTGTCAATTCCTCTGGAAATTCTGATCTTACCATAGCATTCCGTAGATAAATACAGTAACGTTAAGAAGACTGTCACATTCGTGACAACCATTGCAACATTTGCTTCTCCAATATCTTCAAAGTCGATTCGAAGTTCACTCGAAAATTTGACTCTGAAACAAAAATTTAGTTTGAGTTATGACCAATAAATGAGTAATGAAATTAGTATAATATAATAATATTTATAAACACATCTTAAAAAGTAGAAAAACACATGTATCTTTTGTAACTAAATTATTTTTCCTGAGATGAAAATGTAATTTGTGATATCGGAAAATGATTTTAAGCTAATTAAATCCTCTTAATAATGAACTAGTTGTAGGGATCATTTTATCACAACTTCAGTCTTCATCTCTAGAAGTCAAGCAACTCATAAGCAACTCAGGGTTGATTTCTTCAATTTAATTACTTGTTAATTTAAAAGTTTATAAAGCGAGGTTTACTTTTCACGAGGCAACGGTGTACAATAACTCAACACTGGATTACAAAAATTACTGTTTTGGAAGTTAAATTTCCCTTAGCCTGGTATTTTATTGGATTAACATATCATAAAACGGTCATTATAAAACTGAGGATAAAAAGCAATATAGAATAATACATCAAACAACCCTACTCACATTTGAAATATTAAAACCATTTTAGATTCAATATAGAGTGTTCAAGATGGTCGCCAAAACTAAAAACCTGGCCAGACTGAAAAAAGTGTTATTTTATGGATGTTTAGTAAAATGGTATGATTAATTCTAAATTACTTTTGAGAATGTCCATGAATTCTGTACCTTATGGATATAGCTAAATTATTACCAATAAAGGCCTTTCAGAGAGGTAAAACATTTAATTAATTTTGCCCTTGTTATTGAATAGTATTCTAATGACTAAGCTCGACGATGTATTCAAGTTGAATTTTGACCTTATACGAAAATTAATATTATTTCTCTCAATTTCATTTCTATATGACCAGTATCCGTCTGAGAAGGTTTCATAATCATAACCAGCATTTAATAAATACATTTTAAGATTATTATAAACATTTTAAATACAGTGCTTAACTCACCTCTTTTTGAGAAGGCTGGTTTAGAAACAGGTTTATTAACACAAAAGGGACGTAGGCGCAATACAAACAAGGCTAAGAGTAATTCTTAAAAATCTACACAATTGTTACAATTTTGTTATTTAGATTTGTTATAAAAGTTACTGCAAACAGGAGTTACTAAGATAAGTATTATTATGCTTGTAAATCCAGCACTATAGACTATAGTAGAGACTTTCATTGACTGCAAGGTATGCTTTAGAGAAAATGAACAATAATTTTCTTCTTGATTTGAGTGGTTTGGTAATCTAACGGAGACACGGCAAGCGATTAATAATATTTTATTAACTATCGATGTTACTATGAGTATGCACTGTCTAATCACGTGACTCAATCGACGCATACTCCATTACGAAATGAGTTTTTTATTGAGTATATTTATAAATCGATATGGTTTGTTATGAATATAAACAACAATTTTTTTAATGACGGAAAAAATAGCATTTGTATTATTACGCTCATTCTTTAAAGGCCAATTTATTAATCTTTCAATATCAATAGTCTTCATAATGTCCATAAGTTTTTGAAAAAAATTGAACTTTCTTTTAACTTTAAGAGATGGATATTTCTTACTTCTGTTTGTACTCAAAAAACTAAACCATAACTCTTCTGTTCTTTTCTAGACGTAACTAAGTTTGTTTACAATTTTAAATAATTTATTTTTAATAAATTTTATTGATTTATTTTGTTGGTTGATATTCATGATTTTCACCTTACTTCAGTTGTTGAATTTTAAATATATTGTTTGTCCATAATCCTGACGCGCAGGCAAACCTGACGCGTTATTATATAAATAACGTCTTTATGTGTGCGCGAAATTCAGTTTACATAACTGTTTTACAAATGATCTCATGTCAACAACTATGAAATCTAAATTTAATTATTTATATCTAAATTAAAATGCACTCGAATTAATCAAACGGTATGTAAAATTTGAATATCTTTTCTAATGTCTTATAAGTGAGTCCCTTAATGATGGGTGGAAGGGCATTGTACTCCTGGGGTCCAAAGTACGAGAAATCTATCTTCGTTGCCACCAGCCTTACTTGCGGCAGTTGCACCATGTCGTACTGTCGGGTCTGGCGGTGTTTAATCAACCCTAATGTCGACAGCTTGCGCTCCAGGTAAGAAGGTTCACGAGTATCCAATATCTAATGTATTAATTATACTGTTTGGAGCTTGGAAAGAGTGCACGATCTTTTCTCTGTGAAGAGATCGAATAAAGCTCCCGCGTTACACAATTTTCCAACAGAGGATAGCGTAATTTATAGTTACAAGTAGAAAGGAATTAATCATTTGCAGCTTCGATGACACAGGAATTAAAGTTCTAACCATATTCAAAATTCTTAATTTATTCATAGCACGGTAAAAAATATGATGTTCAAGGTGCTTAATAAAACCTAGCTTAGTGTCAATTGTAAACCCTAAGACCTTTAACAATTGCTTATCTTCCAAACAGTTTTCACTCAAAGCAACATAGAGACGCCCTGCAGTTATTAATAGATAATGAGCAAAAATACAAAGCGGAACATTTATCCGCATTCAATCTAAGCCCATATCCATTCGACCAGCTTTTTATCATAAGCGAGGCGTCATTAACACATTGTGCAGCTTTATTGACGTCTGAAGGAGGGTTCGTCAAAAGAAGTAGAGTATCGTCTGCACACGAGTTAAGGGGCACCATGGCAATTCGTTTTCAAGGTCAGCGGTGTTTAAGATGAATATAATTGGACCCAGACACGAACCTTGGAGGACATCCATAGCTTTATAAAACACATTAGAGTAACATTCTCTTATTGTAGTTGTCTGTTGTCGTCATTTTAAATAAGTACTACAGCAATTAATAACCAGCAAACTGATAGAATTTTAGTTTAGCTAGCAACAATTGAATGTTCACTGAATCGAAAGCATGAGAGAAGTCCAGTCGCTAGGATAATCCCATGGCCCTTATTTCTTGCCATTTACAGCTCATCCGTAATGTTCAATAAGACCGATTTAGTGCTGAAAAACTATCTAAAACAGATTTATTTTGTGTAGTGTTTTCGGTTTTAATATAGGCCGTTAATTGATTAACTACCACCTTCTCGAGGATTTTAGATGAGAGTGGTAAAATTGATATAGGCCTAAAGTGAGATAGCAAGTGAGATGTTTTATTTTGGGTATGGGAATAGAAATATTATGCTTGCAACTTGCAAGCTGTAGTAAAACACCCTAACATAAACGATAGGTTGACCAGATGAGTTATAGCTCCTATACAATGTGGACTCATCGCATTTACTATTTGTATAGAGTTCCGTCAATATCGGAGGCTTTTGTTGTGATACTATTCATTATTTTCTTGATCACATTTTGAACTGTTGCAAACTTAAAACTGTTTTTACTTTCGTAAACAAATTTTTGTTTCAGAAATTGCATTACTCAATCTGATCTTCCTTCCATTAATGATATCGGCAAAATAAATTCAATTGGCGAAAGAAATAGTATCTATATCCCCACAATACTTCCCTGTGCAATAATAACAATAATCTTTATTGCTTATAGACAATAAATTAGCAATAATTGCATAGCAAGCGTCGACAGAGTAAAATAAGGAAATACATCATTTAAATGATATTTTGACAACATGCAATCTTAGAATTCTTGTTCTATATCAGAACCGGGGGGGGGGGGAGGATTCATATTGTTTAATGTTTTAAAATCTTTAAAAAAACTTTCATCCCAGCGGACAAAATGTTCAGACCATAATAAGCCATTCAATACACCCGTAGAACAAAATGTTGCAAGGTACTTATAAATAAATAAAAGGGTCATAAATGCCCGAGGAAACATTGGAGCAAACTCTTTCAATGTGTTAGCACTCGATCAAAGTGGTAGTGTGTAGTAGTGTGGGTTCCAATGAACCTAGTGGATTCAGCATCTTCCAGAAGAACGTCGTTCATCAGCCATTACCGCTAGTAATTGTTGGTCTTGCTGCTAGCGAAGGAAAAAGTTTATGACGTTTTATATTGAACTTTTCGTTTTAATACTGACACTAGAGAAATGTTCAATGAATAACTTCACTTTAGAGGTGTCGTTAGCATATTAAAGTATTCTTCCATTCTAGATTGATGAGTTCAACCTATCTACGTAAATTAGAAAAAAGAATAATATTGATCCTTGAGGGACACCATATGGTATTTTGACCCTGTCAAAGAGAGCATCCACAATCTGCATGCACTGCTCTGTGTCTTTCAAGTTAAGAGAAGAGCTATTTAAGTGGCAGACCATGAATACTACTTCACAACTGGTGTAACAATGTCGTGTGTTACACACAATCATGCCTGATGTCACTGGACTTTATCGGTCTCAGATCCTCCACGTTACGGGCCACCTCAACCTCACTTACAGGAAAAAGGACCTGTGACGAGATAGGTCATCTTCACAAAGGCTGTCCAAGTTAAATTAATTATCTGGTTCAGCCACAGTCTAAAAAATTTGTTGCACTCACTTGCCACTTTCAAGAGAACGTCAGTTATTTTGTGTGTTGTTTGGAGAGTAGAGGTTCAGGATTTGGATAAAATGCAAATATTTTGCACTATTTTATTCTATGCGCTTTCTGAAAAATTGTCTGATTGTTCAGACAAAAATCTCGTGCCTTGGCATTCTTTATTTCTTCCCAATAGTTTTTCTTAAAATTGTGAAAAAAGTGTTTAATTCTAAATTTTCAGTCGTGACGTATATTGAATGATAAAATTTGAGCCTTTAGAGAAAGTCTTCAGAAGACTTCAGAGGAAGTCGAGGATATTCGGAGTGTTCAAGATATTCCTTCTCCTTTGCTAACGCTAAAATATTTATGTAGCAAGTGATATTTAAATGGAAAATTACACAATCTTAGAATGCGTTAAAGGCTTCCTCCACTTGCTCAAAAGAACCCAAGAATTACAATGATTCTTTCTTGAGACATTTGTTAAAAATCTCTACATGAATTTTTGTTCGGAGTGAATGATTACTGCTTCCTGGGCAAAGTGATCGGAGATGGCTGTATCCAGCACAGAGACTGAAACATATGGAATATTGTAAATAGTTGTACTAGACGTAGCAGTCACTTGTGTTGGTGAGTTCACAGACCAGATTATGCCAAACGAAGTTAGAATATTGCAAAGCCACTGGGTCAGAGGATTGGCGTGGTCTAGGAGGGCAATGTTGAAGTCACGAATGATTATGAACTTCATCGGTTTGGAATTTAAAAAAATTAAGAAATGTTTTCAAGTTTTCAATAAAAGTAGTGCTACATCCATTTGTGGTGTTGGTTTATACATAATAACTCTGATTTTTTTAATGGAATTTTGATTAATTTCAATTCCGGCCACTTAAAAATCTGTATCACAGTTATAATCAATGTTCAATGGCCTAAACATCATTCAAAATTTAAGAAAAAATATCAGTACGCAGCTCTTCTACCATGAGTGTTAGTTCATCAACTTCGTTTGTGGCACATTTCATGATCAGATGCATAACGGAAAATGCTTCAGCTGGAAAAAAATCTTTAATTTTATGAATGTGATTTGGTTTTAGTGGTCTTTTGACGTCATAAATCCCCAGTTCTGACATCTCTACGATATATTTACATAAATTAGTGGTGTTTGGTATTTTTGCTAGTTTGGAATGGTAGTCGAAGGGCTAGCCTGTAGACTGTAGAACCAATGAGCTGCTTTTAACTGACAGTGCAAAAGAGTCAAAGAGCAGCACAGTTTTATGAAATCCCTTGCATGTCTGTTCTATAATGGAACACACTCTGGTCATGACAAGATATTCTGATTGATTCATTCAATGGAATTAATGTTGTACAATCAGTTTTGAGTTTGGAAAATATTTTTCTGTGTTAAATTTAAAGCATTTTAAGATAAATTTCCTGAAACAAATGGAACATTTTTTATCACAACACATGAAATTAAGGGTGTTCATATAGGAAATTTAGTCAAATATGTATTCAGGTCCAAAAGACGATTGATGATAAAAATTTACTTTTTAAAGTATGTATATGATATACAGCTTTAAAGAATGACATGTTTTTTATTCATTTATAACTTGAGAAAATTATACTTTTTTGAATTAAATATAATAGCCTAAAAAGTTATATGAAAAAGGCTGGAAACCGAACTAAAGCTAACAGTTGGTCAATTCCCCCTCCCCCCTTGGTGTATGGTATAAGTTCAATCAACTGCAAAACTCAATCCTAAACTTTAGGGAGTTTATGTTAATATAATGCTTCTCTTACGCCAGTATTATATAGTAAGCAATTTGACCACTATAACTGACTTAAGAATAACTCCACATTATTAAGAAGTGAGAATAAAATAAAGCTCTTACTTAAAGTTCAAACTGATTTACATCTTCTGATGTGAACACGAAAGTCGATTTTAATTTAACAGGTACAAATGATTTTCTGTTCAGGAAATGGAGAATGTCTGTATTCGCTCACCACTTACCTCAACAAAATATGAGAATACAGAACTTGGTGTAAATAAGATTGTGTTCTTAGTTTGTAATAGTCTTATCATACACTGGAGTCAGTGGGAAGTAAATAAACCTTAAGTTCTATTCATCAGAAAATGTCAAAGCAACAGCGTAATTCAAAGGTAGGGTAGGGAAAGGGGTATTAGCCCTCAGTAAGTTGTTTCTGTCCTCTTTATATTTCATCTCACGTTTTGTTTTGTTAGTTAAGTTTCTATACTTAATATTAATTATGTCATATCTTTCAGCCTGATGTAAATAGCTCTTTATATTTCTGGAATTATTTTCCTCTGCGCTTTTGATGAAATAGTGCACGAATATTGAAAATTCCCAGTGTTTCTTCCAGTACACTAGAAGCGATGTGGAAAAAAGAGGTGGTGTTTTCTTATTCATAGTAGCTGAACATTTTGAGCAATCAATGTTAACTTTAAAAAGAAATTTACGGTTTTAGTCGTTCCAGACAGAACAAGGGACTGTTGTTGGTTTTCTGTGTAGAGAATTGCAGAACGAAAACTGACTGTCAATTGTTATTTAATACAAATGCGATTGTGCAGTATTCTCAAATATGCCTATTTACAGTAGTATAAAATTTGATGCATTATGTTTAACTATAAATCATAAGCATCCTCTAAATATACAGGTTGCAGTAAAGTATACAAATATGATTGCAGTTATTGAAACTAATTCTTGGCATTAGAAATAAACATTCTGAGATATAACATTAAATAATCTTGTAATATATCAAACTGTCTAAAGCTCTAACAGAGTTGAATGAAGTTATTAAGGTATTAGACCATTAATTATGTGGAAGTATCATAATTATAGTTAGTATTCATCTAGAAATTTAACTAAGAGACGTGGTAAGTCTCATACTTGGTGTTTGTCTAGAAACGTAGGTAACTACAAGTGATACCTCATAGTTAGTGTTTATTTAGAAACGCATCTACACTGATAAGTCTCATAATTGGTTTGGTGCTCATCTAGAAACATATCTACAAGTGATGTCTCATACTTTATTTGGTGTTTATCTAGAAACATATCAACAGGAGGTAAAACTCATAGTTAGTATTCACTTGCAAACATAACTACAAGTGATAAAAAGTTAAGCTACACTATTACAAAATCATATCATTCATAATAGAACTATAAATGAAAGATGAATCTCTTGTTCAATAAATTGACATAGGAGAACAAATTGTCTGTTGGTATGTGACTGCAATTATGCAAAACAGCAGTTGGATCCCAGAATTAGAAATTACACCTCGCACAAGCTATATTATTAATTTACTTTCAAGTGTTGACCATATTTTAGATAAGTTACCTAGTCCTTTCAAGAACCGATACAATCCATCTTTAATAGTTTTATAGACTTTCTACCCAATGTTTTAATTGCCAGAGAAGTTTCAGCTGCTCAGAATGTAAAGTTTAGCATAGTTACTGAGTAGAAATGTCTACAACAGATCCAGAATACTGCTGACGCCAAGACATTAACAAAACAAGTAACAGCTGGCCTCGAACATGGTTTCTATGTTAATTAAGGGTTTCTGTATTGTACAGACAAATCTGGATCTAGAGGCAACATGCCATTCCTTGCCAGAACAAACCGAAATATACAGATCTACTACATAATGGTTCAAACTCATGTACAATTTTCAAACAAAAGCTAAATAAAGAAGGCAAATTTAGGCTAACTTTAATAGCACATTGCTTTTTTATTTTAACTACATTGTACAAGTTCCTTGAATTACTATACCTATATAGACCAATTTAAGTAGGTGTATCGATCACTGTTAGGTGTGTTAGATATAATGCATTCCATACATTTCAATTTTCTTAGTTTTTTTTACTCAAATAAAATTATTTAAAAATAAAGTAATACTTTGGGGCATTCTAAGCATATTTGTTCAAAATGGAATTTTACTTTTAATTAATTAAAATTACAAATACGATCTTAGTATTTAATAGCTTATTTTTAAATTATTCAAACAAGTTTGATTCACGCTCTATTTAGGATGTAGTTTTTATCTCTTTAAATTGTGTGGTGAGTTTTTGTCACTGTGTCATACTTTAATATGGCACCTAAAAGCATTCTAGGACAAGAAAATGTTAAGTCCAGCTCGTCCTATGGATACTGGAATTTTTTTTCTAATATGGTACCTGTCACTATTTCCAATAACTATTTTAAGGCTGATGTTGAATTATTACATACAAATTTAAATGTAAAACATATAAAAATGTGCAAGATACTACTAAAAAAAACCATTGTCAGTGAATAATTATTTGTTTTTTTGTATTTTTAGATTTGTTATCACTTCTGCTTAAAGATTTTTTTGAGTCAAACAACACAGAATCATTTTCTCTCTATAACAGTAGATTTCACCCTTCACAAACTAAGAGCTTTCTTCCCTTTCCTTGAGTTAACCAGACTGCATAATTGGACTGTTTACATTCTCTCCAATTTTTATAAATACTACTTATTATGATGTGCAAAAAGTACCTCTTTCAGTGGGTTTCAGTAGAAAACACTAATTTGGTCATAAAGTAGTGTTCTTTAAAGCATATTGTTTATCTTATTTTCCATCATAATATCCATTATATGAACTCAAAATAGAAAATTATTCATTACAATTAGAACCCAATTCGGATGTATTCTCAGAAATGATAACTGACTCATATAAGATTAGGGAAAGTAAATAAGTTTGTTACCAATCGCACAATAGCATGTAGCTATAGATTTACCCACTTTTTTACATAGTAAACGAGGACAAATATTGACAAGAGCTTGTTTTGTTCGGTTTCTTTAGGAGAATAAGATGAGGAACCTCTGATTGTAATTAGTCCTAAATGGAATTTTGCACTGCTTCTGGAATGACAGGATATTCTGGATGAGTAAAGTTAGAGGTATAGGGGCCGCTTATTGTCAAAATCCCATGATAAGGTATAATGGATACTATCTAGATCATTTCACCTTGTGAGAAGAACTAGCTCGGCTACAGCCTCTTCCAGTCAAGTGGGAAAGGGACACCACTCCTTTATATTCAGGCTAGCAAAAACCCTTTAATAGTAAGGGAGCTCCTCCCTTACTATCGATGAACTCACCTCCACACTACTGAAACACTGTAAGAATGAAATAGTGAGTCCTTTATGTCACATAATCAACCTTTCATTTCCACAGGGCATTTTTCCATCAAAACTTAAACTTGCAAAAGTATTCCCTGTTCACAAAAAAAGGAACGTAACATCAGAGGAAAACTATAGGCCAATATCAATCTCCCAACAATATCTAAAGTAGTGGAAAAGATCTTACTAAACCAACTGATAACACATATGACGACTTACAACATCTTGACGACCCAGCAACATGGCTTCCTCCGTGGTAAATCCAGCTATAGTTCAACTGTCAGAATTCATCATCGACCAACTTGAAGAGGGTACAACTGTGACTGCCATGCTGCTGGACTTCAGTAAGGATTTTGACTGCCTAAACCACTCTCTACTTCTCCAAAAAGTAGGGAACATGGGCATTAGAGGAGCATCACAAATCTGGCTTGCTAGCTACCTGAGAGACCGACAGCAACTAGTTGAATTGAACTACACAAACAACAATACATCCCATAAAGCAAGATTTACCTTACTCCCTATCACTAGAAGTGTCCCTCAGGGATCAATTTTGGGACCAGTGCTTTTTATTCTGCTAACGAATGACCTTCCAAGCTACCTTCTTGACTGGGCCCAAGCAATGCTATATGCAGATGACACAGCCCTTCTTATTGCACAAAAAGACTACCTCGAACTTAACTCTTTTGTAGCCTTGAATATGACCAAACAATACTGCCAACATATTAATCTTGTTCTTAATGAGAGCAAAACACAGCAACTTATATGGAAAGGCCGAAGAACCAGTAACTACTATGGCTTACCAGAAATAGCTCAAGATAACAAAGCAAAGTACTTCGGCATTATAATAGATGACAAGCTATCTTGGAATCCACACATTGACGATCTCTGTAGTAAGCTTGACTCCAGTATTTATGCTCTTAAAAGAGTAAAAAGTTCTTGTAACCAAGATACTACCAGGACAACATATTTCTCTCTAGTTGAGTCCCACTCAGGTATGAATTATTAGCATGGGGCAACTCTTCAGCAAGAAACAGGGATCATGTTGTAGTTCTACAAAAAAAAGGCTATTAGAATATTAGCAGAACTGACTCCTCACGAGTCATGCCGTCAGGCCTTTGAAGAACTTGGAATCCTGACAATGGTCTCACTCTATATTTGCGAGGCCACCTGCTACTCAATAGCTTAGAAACCTGACCACCTAGGTAACAATCATAACTATAACACTAGAAACGCATATGACTATGCCCTGCCAACACACCACCTCACCCTGTTTGAAAAGAAACCTACCTACATGGGGAGAAAACTTTTCAACCAACTCCCAGAAGATCTGAAGAGACGTAGAGAAGACAAGAACTTCAAGACATCGCTCAAGACCTGGCTGCTACAGAAATCTTTTTACACCCTAGAAGAATTTTTCAATGCCTGACTATTTATGGTAACACTTCTGTACCATATATATAAAAAATATAAACTTAGCTTCATCATCTCTTTTTAACTCTAACTGTTATCTTGACTGATTTCAACTAAGCTATTGTTGTATATACAATTTTAAGATATGAAATGTACAAATCTTTAATAACGACACCATTACTGCACTCTATGTTCATGTAAATAAAGAATTTTGATTGATATCATCAAATCCTTTTAACCCAATGTCCCCAACACTTGCAATTAGTTATGTACCACTTCATCTATGGAGTTGAACAGATTTAAGTGACACATCCGTTTTTACTGTATCTAGAGTAGGATTAACTAATTTCAATATACTCTGTGGAAGAATCTGATTTGTTTATACCTATTACTATCACTAGTATACAAACTTGTAGCTTACAGCATGTTGGGAACAGTTACAGGCAAAACACTCACTTACCTCTAAGCATCTTTTGCAATGTCATGAAATAAAGTATTCATTTACAATTAATATTGCTGTTAAGGTTAATATTTTTCATAATACTTGATGTTTTGTGTCATTTAATTTGTGCCAACAATTTTCTTTTGACTTTGTGAGAGATTTTTCTGTGTAATTTATTTTTAGTTAGAAGAATATTCAGTTTAATTGAATTTACTGAAAATCTAAATTTAACAAATAATGACAACCCATTTCAAAGTTTCTTAATCTTCACTTGTATATTTCTCTAACACCTATTTCTCAAGGATTTGAAGGGCACTGGAGTTGTTGGAGGCGTCCTGCCCTGATGTTAATGACGTTCCGTCCAACGTGGCAAAATGTAAACCCAACCTTTCTTGCGTATTCAAAGCCGCTCCCAGGGTCTGTTATGACAGGAAAACATCCACCACTCTTCTATCGGGAAATAGTCACGTTGATCTTGATGGTTGAATACCATGACGCCATTGTATTTCTCCATGAAATTACAAACAAAGAATTTTTGATTTGATTTGATACAAGTCTATTGAAATACTTTTCAAGAATTTTTTATGAATTGATTTTGATTTTCAGTAAATTGAATATGAATGCAATTGCAATTGAATGAAATTTGTGAGGAGCCTGTGTGATGGTTTTGAATGCCATCAATGTTGGTGGTTGCTTTAGGCTATTGGTCAATTTATAAATCTTAGTGTAAATACCCTTGGAGACGTTCCCTGGTTCCTAGAAGCCTTCTAGATGTCAATGAAGCGCTTTCAGTTAACCAACATTTCAGGTGACCGGTTACTGGATAATCGGTGCTCTACTGTAATTACTTTTACTCATTCTTTCTTTGGAATTGGTGGCAGTAGAATCAAGAAAACACATTGCTCAGGATCTTAATGTAATTATATATCTTGAACTTACCTTATCTCAGCACACAAGCAGTGTTGTTTTAAAATATAGGAGGAGCTTTTACATGGTTGTCTGGTGAATAATATTTACAACCATGTTTTATTGGCATAAGATATTAATTCCATTGTTTATAATAATTTAGTTCAGTATTCTCTAAGTAAATAATTGATAAGCTGGTTGAGTTGTACTGTGGACCAAGACATAGAATCAGGTGATTGCTCCCAATTGGCCGAAACAATTGAATTTAGCATCACTTGAGATCATGTGATGGCCTAATTGGTTCAGCACAGCGTCCCCTGTACGCTGCCTGTCCCTCAGTCTTTCTATGAGCAGTTTCCCTCTCGCTTGTAGAAGTTGTACAAAATACGACTTGTCCCGTAAAGTTCTTTTAATCACAATATAGTGCACAATCCTTTCAAGACAAGGTGTCGGTGTTATCTCGATTTGCCCCCTTGTAAAACCCATTGGAACCATTTTGTAGAAATTGTTTGGCACTGGACAGATATGGATTCCTTTGTTACCACTTTATTCCACTTGTCCATTCCCCCTGGATTCCTGTGACTGTTGTTGTGAAGTGTATCTCCGATGTTATCTGTGACTTTACCTTAAGCCCATTGGACACCGAGTCGACCCCATGGGAGCACCTCCAGAAGATGAGAAGTCAGACGTACCATGCAACGCATCTGGCATGTGAAAGTGACGTTGGTGAGTGGCATTTTTCTATAAGAAACCCTTTTAATTACTCTGCTGCCGACCTTCCCAACCACATCTGCCTGCCTTTTTATTTTATTGTTATCTCTTTAGTATCACAAGATTCATTCGTCTTCCGAGTTCGGATCACTCCTAGTTTTATTTATTCTCTCTTAGCCTTACACAATTCATCTGGTTTACCTGAGTTTACAACAAAATAGCTTTGGGTATGGTATTTTATAAGTTGTTGGTCAGAAAACAACTTACGTACATTAATTTTTTTTTATAGGGACAGAGGTTACACAGATATAGTAATCAAGGATGTGAAGCGGATTTCATGGTAGGTCTGAAAATGTCCTGAACTGGTTGAAGTAGATGTGTGAACAAATTTGGCTTCCTATTCTTTTAGCTTTCTGTACTGCGATGTAGTTATTGTTTCCTATATAGCGCTGCATGGATATGATTTATCACGATAAAATATATAACCAAGTTGGGTGTACCATTTGTAGGAGATTCCTTATTTTGGAATAATATGTGGCCTAATTAGATGTACTGACATCACAGACTCTTGAAATTTAGCTTTTTTATTACAACTTTGGCAAGTTAAAGCGTGACTTATAAGTTACATGTGCACTGTGCTTGCTCCTCTTAAGTGGCAAGCTTGCCAAAGGGTTTTGGACACTATTACTGACTGGTGGCATTGACTAGTAAGACGATTTGTGTGAGATTAAGATTATTAAAGCCTTTGATAGTTTAATGAACCATTTTGTCAAATAGTCAATGGCAGGAAGAGAGAGAAATGTTGTTTGAAGAGAAAACAATTTTGTTTTACACGTAACAAAATGGTGGTACAATTTGTTCATTTTAAGTCAGTCTGGTATATTGTGACAGATAGAGCATTAATATTTGGATTAGGGACATCCACTATTAACAAAGTTCACAATAACCCTTTGATGTGCTAGTTTTACTAAAGGGATTTCTTAGTTAGCTATTTTTACGGTTTATATGTTTTTTGTAACTCTTGAAAGCTATTATTATGGTCACAATTCAATAACAAATGCCTTGCAAAACATATAATAACACAGATTGAGTGATTTTTAATAATAGAGACAAAAGATGTAAAACGGGTGTTTTGTGTCTGGTAAACTTATACACGATTACACTAATCTCATCAACTTCCGCCCAAGCCAACCACCGTTAATTTAAATTATATCTATACCACAGACCAGTGACTTTCATAAGTCTACACCAGACTGCAAAGATCCATAACATCAGGCACGGGAAATAAAAAGTGTGACTGTAAGGCCAAATATGGCGTTTGAGAGTAGTGGCTTAGACCAAGTAGCCACCCTGATTTAACGTCTTGAATTTGCAAAAAGCTCAATTATGATTTCCCTGCCCCGATTCTATCCCATGAGCACCTATTGAGAATGTATTGTGTGTATCACCATGTGGCAGATACATAAAAGCATGCACATGGGTTATTTTTTCAAGTTAACTAGAAACACAAAAATCAATTCTTAAATACGATAAAAAAGGAAGAAGGGTGGAAAAAAAGTCCAAAATTATGTGCATAAGCAGCAACAAAATGTACAATATATTTATTTAATTCTTTACAATTTACCTAAACCTTTATCTAGCCTTGCTAGATCTTTGATTTGAATCACAATGTAATAGTTTTATGTAAAATAGTTTACACATATTATAACAATATAAATGATTACATTTTGAGTATCTGTCTCATATATGTAGTTAAAGGCACATTTGTTCCATAGGTAATTTGATATACAACATTTTATATGAATTCAATTTTTACAATATACAAAACATAGACAAAGTAATCTTACAAATTCCATATCTTTCTATAAAATACAATATTTTAAAATTTGGTCTAGTTTATATTTAAATATCGTACACAATAATTACTGAATAATCTGTATTTACAAAGTTGCAGTCGCCACATACTGGGTGTATCAGTGTCTCTATAAGACATCAAGAGTCTACTCGTGATGAGGGTGCAAATAAATATTGAAAACAGGTACAATAACAGTGGCCCTTCGAGATTCTTTTGAATATTTAAAATAAGGCCTCCTGGGACAAAATTAAAAGATCCTACAGTAAAGATAAAAACAATAATCTGTAACAAGGCCTCAATCGTGATCTAAACTGAAGAAAGTTGTCTCTGACATGAGAGCGAGTGGACAGTGATATGGAGAAGTGTAGTTGATATGAGATATACAACCAGTAGTCTCTTGCAGTTGCTACAGAAGGTGCAGACAGTTACTAGACCTACTTTTCACTTGAAATGTAAGCCTTTTTAGTGATTGATAACGTTACAACAAGAGTTTTTGATAAACAGACTTAAAATAACAATTTACCCTAAACTTTGTTAATATGCAACATTTTTGCAATACAAAATTTCTCAAACTTTAACTCTAAAGTGAAAAACTCAACTCAACTGCTAAAGAACTTAAAACATTGTAAAAATTATATTTAAAAATTACAAAACAATCAGGATTTTAAAATTTTAACTGAACTCCACTTTGACCATCTAACATGCTCCTAAACGAAAGTAGAAACATAGTAACAAAGAACTATGTATAGGAGTAATAAGTATTATACTGGCAAGATGTCATGTTTTCTCGTGTTGAGACTCGAAACATCATTCAGAGCTCTTGTTGGCATGTACTCTCGGATAGAGCTGAAACATAACACAATTAATTACACACAACGTAGCTATAGCAAGAAGAGTTGATTCAATTTGAATCTTGAATTTAGCTCCAAATCATCCTCCTTTTATCACAGCGTCTGGTATCTGATGCTGTCTCAGGCGAGCTCTGGAATATGGAGTCACGTTTGTCTAAAGAGATTCATAGAAGTGGGCAACGAAGTAGCTCAAGATGAACATTTATATCATTTTCGACATCAGAGACACCTAGATTACAAGATACAATAATACAGTGTAATCTGGGTGAATTGGCAGTCTCATTGTATCAAAATCAATTGTACACCATATTATTATTTGTATCTTGTAATCTTGGTGACTCTGATGTCAAAACAATGTAAAGTTTCATTTTACGCTTCTTCATCACCGACTTTCTTAGGATCTCTTCAGAAAAACATGACTCCAGATCTCGCCCACCATCACTCCCTGTCACTGAGTCTCGCCCACCACCAATCTTTACAGGGTAGATACATTCTTGAGCTACACCTTACCCCCAACAGATTACGAGGGATGTAACCTTTCCTGTAACTGAGTCTCGCCCACCACCAATCTTTACAGAGTAGAAACATTCTGAGAGCTACACACGTACCCACAACAGATTACAAGGGATGTAACCTTCCCTGTCTCTGAGTCTCGCCCACCACTACTCTTTACAGGGTAGAAACATTCTGAGAGCTACACACGTACCCCCAACAGATTACGAGGGATGTAACCTTCCCTGTCACTGAGTCTCGCCCACCACCAATCTTTACAGGGTAGATACATTCTTGAGCTACTACACACTTACCCCCAACAGATTACGAGGGATGTAACCTTTCCTGTCACTGAGTCTCGCCTACCAGCACTCTTTAGAGGGTAGAAACATTCTTGAGCTACACACTTACCCCCAACAGCTTAAGAGGGATGTAACCTTCCCTGTCTCTGAGTCTCGCTCACCACCACTCTTTACAAGGTAGAAACATTCTTGAGCTACACACTTACCCCCAACAGATTACGAGGGATGTAACCTTCCCTGTCACTGAGTCTCGCCCACCACCACTCTCTCTCCCACTCGTCCCCCTTCCTGAGTACAATGAGTCTGTCGCCTTCCTTGAAGTTCAGCTCATCCGAGTTGTGAGCTTCGTAGTCGAACACTGCGTATACAGCTCCACTGTTAAGAATTCCCAACTTTTCTTGGACACCTATAAGAAGATTATAGAACATTAGTTATTAGTTAGTGACAAATTTATTACACTACAAGATAACAATACACAATACTACATCCGTGTTCGCTTTGCTGAGGTTGCATGAAAAATTAGAAATCTACAGATTATTTCATTCAGACAGACAAGAAGTTTTTCCATCCTCCCGGCAGACTAAAGATAAATTTGCCTACTGAGAAGCAAAATAGGCTTCAATGATGCTCAGCCAAATACTACGGGTAAGCATGCACCATCATAGAACTGTTTCTTGTCTATGTAGAAATGAAAAAATATACAGAAAATACCTTTCTCAAGATGCCTTCCCACATGACACATTCACCGTTTTCTTCATTATGTTGGGTTTTAATTCCGTGTTTTGGACATTTTTTTCTATGCTACACACCAAGTCAACAAAAGATGATTTTGTATGTTGGGGTAGTTAAACTACATGTATAATATATTTCACAAATTTAAATCTCATATGATTATAATTAGTTTAGTTTGTTTACAAATTTATTTGTTCTGAAATTTTTTCCTTGCCGTTATGGTTACCCATAAGATCACTGTAAATATGTTCACAAACGCTCAGCCACATAGATCGATATTCACCATCATTGACTCAGAGTTACCTTTATAGAAATTAAGCTTCATAGCAGTCATAGAGAAATTAAATTTTTCCAGCCCTTCAAGCGATATGCTTCGCTAACGCTTACTGAATGACACATTTAATGGTTTACTTACACTCAGAAGTTCCAATTTTATGATTCAACATCATGTTCATATTTCTGATCATAAATCGTCACCTATTAAAACACTACTGTTGATTGTAAGTATTAACCAAGGCTCTACACTCTATCAATAGAAATAAATATGATAATTGATAACTGATCGTGTTCATATTTCTCATCCTATATGTATTCTCGATTATTATTTTGTCTATGATTAATACATGTATACTGACTGTAAAGGTATTCAGAACAGCCATCAAAGCCTTCCTCGTCTTCTTCACACTTCTCAGCTGCTGTCTCGTGGTCACTGAGCGTCGTCGCGAAGATACAAGCTCCATGCTCCACCAGGAACCTCACCATGCCTAGGTTGTTGCAAGATGCCGCACAGTGTAGTGGTGTCCTGAAATATACCATTCAGGATCAGATTAATGTATAACTAACATTGGAAAAACTCTCAATATAAAATTCTGCTACCTGAGGTCAAAGCTAATAATTGATAGCAACTTGAAGTTTTTCATCAAAGAAAAATCTTTTAGACCCTAGATGATGTTTTATATGCACGAAAAGATGAAAACTTATTCAGATATTGATAATATTTAGGTTTATGTGGATTGTTACAAAGTGTGCCACATAACTTCATGCATCAGGTTTCGTGTTGGTCAGGTAGTATATGGTTGAGTATTATTGTACAAAAACAAGACAATAGTGTCCAATGGACTGTGGTAATTATTTTTGAGGGTTCATTTTCTGTTGTTTTAGGTCCTACCATATGATTTAGAACAAATAGTAAATTCCACATTATATAAATCAGAAGCAACATTCTTTTGTTTTGCCAAAAAGATAGTGGTCATGATTTATCTAGATAATGTGTATAGTTTAGTATGTAGCAGGGAATTCTCATCTAAAACCACTGTTCTTTTCAATATGCCTTCGCCATATATTACAATTTAAAAAGTGGTCTAGCAAATGAAACAAATAACTTGTTAGATCTAAACCTCACTGAACATCGGACTCTCACATTTCTTTCCTTAGCAACTGTAGTAGAAAGTAATCATAACAATATTTTTATTGGTTTTTTATGTTATATCATTTCCAAATAACCTTCAGATTACAATGTGTTCTCCATGATCCTCATTTCTTGCCTTCCAAAACTCACCATCCATCGCTGTCTTGGGCATTGACATCACACCCGAACTGGACGAGGAACCTGACAATGTCAAGGTGTCCTGCACAAATGGCGTTGTGCAGTGCTGTGATCCCCTCGTCGTTGGCCGCACTCGGGTCTCGCACTTGTCCTGCTGTCCTCACCACAAGCTCCAACTCTCCCTCCAGTGATGCGTCCAGAAGCAGTGCCAGAGGATCGAATGACACTCTCCGCGTTACCTGCTTGTGACCCCCAGAGCCACCCTTCAAGTTGCCCTTCTTTGCTCGCCTCATTACCAACATGTCACCTATACCAAAACAGACAACAGACATATTTTTCAAACTATTTTTGTTCTGTTTCCAGTCATATAAAGTTATAGCCTCCTAATCTCAGTTGAACTTTTATCTATCCATAGTGAAAATTACCTTGCACCTCCCTCGGAGAATCAAAACCATGTCTTGGATATTTTTAAATTAGTTTAAATACAACTTCAATTGCAAGTAATCAGAACTGATTTCCACAATACATTGAAATTTGGAAATGTTTATGCATATAATTCGTTTGGAAATCATGAGACAAATTTGGGAAAGATTTTAATAAGCGGCCTACACTTGTTATTCAATTATTAAAGAACTATTCTATATATTATCCAAATTAGATATTATTTATTAATAATAGGAAACATAAATTATAATACATTTACAACAAGAATAAAATCTTACAATTTTTAATAACATAAATTTAACAATAACATTACAAAACAACAAATCCAACTATGGCCTAGACCTACACATCAGAAATACATTACAATATGTATAGATTGTGCGGATAGCAGTGAGTAACTGCTTTTGTGAAGGCAGTAGTCAAATCCACATGTATATCTAGAAATTTATCACATAATTTCCTCATATTTACGCTCATTATTAAATTTTCAACAAATTGGTTACTTCTTGCTGTTCACATGACAAATGGCTGTAACTAATAAGTAGGAATCATAATTATGGTTAGTTAAGTAAATTGTAATATTGAATTATTCATTAGGATAAAAACAACCATTCGGTAAAAACAACCGAATAAAAGTGTAGGCCGCTTATTAAAGTCTACCCCAAATTTACAACCTTTCCAAAGTTACAACAACAGAAAGTAGTTAGATACCTGTCTGGTCTTTATTGAGGTTATTTCTTGTCTCAACATCAGTGCTTTCTTCTGAACTCTTGTCGCTCTGATGGCTGTCCTCATTGTGAACATCCTCAGGGCTGGGGGGACCTACTCTGTCTGTCTGATCAGTACCCTCCGATGTTGACACCAGATCTGCCGGTGGAGCTTCCGTCTCCGGAAACAGAAACGCTGGCGGCATCTCTATCCTCCTGCTGGAGCTGAACACACTGGGCTCTACATTGTAGTGGCCGTCGCTTCCCTCCGCTTCTTCCTTTGTACTCTTGACTTCTGATCCTTGAGTGATTAAGAAACCTCCATTTCTTAACCTAGGGATCTCCGAGGGTGGCTGCTTCTTGATTGTCAGAGGTCGGGCTTTTATTATTTGGTCTTGAGGCCTCTTAGGTATCGTGTCCTCCAAGGGGGGCTCGGTGGTGGGTGGTGGAGGGGGGACCTGGTCCGAGGTGACCACTAAGGTGGCACTGGTAGACACAGGCTGCTGAGGTTGGTAGAGATGTCCAGGCTTCAAGGCCGCCGGGTAGTCACTCCCTCTGTAGGGAACATCAATATTTTCATCAGGTTTGTGTTAGATATAGCAGATATAATAACATAACAATCCTAAATTCACATTAGGTAGCAACAGAGGCGGTCATGTTTATGCGACTGCGCCTAAGCTCAAAATAGCTACTTGCACTCGACAGTGATAAATGTTGTATCAGGGAAGATGCGTAACCGACCACTGGGCACACCACATATCTTGCATGAGATCGGAGGTAGAAAAGAAACGGTACTTGTACTTATAATGAATCTTGTAATAATTTGAATCTTATAATAATTTAATAAACTGATATAGAGCAAAATTACTATTCAATTTTTTCAAAAGAAGGCAATTTCTTAGTACACCTAATTTCATTTTAAGCATATATTAATTAGTATTAATATATGCTATATGCTATGTTATATGTATTAGTGGGTGGGCCACTAGTTACACTGCTTTTTGCCTTAATCAGAACTAGTTCCAAATTCATTTATTCATTGTTTAAAAGTTATTAAATGTGTGAAATCACAGGTAAACTCAGATTTTCTTCCTTCGTTGTAAATTTAACACAATGACTCTACCTACTTTTAAACATGAAATGTTTTTCTGAATACTTAGAAGTGACTGTATAAATAAAATACGTACAAAGAGCAATATAAATGTTTTGTAATGTACACTGATGTTATTTTTCTCTAATGGATGCACCATCTCCAATGAGAGGATTGTATATAACATGCTTGTGTTAATAATCCAGCAAATATCTCTATACAAATAACTCGTACTATTAGCAAAATTAGTGTTTTACAGGTATTTTTATACTGGTATTAAGTTTTTTAGAACTTTTAATCTTAATGTAAAATAGCATAGTACATAATTAATCAAAAAATTAAAACATGTGAATTTCTTCTTTCAGAGAATCTCATACTATATTCAACCCACCCCTATAATTGAATGTTTCTAAAATGTCTCTATTTTTACTTGCTTTTGAGATTGTACACTTGTTGCAGCTAGACTTGTAATTTATATAACAGTTTGATTTAAATTTTTTCTCCAAAATGATTAGGGATACTTTATTAACCCTGTTTGTATGGCAAATCTAAATATAAAACACATTTGTTCATCAAACACTTTTAAAAATTTTTTCTGGTTCAAGTATTAAAGCCAATACCAAAGTACAAAATCAAGAAACAAAAAATTACAATGCGGTTCTGCCTCAAGGCACATGCCCTTAGAACCTATTATGAATTACAGTTTGCTTAAACATTAATAATTATTGTGTTCAAAAAGTTATTTACATTTTGATTTCAGCATAAATCGTTATAGTAATATCCAAAAATAACTGATACTTTTTCATATCAAGAAAGCCAACACAGTTGTTATAAAAATCTTTTATTACACGTTACATTTTTTTGTATATAAAACTTTATGTTTATATATATCCTTGACTTAGTAAAGGTATGAATTCAGCATGAACTTTTAACTCAAAATGTAATATAATTTATTCTATTATGGTCATAATATATACAATTTGACATATGTAATTCTATCTATGTCATAATATATGCAAAACATTATCTTATACCAACAAAACTCTATTTTCCACTATTTATTCAACCCAATCTAAAATAAGAAAATTCAACTGTACTTAGAGTAAGTTTTTCAGTAAAAAGTAGTTTCCTGATGATCTGTACTAATTTTCTATTTGATATCTGATGTTCACAACATTACTCAATTTAGTTATTCACAACAAAATAGAAATTATCATGAGATCAAAGAGTAAAAGGTTTATTGATTTCTGAAGATTGTAAATGTATTGGAAACGGATTTGATCAGTTCTATTCCCTAATCAAAGGGAATTGAAGCTAGTCCATTTAATCAACATGGTTGATTTGGCTATCTAGGGGGTGGGGATGAATTCTACCAATCAGCACATGGCTAATTGACAATTAACTGTGATAAACACCACAATTAACGCTCTCAGGTTCACTTACAGCTGGAATGTTACATTCAAGTCATCATTACTGTAAGTACTCCCATTCATGCAATGGACCATTAATTTAACTCAATGTAATGAAACGGTTACATGGGGTGGTACCCACTCAGGGAAACTTCTAAAGTCAATGTTTACTTGTACAACACAAGATTGTTAATTAACAGAGAATAAATGTGAATTTTTTATTTGCTAAATAATCCAATAGTTCACTGAAACTCTCAGCCAAAACTAAAAGACAAAAAATACTTTTGAATTTTGGTAGGTTACACTATATTGTCCGTGACTGGATTGAAAACTCACGGGATTGAAAACTCTATGAATTTTTTTGTAAAAGTGGATTAGAATGGGAATTTGGATGTTTTATAAAATAAATCATCTCATGGTAAAAAGAACGTGGCCAGAAAAAAATTTGGGGGGGTTAAGACAACTTTCCGTAGTGGACAGAAAGGAAGTTAAGTGCAGTCAACCGCTCATTCCTATTTTGTTCCTTAAAAAGTTCTTGACTCATTTCAATGTTGAGAATGACCTTTCGAGGGATCCGGACCCCTTAGACCCCTCACTGGCTACATTCTTGCATACTACTAGTAACTTTAAAAAATACTCTGAATTTTGTATTTATTACACATTTTGTTCAACTTTTGATGAAAAAGTAAACTATTTTTACCACAGCAACATTTTTATTTAATATTAGCAAACGATTAATTGTGTTCAATTTTAAATGTTGTGTGTGTAGACATTGAATTTTTAACTATATTGTTTGAACAATTAAATATCAACTTTGAATCATCAGTCAGCCTGTAATGGAGTTATTATTTCTCTTTAATAAAACCCCAAAGTTAAATTATCAAATGCTAAGTAAGTTCGCTATTATATTATTTATGTATTTAGTAGCTATCACTCTACATTTATTTTTTGAGGATTTTTTTGGTAAACTATTCTGTGTTTAAAATTATATGACTTATTATTTGATATCTAACTTTAAAAATCTCTAGAAGGGGTCCTAATTTAGTTTTTAATGTATTTCTATGACTAATATTTATTGAATTCTTTATGAAAAAACATGATATTTGTAAACATTTTGCTGTAATATGTTCCTATCCAAATGGCTTAGAATAACTTACCCATTATTACTTTGAAAAATAACCAATATTATTTCTTGATTTCTGAAGATTGTAAATGTATTGGAAACGGATTTGATCAGTTCTATTCCCTAATCAAAGGGAATTGAAGCTAGTCCATTACATACATAACACCAAAACGTTCTTGTACTAAATTATTGTGGTTGTAGGAAGTGTTAATATTGCTACGCTGCATTTGATGTTAATATTAATATCAAATTTTAAAATTTAAAAAAGAAATTTAACAATGATTCAAAGATCATGTTTAAACATTACGCAGTATAGACTCAAGTACCTAGAGGATGAGATAGCTGTTCCCCTGAGAACACTGAGCGCCGTGTCTACAGCCTCGGACGAGATGTCTACTTGAGCTCTGCTGGGCCTCTTACTATCCTCTTCATCCGTACTCTCCCCCGCCCAGTGGGCCTGTCGAGGAGGTGGTGGGGGTGTAGGCTTTACTGGCAGCGCAGGTTTGGGCGGGAGGGCGGGCTTCAGGGGCGAGTCAGGTGGCTCACCCTGGGCTGGCGGTAAAGGCAACTCTTCTTTTTGGTCCCGAAGAATACCCTGGAAAATAATTAAACCTATGTTATATTGACTATGTGCCATTTTCTTTTATATTAGACAAATAAAGAAAAAGCTTATCAATAACATTTTTGTTTTACAATACTTTGTACCCTAAAAGACTTCTTGCTGGAAAATAATTTACAAACATTAAAACAATGTCTACAAAAGAACTGAGATTTAAAGATACATCATCATTCAGGTGATTGAATGTACTTGAAACTTTTCTTTATGTTAGATTCCTCCATAAATGTCTTCAGCATACTAATGGGAGAAAACCAGATAAATAAATTGGTTAGGATGAGTTTAAATATGTTTTCCTTACACCTTGACGAGTTTTGTAAGGTTTATAGTTAGTTCAAATATTGTTGCAAGAAATAAAACACTTTTTACAAGAATGTATCTTTTGCTAATTACACTACTTTTTGACCATTTTATTGTCTGCACCTGTCAGTAAGATTTAATATAAATGTTATTGTAAGTGGAATTATTTTCTAAAGACAAAAAAAACCTATTAATAACTGTAATTTGCATATTTACTTAGGTAATAAACTTTACTAAACCATCAACTTCTATATATACATAAAATATGGTGTTATAACATGAATTAGTAAAACTCAAGAGAATATACGGATTTGGGAACCAGATATATTAATTGAAATGGATTACATGAACTCTGACCTAATACAAACACTCGCTACTATAGTGTAATTAATATTAAAGGAATTGATTACCGATTTGATTCTAGATATGGGTGCCTAGACATGAATTCAATTTAAACCAGGTTTCCAAGTGTACTAAATTGACTTTAAAACCAAAGTGGATGTCCTCAGCTCTTGGAAATTCCAGGTGATCAATATGCATAAAAACTGCATGAATATACAGAGCCGTGACTGTCAAGATTTTGAGAGTTTTGTAAGCCTCTCTACAGGTTTCCATTGGGGTAAGGCAAGCAATTGCTCAATGGAGCAATTATTTCACAGATTATAGATTTCAAGAGATAGCCGAGATACAACAAAATGTGCTGCCACTACATTTTGGGGTTCCAAAAAGCCATTTCAGCCCTGCATCATGCAGGAGAAACGGTACTGAGTGAAGTGTATGGCATCAGGAGGGATTTGAAAGATTGTATGTCTCAAAGCTGTAGGAAAATTCCGTCCCTTTTTAATAAAATAATCCAACTACTTTTTTATACCGTACATCCTGTGCACATCATGCTGAGATGAACTAATTAGCCAAGTAACAGGATCACATGTAGAGTTGTTACCTGTGGAGTGGAGCTGAGAGTCTGGGGTTGTACCGGATGGATCTTAGTGGATGATGTTTGGTAGATAGGCGATGGTAGCTGTACCGAAGTGGGGGCTACACTGCTTACAGGCTTCTGAACATAACATAATAACAAACTTATGTTATTACTTTTAGAAAAGATGTACTTTTTATATTTAAACTGCATGTCCATTCGCATTGATCACATGACTTCAAGAAATCGACTGATGAGAATCAGTCCAGTGAAAGATGGCAGTGCCGATGAAAATTAAGGAGGAATAAGAGCCTAAAACGTCTCCAGTCCAGGAAATCTTAGATTTATCTTAATAAATCTTCACTATCTGAGCATTAACTTCCATTACTTCTAGATTTCAAAAAATCAGTACCTAAATCATTTTGGAGCAGATTACATTAAAATTATTCAATAACAGTTGAGGCCCTTGTATAAAGACACTTAAATAATACACCCAAAATTTTACCTTTTATATTTCAAATCATCATCCAACATCCATTTTTTAATGGTGGAATTACATCCCATCAATTCTCCATACTGAAAAAAAAAAAAACTCTTTCCGTCAATAAAATATGTTGGTAATTTCTTAAACCAGTGATAAATGCTAAAACTGTAGATCTTAGGATCAATCACAAATTCTCATTCTGCTGGACTTTATATACAACGCCACAATTTATCTTGCTTAAAAAAATAGTACCAAGCAAATTGTGTTAGCAGAGATTACGAGGAAATGTTATTTATGATCTAATTAAATATTCTGCACCTGTAAGGGAAGCAGTAAACTGAACTAAACCATTTATTTAGGGTTAAATATTTGTAGCATAATCAACAACACTGTGAATTAATATGTAAATCCGGGCTTAACACTGGTATTGGAAAGTGCAATACACTTCCTGTCTACTGTACATTAACATTATTGTAACAATAAGGATTTATAACAAATCATTTTTAATATTTTTGCTTTTCAGCTAAAACATTTTATTTACAACATAACTGGCACAAAACTGCTCCACCAAACAACATATTTTAGTGATCTCTGCCCCAAACATCGGACACAACCCAATATTCATTATTGGAAATCTGTTTGTGGTTTCATGAGATATTAAAATCTCCACATGTTACTTGAACTGTGAAATAAATAATTAAAACACATATTCTACTTCTTGAACTATTTTTAAACAGATAAGTTTAATAGCTAAATGAAGTAATTCAGATAAAAGAAAAGAAATGTACAAGATTTATAATTAACTAGCAGTTGCCCGCGGCTTCGCACGCAATTTCCCGTTCAAAACAGTACCAAAAATTAATTTTCTGTCTAAGATATTTCCAGTATTATTTAGGAGTGTGCCTTGGAATGTATCAAAGAAACCCAATTTCGATCATAGAGTGTCTTCTTTCGGCTTCTATGTAACCAAATTCGATTACCTTATGTGCAAACATTCACGGATTTGGACATTGAGGTTGTTTTCATAATAGCGTTTAATAGTATTTTCATTGCATTAGATAGTTTATTGATCATTGGTGCAAAATGAATTTAAAATTAGGCAATGACGTCTTCTATGCAACCTGCATTACACTACTGATTAAGCACTTTACAATAACAAGTTTCTAAATTTTAAATGTAAACAAATGTTTCTGCCTCTTTGATGAACTTCAGCTGAAAGTATTAACAGCTGTTTTGTATTACGTGTCGTAGCGCAGTCTGTCGGATCCAATATAAAACACTCCAACATCAACAACAATTTATAATTAAAAAATTAATTAAATAAACTATTTAAATTGGACAAAATTGTGAATCTAAACCATTCTCGAATTCCATTGAAAACACACAAAAAATTTCATAAAAATCGGTCCAATAGTTTCCGAGTCTATAAAGGACATACACACAAACATTAATTTTTATATACATACATTTTTATATATGTATATAGATAATACATTTTTTATGACTTTTATTGATATTTTTAAATTTAATCTCTTTTCTATTTTGAAACCATTAAAGGAAACGGTACAAGCATTCAAGACAGACTCAGAAGATAACTAACAACATGACTCACCTGAAACTGTTCAGAGAGAGAAGTTGGAGGCAGGAAGAAGCTAGACACCGTCACCGGCGGAACAGAATGGGGCGAAGGATCATGCGTTACATTAGTAGTTAGAGGGGGCATACCATTGGAAAGAAGGGGGTTGACAATAGACTTGGTGGGAACCACCGTCTGTACAAGAGAAAACAGTTAAGAACAGTTGGCAGAACTTGTTATTGGCACCAGGCCAGCATATGTGGCCTATGCAAATATTATTGTTGTATTGTTATATTTTATGAAGTCATTGCTTTTTTTAGTTCTTTTAACTAAGTTCATAACCAAATTCCACACATGAAAAATAGATTTTTTTTAATACCAAACTTTTCTTGAACCAAGAATCAAGAAGTTTTTTTGCATAAAACAATTATTGTATTGCAATCATTGATCAACATTTTCCATTATACGGAAACATTAAAATCAAAAGTAAAACTTAATACACTTTAAAATTTACAGGTCTCTTTAAGTCATCCCCAGTTCGGCCCCAAATTGAACATCAGTCCTAGGAACTTTGTAGATTCCCTTATTCCAGGATGACGTCATCTATCATTACAACAAGCCGAATATCTGTCTTGTGAACAAAAATTGATAAATTTAGATTTTAAATAGTTTGTGCTGAGGTTAATTGCAGAAAATCTTTGAATAGAACTCAAACTAACTAAAGATTTAATTTTGAGTGCTCTGGTTTTGATTGGTAACATGGACTTTTCTTATCTGCACATTAACTCATCTTTCTGTTAAGGGTAGATGATTTTATATTTCCATATAATAAAAACAAAACAGGCCCAAAACCTGATCCTAGTAGGGCACCATGGGTAATTTTATCTTTTTAAGATATAACATCCATGATCTGTACATACTGGTATCTCTTTTAAGTTTTAATGCAATCCATCAATGCGGTAAACCACGGATGGCATACACTAACTGGTGCAGCAATGTTTTATGTTCAGTTAAAAGCCTAAGAAGGTTGAGAAATATGCTAAGTATATTCTTGCGCATATTCAGACCATCAACGACTGTTTCCATAAGATTTGATGGAACATCCAAACTGTTCTCAGCTCAAAATCTCAAACTTTTGTAAAAAATTCATGAGTTTTCCAGGGAAGACTTTTTATATACCTTACCCAAAATAAGCAATATTGATATTGGGCAATACTTTTAATTAAGTACAGATCGGCCTTCTTGAAAACGGGAATAATTTATGTTTTTAAGAAAGATGGGAAAATGGCATTTTCAAATGAGTGTTACACCGTGAAAAGTGGTGACATTGTATTGTTTCCTGGCCCCGAGATTGTACTTTCATACTTAAAACAAACTCTGATAAGACCATAATTACGGCTGAGACCCTATAACCATGTGTTCACTGTCATCTCCCATACTATGGCATGGCTTGCCTGGTCTGTCTCCCTTGGCTGATTTGGCCAGTGGCTAATTTGAATATTATTGATCCCTCATACTAAAATTTACAACAGATGATGTGCTACAACTGTTGTTTGGTGATGAACAAAGTCCAAAAACATTGCTACAACTGTTATTCATGATTGTAACTGAAACGTGAAAGACTTTTCAAGTTCTGCCAACAAATGAGCATGCAAACATCCCAAAAAACATTGCTATGTACATAGTAAGCCAAAATAACAAAAATATGACTAATGCTATGGAAGAATTAACAAATTATACCACAGATATCAAACTAACTTTTGCACTTTCCAACATTAAAAAGCATGCAAAAAAAGAGGCTTGTTGTATATATGTCTTATCCAGTTTGTTTTTATTTTAAGCATCTCAAAAAAGACTTTAGGAATTTTTTATAAACTAACAGTATTTTTGACAGTATTTTTATTTTTAAAGGTTTAAAATGAATGGGTATTAGTGACATGTGAATCCCACTTTTAATTATAGCAAAGAAAAAAACATAAATCAGATATTGTACTATTTTATGTACTTATTAAAATTAAAATGATGGATAAGCTATTAAGCACAGGATTGGCTGTTTGTTAAAAAATGTTACCTACGTTGAGATTGAATGTTGAGTCAAAAATAATATTATACATTATTTTTAAAATATTTAATTAATGCTACTCAAAAATAGCTTAGTATTCACTTTTATAATTATTATAGATTTAAATACATTTGAAGATCTTTGAATTTGTATTAGGAACATAATTTATATAATCTTTTACACATGGCAAGATATTTCACAGAATAAGTCGATTACTGTTAAGAGAACCAAACCAGAAAGAACAGTAGAAAAGGTTACACAATCACCCAGTTTAGAACAACAGAGACCAGATACCAAACCCAAACAAAGACCCAGAGTGTGGTGCTACCTGGTGGCTGGAGGTTGAACTTGTGCTGCTGTTGGTGGCGATGGAGGAGGTAGGAGAGGAGTTGCCCACTGGCTGTCCCCGGCTAAGGAGAGACACTCCCAGTCCTGTCGTGTTGTACACCCTGGACATCAACAACCATACTTAAGTAAGACAAGTGTAAGAAAACCGGAAAAATCAGTACACATTTCCAGAATTCTTTCTACAATTCATACAATGGAAAAGAGGTTTACAAGCAGATAAAAAGGATGATTAAAGATCCTTCAAAACAGCCCGTTTTCATTATTAAACAGGCCTTCTTCTTCAACCCCCTTTCGACACCAGTAGATTTTTAGATTGTTCTGGCATTCAATATCAAATTCCATCCTTACTCATTACATTCGTATTACTGGAAATTGACAAGTATTGGAAGTGAATTGTAGTATGAAAGAATTTCTGTTATTAAGATTCTTGTAGCGAAACTTTTGTTATACTACTTTGTGAATAAGATTTGGAATTTATTACTATTTTCTTGAATGATGATAAATACCAAAAAGTTAAGAGTTTTCTTTCATTACAATTTTAAAATCGACTGACCTGGGTGCCAAATTGCCCAGAACTGACAGTGACGAGGTGGAGGAGGTGGACGAGGATGAAGACATCATAGAGGGTGACAGCTTACTCTGGTTGGCAAGTGGGGTTGCTAGTCCCTTGTTGACACCAGTCGGTATCGGTATACTATGCACCACATTCATTAACTGTTGTTGAGTCACATTGTTGTTTACATGATTTACACTATTGTTATTGTTTTTAACCATTTCTATTGAATCACAGACCACATTCTCCCCCCCTTCCCCTGGTGGCCTCCTCTGTGGGACCATACCCTTCACTCCCATCGTCGGGTGCGTTACGTAATTCACGGTAAATTTTGTGTTATAAGGCAATGTTTGATATTTTGGGTCCGATTTACTGGCACCGAACTCCGGTAAGTTCTCTACCAGTTCACTTTTGTCTTCTTTCACTTTGTACCCGTCATCGACCGGTGAACTGTTTTGGTTCGGGGGTTGGTTCTTGTTGACGGCCGCTAACTTCATGTTGAAATCGTCCTGAGAGCCCGTGAGCCTCTCGTGGTTGTAGATCTGCTCGGAACCGACGGCCTCCATGGGGTGGTTCCTCCTGTTCAGGAAGGAGTCCTTGGCTTCTCTCTCGGGTTTCTCCGGTCGGAGTTGACCTGAAGGTTGTCTTGTTGGCAGTGGCTGAGGTTTTTGGTAATTGTCTCCATCGCTGGGGGAGGAAGAGGGGACATGGTGGTACGGCTCGATGGCTGCTATGTTGCCTGCAGTCAGTGGTCTTAGGATCTGCTTGGTGGGTGCTGGTCCATGCTGCTGATACAGATGCTGCTGCTGCTGATGGTACTGGATTGCTGAGGCACTCAACGCACTCCTGCAAAAATTACAAATTTTATGAACTACAATACTAATACTTTGTTATTAGGTAGATATTTATTTTTTGGCAACATCAATTTTTCAAATACCTTGTGTTCTAATTCAATGGTTACTTTTTTAAAATTTAGATTGATTAAATTATCAGCAAAGTGAGCAAACCTTAGTACTGAACTTACTGCAGATAAACTTGAAACACAAGTAAAATGTTTAACACCTATTGGTGACATATTAACTACATTCTTAGTTTTTATTTTAAAATGGCAATTAGATAACAAAGTACAAGCCATAAATAAACTTAGGTACCCTTACTGCATAAAAAATTAATACTTTCTTAATTCCAAGTAAGATATTTTGCCTTTTGTGAAGACACCACATGCAATTTTGAAATTAATAAGATAACTTTGGATAGAACTAATTATTTACTTACATATCTGTGACAGAATAATTTAAATCTATAGATAGAGTGTGTCAGTAGTCAAATTAGAGGATAATTATCAGGGTAAAATTGCCAGGAATAAAATATTGCTTGTGATGATAACAGTTACCTACAGTTTGTTTGTTGGTTGCAGAACAAATCAGATACTGACAGAAGACTCTTTATCATATATCTTTCAAAGGAGGATTTGAAACATTCAACTGATGTATGAGTTCAAAAGATGTGTTTTGATAGGAATTTCACATTGCCTCCAACAGGGATCTTACTCGTACCATATGTTCCTTAGCATACGTGAGGTCATTCAAAGGAAACTGGATCTCTGTATCTTATTCCACCTTGCTACTTCATGTCATATTTTATTTAAAGGACTCCTACAAGAGTGTTATCTGGAACCCTAGTGTAGAATAAGAAGCTTTCCACAGCAACTGTGATGTGACTTATTGGGAAAACTCCAATCTCTGCACTCAATCCTGTTCCGTGTTACGACAAGATGGATTCTTATATTATATTACTTCCAATAGAGCCGTCACTAGAACCATTACTATAAAAAATTATATACTCCCTATCATCAATGAGTTAAGTTATTATCATTGGAAGAAAATTACATCTGGGCCTCTCATTCTGTATCGTTATGTCATGTTTCATTTAAAGGACTTATAGAGGAGTATTATCTAGAACCCTACTGTAAGTTAGGATGCTTCTCACAGCAACTCTGATGTAATTTATAGTGATTGGGAAAATTCCAATCTCCACACTCAATCCTGGCTCGTTATTGCACGACAGATTTTTTGATACTGCCTCCAATAGGGACATCAATCCGTCCATTACCATGAACAATGGCATGTTCCCTAGCATATGTGATGTAAGGTGTGGGCAATGGAATAAAACTTCATCTTATTCTGTCTCATTGCTCCTTGCCATGTTTCAAAGTACTCTTATAGTAGCGTTTTCTGGAACCCTGATGTAAACTAGGAAAATTTCATTGTAATTGTGAGGTAACTTATAGTGATTTGGAAAATGTCAAACACCACATAAAATCCTGTCCTGTTAGTTCAGGGCGGTTTTTATATATTTTCATTCCAAAGCCAGATGCAAAAGTGATATCCCTAGCTATTCTGACTCAAGTCGTGGTAATTGTAAGAAAACTGCATCTCCACAATTTGATTTGTCAACCCTCTCCATATGGTTTTATATGTAAAGCTTCCCCTGTTTTCCTGGTCTGATACTTGTCCAATCCATAAAATAAATTGTGGATTTAAAAATCACAATTTCTAAGATATGAAAATTATGAAATTTTAAGTGTAATGAGAACTTAGGTAAAATAGCGTTAACACTGTAACGAAGATTGCTTGCCTAGTCATAAGTAACTTCATATCACAAATCAAAAATGCTTTGTTAACATGTTAAGCAACTCTATAAGTTTACCATTTTGTCAAGAAATAAGTAATTCAATGCAAATAAAACGAACATAAATCTACTCCTATTTGGGTAATGTTGCCAGTGCTTCCAGTGACATGAATATGAACTGATTTTCTGATTGATAATGTTTATTATTTTTCTGATACCATTTTTACTTTCACGTAGAATGTATGCATTCATTTCAAGGAAGTTTTATTTCATTTGTCCTCCATGTCATTAATACAATTTCTTTAATTGCAAAACAAATAAATACTTTCATTAATTTGTTTTTTTCCTATAAACATTTATTGATGCAAATAAAACGAACATAAATCTACTCCTATTTGGGTAATGTTGCCAGTGCTTCCAGTGACATGAATATGAACTGATTTTCTGATTGATAATGTTTATTATTTTTCTGATACCATTTTTACTTTCACGTAGAATGTATGCATTCATTTCAAGGAAGTTTTATTTCACTTGTCCTCCATGTCATTAATACAATTTCTTTAGTTACAAAACAAATAAATACTTTCATTAATTTGTTTTTTCCTGTAAACATTTATTGATGTCTACCAGTTTATGTTTATTTGTATTATGTCTATGCAAACTTGAATAGATAGGCAGAAAAGTAATAGACTTCTAGATCCTAATTCTCCAGACTCCATTGTCTTCCTCAACTGTTGCAACAATCCTCTTAAGTGCTCTTCTCCCTCTCAAATCTTCTCCCCTAGCTTATCCCATTGCTTCCGGGACAATTCTCTATTAGCTGCAGAACAAAATGTTAACTCTTAAAATACTAAGGGTTGATGTAGTCCATTCTTACTTCTCCAATACTGTTCTTAGGTCTCTACAGCCAACAAGTGATCGAAATGAATATATTTTGTGCTTGCTCAGGAAGAAAGAGACATGGGGTTTAATCTTAAAGAAGTACTTTAGCAAGGTAGCTTTTTGAAATAGATAATTATCATCTCTCTCCATTAATTTACCCCGTGTTACTTCTAAGATTTAAAGTCAATGTTTTTCACAAGTTCGTGTGAAATTGACAATGGGTTTGAAACCAACCTGAGCTGGTGTTGGTGCGAGGTGTTGGCCTTATTGCTGGCTGCTGTGATCTGGTTAGCCAACTGTTGGTTGAGCAGACGCTTGCGGTGTAATCGGTCTTGCAGCTCCGATATCCGCTTGTCTATACTTGCCATCTCCTCCTGCCGCTGAGACAGGGCCTCCCTCTGCTGCGTCAGTCGGGCATTTTGCTGTTCATTCACCTTGTTCCGGTACTGAAACAAACATGTACTAGTTAGCTAAGTGTGATTAGATGAATATATTAACTTCTTCATTATCTTAACCATCCAGTGTGTATTAGGCCATCTGCCTAACATATTTATTGAATGTTTCAATTAAAGAATTAAGGATGAATCTCTTCCTCAATTTACAGTTGCAATTAGATGGATGAAGAAACTATTTCATGTGGCCTATTTATACATTAAATTCACTCTACTTTGATCATTGAATTTTTACAGTTAGCTAAGAATTCTGGAGGTAGGTATACCCTGGAACTTTTATATTACCATCTGATGGATCTTAAATTGTCGAATTCTACAGAAAAATGAAAATTCTATCAAGGTACCTATAATTGAAAACTACTGTAAACCATATAAACTATGATAAACAATAAGTAAATATTATCTATTTAATAAATTTTAATTTTCATGATTGGTTCATGTCCATAAATACACGTTTTTATTGAAACAGACAAAAATGTATTTCGCTGAAATATTGGTGATACTTATTTGAATTATAAAATAAATTTGCTCTTCAATCTCCAATCAGGATAAACACAGATAAATTATTTGACAATTAAAATAACCCTTTTGGCTCAGTTAGAACAAAGGTAAATTTCACATGTGGCCGTCATCTCTAAAATGTCAAACTGAAGACGCATTATTAGTTTAGATGTTTAATTCGCACAAAACTGATGGGAAAAGAACTCTAAAACGATGGTATATTAATATAATCCTGACACTTTCAAGCATTTAAAACACCATAATCTTAAAAATTTACAAGACAAAAATTGTTATAAACACAGAAATTTCTTCATAAGAACGTGAACTTAATTTGGTTAAAATCAATCCTAAATTATTTTTGTAAACATATTTACTTATAGTGGGTTCCATTGCATACTTCTCTAACTTTAAAGAGCCACCATCTTTAAGAGTTATCTAAAAATAAGTAAGAATAAATGTTGCTTAAATTCCGTGGAAATGTAATAAAAGTGTAAATTTTGAAGTACAATATGAAATAGTTGAGATAAAATTTTGCCAAAAATGCTAATAACCGCCATCTTCATTTAGTCTGAATTTATTAAGAATTAGGTAGTTATCATGTTCACAATTATTTCTGCGATGTTGTATGTTACTTGAATGTTCTTACGTCTGCTATCTGCAAATCTTATGAAATATCAAATAACTAAAGAGCAAGTTAATGTAAGTGACCTGAGAATTCTGAAATTCTTTTTTGTTTTGTGCTATAATGCCTAATAACCGATAAACAACAATTCCTTTTACAAGATTCGAATAGTTGCCATCTTGAAACCTTAAGAAATATCGAAAAAAGTGAGAGGATAAAAGTGGTTTATAATTACCTAATGCATGTTAAAAATGTTTTGTTTTGGTCTATGTCCGGAATTAGTTGAGTTAAAATTTTTGCTTGAATGCGAATGGTTGCCATCTTAAAACGTTTAGTTTTATTGGTTTAAGACTGGCTAGCAAACTAATCAAAGCTAAGGAAAAATATTGCCTCTGCACCAAGTTAACTTGGATAGTTTGATATTATGGCAGTTATAGTGTTCACAAGCTCAACAATGGTGCATAAGCAAACGCAAGCATGCACGCAACATGTAATTGCAAGTATTTATATATATGTATACAAATTTTCGGATTATGAGGGTAATGATCGAGAAAATACAAAAAATCTTTTGTAAATTCCATCACAAGGGGGATTGCAACAGGCAGACTTCAATAAAATCTACAGAACAAACACACTTGCTAGTGGACAATTTGCTCAGCATGTTCACTTGGTAAATGAACAAAGGGAGACGAATGTTTAATCCACCCCACAACATTTGCAGTACTTGTCACAGTAGATGAATGAAAGCGTAACTCACTCAAACTGTTTGACTGGTGCGGTGGAATTGAAAATAAAACTGTTGATTCATAACTGTTAAAAGCACTGGATGTACATGTTCAGCTTACTGATATAGCACACACAGTACACGTTATTGTCAGCTCTCTGCATTGTACACTTATCAGTGATTTAGGCTACCGATTTGAATGGTACACTAACCTTGCACCATATGATGATTGAATGGTGAATTGAATTCATTTGGTGATGCATAATATTATTATCATCCAATTTGTAACAATTAAGATTGACAGAACAATACATTAACTGTTTTTTACATCACCAACTATGTGATGAGCAGCTGCTTCTTGGTGTAAACATGAGAGAATACACACTTAAATGTGCTTTGTCATGTTTCCCTCTTTGTAGAGACTGCCTGATTATTGTCCGTGGAAGTGGTGTCCCAAATAATGACATGTTACATGATTCACAAAGTTCCTATTCTCAAAGTGCCTAAGTGAGAGGCTCTTATACCAGGAGAAAGCCTTTGAATATAGCAACCAACAAAGCATCCATTGGGACTTTAAACTCCAACGTCCCAAAGTGAGACGAAATCAGTAGGAGAGGTTTCCTTCTTACTGCCTAATTAAGTTTGTTTTTACTGTTTATTGATGTTTCATAGTTTTTATCTTATGTTTCTAACAATGGTATCAGTTTTAAAAGTTATGTTTTGCCTCCATATCTCCCATCCATCCCAAAACGGTTAAATGATCACACCCTCATTGTAAACACATGTAAATTGTAGATACAAGTAAAATTTGTAACCATTTTCATTTATTCTGTTTTTAGGAACAAACAAAAAAACATAAAGTACCATTAATGTGGTTTGATGTATGAAGTAATAAACATAGAATTTTCTATACTTACTGTATACCCCAATGAATGAACAACATAACCTAATGGTTAACAATTGCAGATTGCCAATATTCCATATAATCTTTCCAAGCCTCCACTACACGTGATACTCCTGGTATTGGGTATAGTGCATTTTAGCTTTAGTTTTTGACCATGCTATAAAGAATATCAGCAATAACAACACCTCTAGTAACTACATCCATAAACGTACTAACAGTACAGACAACTCAGCTGACTACTTAGAGCTAATAGAAAAGCTTCTGTTTAAGCAAGTTTGAACTTCGTTCTGCCTCAGCTTACTTGACTATTAATATATATGCAATAGCTGGGTATAGCCAATTTTCAATTTAAATTTGATATTAAAGAATGCTTGCATTTGGCCCTTTCAACTTTAAATTGTTTAGACTGAAATTTAAAAAACAATGTTAGTTGATTGCATTAGGTTTTCGTTTCATTCACATTGAAATTATAGAAAAGTTGTAGTTTCTTTCCCTATAACTGTTAAGAATTCCATACCGGAGTACTTATATTTGACTCACCATGAGTTCTCTCCGGAGTTTATCTAGTTCCTGAGCCGTGGAGGGAGGGGTGGACTCCCTCCTCCCTCTCCTCAACTCCTCCAGTTGTCTCGTCAACTCCTCCACCTTCGCCACCGCCACCGACAACTCCTTCTCCTTCTCATTGAACAAGGCACGTATAGAATCCAAGTCCGATGCTGTAAAAAAAGATAGTTGATTAAAACCAAGGAAATCTATCTAATGAAATACGTTGAGTAACTATAACTCACTCAGTATTCAATGAGATAGTAAGCGAAATCCCTGTAAAATTGTTGATAATAGTTACTAAGAATAAGAATTTGCCCATTTACGAGGTGTTCAACAATGAGATTTAATCTTCTCATTAATTATTAGGCGTATGATTTTTACAATTATAATTCTATCAAAAAATAAAAATACCATGATTGAACAACACGAAACATTTCTTTGGTTGTATTAGTTACGCAAGAGACAACTCATCCAATGCTATAAATTGAGGCACGGCCAAAGTTAGCGCTCAGACTGCCATCTGTGGAGTGAGATGCGTAAGTAGCTCAGGTAGCAAATATTTGAACAGGAACACTCCTAGCGTCGAATATCAGAACTACTTCAAATAATCCCCCATATCTCAGCACACCTCGTCTGTACGAATGAGATCTCCTGTATAACTAGTACAATCAAAGATAAAACTCAAATAGAATATTCAAAATAGTTTGACTACATTGATGCAATTAGCACTCGACTTGAGCGATGCGACTTTTACTGCAATGAATTCCATTAAAACTTTGACTATTTGATGAGGCGTTCACCACCTTCATCTCATTAGATATGATTTCTCTCCTTAATTTCTGCAGGACACATTACATCCTCCATTAATCAATACATGTACATAATATATTAACAAAATATGCAAATAAACATAATGAATAATACAAGTGCGCGCAATGGTGCAAGTCTGTGAGCACTGGCCTAGTTGTTTTGCTCTAATTAAACAAATGTCAAAGGTCAGTGCATGTTACATGGGTGAGACAGAGTGCATGTTTATTACTGGAGTTATTCTAATGAGTTATGAGCTAAAATTAAAATCAACGAGTTTGAGAATTTACGTGTTATTGTAATGTAATGTATTCGGTGTTGTGCTATTTATTTGTGTTTGAAATTGACCTCATAAAGATTATCAAAAAAAAAATTTGCTTATTCAAATTCAAAGTTGAACAGTTTATTTATTTAGTTATTTGGCAGTAAAATCAATAAATCCAAGAACTGTTGTTCAATATATGGCATACAGAATGGTGGAGATGTTCATCCTGCCTGCTAATTTAGATATAATTATAGATAGAAAAGAATTTGATGAATGGCTCTCGATCATCATGACGTGTATTCAAAATTTTGGAATTAACTTCCGCCTTGATATAATCAAAGAACAACCGAACTTCCTTGTGATACAACATATCGATACAGGCAAACATACAACCAAAGAATTTTATGAAAATTTCAGAAATGTATTTAAATTTGTTTTTGACATATTCATGGTTGTAAATAAAATTAAAGCTATTACAAATAAACAATCCTGCAAAGATTGCTAATGATCTAAAATTGAGGTATACAATCAATTTTAAAATAAATACTTTATTATTTGACTATTACAATGATTTTGCTTCTATCTGTAGAAACATTTAGAGTTTTTGAACATTATATTAGAATTCATGATCTTAAGCTTTAACAACTCTGTTGGATATAGACAGTCCTCTTGGGGGTTTTTCAGTCTGCTTGTATCTTAAAGCACAATCTGCAACACTATGCTTAGTCGCTGCAGTGTATGCATATTTTACTGGCCACATATTAACAACAGAGATACTGTTATTGTACAATAATTTAATAACTAAGCACGGTTTTGGCTTTTGCACTAAAAACCTGTGTTATCTTCATAGTTATTTTACACCGAGTTTAAGATATGTTGGGGCTTTTTTTGAAAACAACCACCCATAATGTTCAGTAAAGCATGAAACCGATTCTCACACTAAAGAAATAATCCTAGTTTTGATTTTTAATTGACACCGTTAAAATTCTATCAGAGGAGCAGTCTTTAATTGCATATAGTGGAGGTTCAGATTAAACGTGTGGTTTGTTCCTGTGATTTATTAACGATACCAACAAGCTACAAGATAATTAGGAAAAGAATAAATATGACTACTTCTTAAGAATAGGACAAGTTAAATCTCTCATGTGAAAGGCAAGAACGAATGGTAGTTATTTGTTGAAAAATACTCTCAACAATTAAATCACTCGTTTCTTGACTTCATTCTCCATTAGCTCACAATGGAACAGTTGCAATTAGAATAGGTAACCACGTACGTACATACGTATGTACCGAGTCTTAAAGATACGCGGCCGTTGTTCTTGAGAAAGTAGAAACTGTCAAGTACACGCTCTAGATTACCCAGGCCTTGAATATAACACCTTGAGAGGGATAAAGTGAAAAGAAGCCTTTCTTTCGTGTAACATTCTAATGAAAGCCAAACTGTTCCTGAGGGCAGGGAAACATAATAAGGCTTTATGTTCCTCCCAGACGTTACCTGCCTCAGCTAGAGCACAAGATCACTAAAGACTGTTCAGTTTGCAGAATCAGACTTCTGTCAAGACGACGGCTTCTGTGTGTTATATGAAAGGATAATTCATTCACTCTGGTGGTTTCTATTTGGCATGAACCCTCTTCGACCTCAAACACTCTCGCATGTACTTTTATTCATTCTATAATTTAATTTAGTCAATTTTGTTACATACGTAATGTTGAAAGCAAAATAAAAAAAGTGTCCAATAATGAAGTAGTAGACCTAACTGAAATTAAAACATGTATATTAAAAAAATTATTCATTTTCTTTAACACGTCTTGTTTATGCCGTATTTAGACTAGGTTTGTTAATTCCATATTTACACTTCACCCATATTTGTTTTATATCGTGGTATGTGATATAATTATTTTAGTTCATTAACATTTTTACTAAATCCGATCTGTATGCCAAATTACTAATACATGTCTAAGCGCAGACCTAGTAGGCTGCTGTAGTGTGTGGCTATAGAAGGGTCATAATCATTTAAGAGGCCATGGCCCTACGGATCGACCATAATCTTTTTACAATTTCCAGGTAAAAAGCATTATATTAATGAAACGAAATTAATTAACTAATCGATCATACAGATTGTTATGGCAAGTCAAATTCAAGAGATAAGCGAAATACGGTGTATTATTAGTTTAAAAAGAAGGATCTAGCACATCCATTGGGGAAAATTCTAAAAATTGAAACGTGTCAATTTCAGAATTAGATTACTTGAGCATTACCATCGCCGATATTGCATCACCTCGTTTGCTAGGTGACAATATTGTAAAACAAGGTCACCCCTGGCCGCTTCAAGGGTCAACCTGGGGCTTTACCCCGCGTTTTGACCTCAAGACTTTGTTCCTAATAAAGTCAATAAAAGCCACGAGCGGCTTTTGCGTCCAACCCCCTCTCACTCTCGGCCTACACATTACCCTAATGGCAGACGTTTACCTCAGCTTTAACTAGTACGTTCTTCTTTCCACCCGTACCCGCTATTCTACCTCTTTTAATGATTACATATCTTAAATTTCTTCTCTTCTGTCCAGGTTACTTTTATTAACGTACGGATTTTAATAATAGGACACGTTTTAAACATATGTCAGATTTTCTAAGCAACGGAATTCGAATAATTCATTTTGAAGCGAATCCCATTTTAATTTCAAAATGTAAGAACACCCAACGCAAAAATTGAAGTTTATAAGGCGTTTATGATTGTTATTCTTAGGTTTGCAACTAAACCACAGGGGAAAAATAAGTCTTCCAAAATCAATAGATGATTAAAAAATTAGAATCCACAGATAAACTAATACGTGCACAAATTAAAATTATTCAACACAACTAGGAATATTAGTTTCCAGAAATATTTTAACAATGATAAAGTTAACAAAACTTTTTAGCTAAACTAAACTAGTATGATCACTAACTGTTTATTTTAAAACATTTTCTCTGATTTCTCATTTTATTATGCAGTACTCCAGATTTATACTTATATGGTACGGCAGCTTGTCTCAAAACTGGTATATTAGCTACACATGCGAGTTGTCTACGTAATCCAAGTACTTTGTATGTGGATTTTTTAAATAAATAATACTTAACATTTACAGTACATGACACAGGGATAGTTCAAGTCAAAATTTACTATATATCAAATTAATTATAGTATTTGTTTTTTGCATTACATTTATAAAGAAATACAAGTTACGATATGAATTTATATCGGAGTACAAAACTATCTTATTTTGTACTAGCTGTTACCCACGGCGTCGCATGCAATTTTTAAATCGGAGCCTTTGGCCTACTTGGATAAAGCACTTATGATGTAATATGATAGTGTCTTATGATATATTTTTGAACGTAAGTAAGCATACGTCATGTAAGTATTATTTCAGTGTTCATGGTTAATACGATCAGAGGTTAAGGGACTGGCTCTTATGACAGGTTTTACGCTTAAAGGAACATTTCTGGTTCGAATAAATTATATTACCGACACAACATCTGAGTTTGCTTTGTTACCTCGATCAAGAAAGTATAATCATATGTCTCATAAACCAACTTCGGTAAAAAAAACAACTTTTTCTTTCCAGCCCTTGTAATCTGCTTTCGGTTTAATGTATTTCCAGTGCCATGGTTGAGTTAACCTTTTTGTCTTGATGAAGAAAACATACATACAAACTTAGGGCTAAGAAGTCTACTACGATCAAAACAATCTACTCTCGATATAAGGGGGAAATTCTTACTAAGATCAAGGCACATTTAAAATAATTTTATATTATAGGTCTTGCGTATGTAATAGCTTTACTGTTTTTCGACCTATAGTTCTAGTTAAGAAGGGCTGCTTGAGGCATGTTGGTGTTCATTCTTTTATTTTCATTAAGCCACTGTAAAAATCCCATATTATAATGTCAAGGAAGCCAACCAGTTTTGATTCCCTTATGTGCTAACATTCACAGCTTTTTTCGCTACGGAGAGGATTATAACAGTGTTTTTAATAGTATTTCTAAATATAAACGGTACACAAAGTATTTACAATGTGTGTTCATTAGACAAACTTCAGCTGAAACAGTAAAGGAGGTTTAAAATGTCAACAGCTGTTTGATGTCAGTTAAATTTTTATTGTCAAACATAAATATTGTAATAATTTTCCGAATTCTAAAGTGTTGCGGGAAAATATACCGATCTTTCACTTCTTATGAACCTTCCTTGGACTTAACGAATATTTTTTAAATAGCTAAATTGTTCCAGCCGTTCTCAAGATAAGCTCAGCAACACATGCAATGATTCATTTTTATTTAAAAGACAAAACGGGAAACCAATCTACTAGAAATTACAATTAACGAGTTTGGAGAGTTTAGATATTTTTCAACATAAAACACATTTAAAGATTTTAGATGTCCAAATTACGTTGTCTACATCAAGTAAATACGACAAACGCATTCAACCACAAACACATTGAGATCTGCCAGACCAGGTGGCCAGATAGTGGGTGGTTGCAATGGGGGTGAAGGGGGGGGGTCTCAACGGAGTCCTCAGCACGCTGAGAATGCTGCTGACAGCAAAAATGTTTACTGTTTACAAGCAAGCTCCGCCACCCGAGTGCTCTCTACATCTACCTACGCCTTGCCTTGCCTGTTGCCTTACACACACCACATCACGAGAACTCAAATTGTGTACCCACAGTTTTATATGGTAAACCAAAGATACTGTCAACAATTACAAGTTCTAAACAGTGACGTTATTGATGGTCTGAGGAAGCGAGGCCAAAATCAACCCCAACAAGTTAATCAGACGATTAATTGATCGAGGTTTGACACCGAGATCCGTAATCCCAGACAGGACATAACAGGGCTGAGCACGCTAATTCTCCTTAATAGAGAGATTTAATACCATTGGTAATATATATTCATGTTAGTTAGACGTGTGCATGCCGTTAATGTCAACACTAGAGTAGCTGTAGAGAACTCGGGGATCAATTAATTATAATTGGCACAGTATGGTGTGTTCGGGTTGGCTAAAACGTATTATTTGGGATCCGGTGAGCTTAGACATGTACCCACATTAGATAGACTACATAAACAAAGTATACAGTCGATACATTCGTGTTAGTTAGACATGTGCATGCCGATAATGTCAACACTAAAGTAGCTGTAGAGAACTCGGGGATCAATTAATTATAATTAGTACAGTCTGTGTGTATTGGCTAAAAGGTATTATTTGGGCTCTGTTGAACTTGGAAATGTACCCACATCAGATAGACTACATAAACAGACTATACAGTCGATACATTCGTGTTAGTTAGACGTGTGCATGCCGTTAATGTCAACACTAGAGCAGCTGTAGAGAACTCGGGGATCAATTAATTAGTACAGTCTGGTGTATTCTATAAGGTATTATCTGGGCTCTGTTGAACTTGGAAAGTTACCATCAGGTATACATCATAAACAGACTATATTCATGTTAGTTAGACGTGTGCATGCCGTTAATGTCAACACTAGAGTAGCTGTAGAGAACTCGGGGATCAATTAATTAGTACAGTCTGGTGTATTCTAAAAGGTATTATCTGGGCTCTGTTGAACTTGAAAAGTTACCATCAGGTATACATCATAAACAGACTATATTCATGTTAGTTAGACGTGTGCATGCCGTTAATGTCAACACTAGAGTAGCTGTAGAGAACTCGGGTGATCAATTAATTAGTACAGTCTGGTGTATTCTAAAAGGTATTATCTGGGCTCTGTTGAACTTGGAAAGTTACCATCAGGTATACATACATCATAAACAGACTATATTCATGTTAGTTAGACGTGTGCATGCCGTTAATGTCAACACTAGAGTAGCTGTAGAGAACTCGGGTGATCAATTAATTAGCACAGTCTGGTGTGTTCGGGTTGGCTAGAGAGTATTATTTGGTCTTTGGCGAACTTGGAAATTCACCCCCATCAGGTAGACTACATAAAGACTATACAGTTTGTATCGGAACCCACTCTCAATGTTACAGGACTGTTAATTTACACATATTCATTCTGTACATAACTGAATTGGAAAAGCTAAAGGTACTTAACGGCTTAATTGCTGGGGCGATTTAGTGGAAAAGGGCACTTAGCATTGTTAACATCTCTTGGACTTCCACGAAGCGCATTCTCTTGGAGACCGTAGAAACTATAGTAAACATTTATGACACATAGGTCTCTTAGCACTGTATTGGTCCTTGCAGCAAAAAAATTTAAATTGTAAAATGGTACTTAGTGCCTTTAACTTTTCCAGTCTTCAATTAATCTCATTTAAGTGGTTACGACAAATCCATTTAACCAGAAATGAATGATATCGTTGCAGATGAGTCTGTGAAAGGTTACGAAAAACAATTAATAGCATACATTTTCCCTATGAACTATTTCCAATGTCATGCATCACGTGGATACTTGGCGCTGTACTACTGTGAGTTATTGATTTGTTTCCGATCTCTCTACTGTTACAATACAACTGTAAATTTCGAGTGTTTCTAAAAACATAACAAAATCTACTTCAGATCGTCTATATAAAACAAGTTATGATGTATCATGGCTGTCAAACCGTACAATTTCTTACTTGGAAGAAATTTATTTGATTTAAAAAAAAAGAAAGGTTAGAATAAGAAAGCTATACTGAGATTGATTTAGACTTCAAACTGAATTAAATTATGGAAGGAGAGATTTTATGCATAATAAAGTAAAGTGTATTATAAGTCATTATTTAACTGAAACTTTTAATAGCATTGCACTGTACAAAGAATAGCAAACCATCAGCCAACAATGTTCTATTTTTAATAATAATATACAAATTTATCGGTATTGAGAACCATATCTAAATGGCTTCAACTAACCAAAGTATTAATTAAATAGTACGAAGTGGTGCAAATGAATCGTTCCATGGTTTGTAAAGAATAAATGCTTTTTGTTAGTAGGAAAAACTCAAAGAAACCTTGCACATAATTTGCAGGGGGATAACGACAATATCAGTTTAAAATAAATTACGATCTAGCACCTACTTAACAACAAAACTAGACACAAATACCGAAATTCTATGCAGGCACGTGTGTGTTCGATCGGTGGCCTACATGTACACAAACAAGGCACACAACTACAACAACAACAAGACCACAACAACGCCTGTCACTGCTCACTACGCAAGGCGGTAGTTTAGTTTCAATTTCATTGATGTTTTGCACTACCGGAAGACCGGGCAATTTAAAAGCAGGTCGTTAACCTAGATCTGGGAGGATAATAGAGAGCAGGGAACGGTTCAAGGTTAGGTTAGGTGTAGTTCCCGCCAGAGGACCGCATTCCTGAGTCAAACTCCGGCAGTGTTGCCACGTCTAGCCGGTCGAATCACCTGATCTTGGCTCAGCAGCAGGTGTACCACTCCACGCTCATCTCAGGAGCACTGTGGGGGGAGGGGAAAGAGAACCTTACCGAATACTGACCGTACACTGCGCACATTTATCTGCTTTATTCAACACCTACTACGCCGCAGAAGCCTACACGCCGGGTGCTATTCTGGAGAGGGGGGGGGTAACGGACACTATAATACTAGTTTACTAATGAAGCTGATTTTGCATTTCAAAACAACAAAATTATGAAATGTTCAAAAAGGGGTTTACTCTATAATCAACGTTTAGTTCAATACGCAAGTTAATTTTAATGTTGTATTATACAGTACGAAGGTGCATAAAAATTGTCTAAATGAAAATTATTTTTCAGAATTTCGTAGGAGGCTATGGCCAATGTTTTACTAGTTAACATGAGCCTAGTGTGTATTCCAGGTAACCAAGGGAAAGAATATTTCTTCATTTACATAATTAATTTCTACGATTTTAGCCATGGAAATTAAACATTCAGTATTCATTACAAGTAACAAACAAATTTACTAGTAATAAATTTGTCCGTATCACTCTAAAAACTGAATATAATAATATGCAGCCGGGCTGAAACTGGAAGAAAGCTCAGTACAGTGTTGATTAAAATAAAATGCGTTGCCAAAGAGAGAACAATTAAACAGAAACAAATCTAAATGACTGCTTGTGATCCATACATTTTCTAGAATACGCCAGATCTAATAATAGCCTCGGTTAAAATAAGTTAAAAATATAACAACGAATTTAACGGAAGATAACAACCAATTTAAGTTACAATATTATTTTAAAATAAAAAAATAATACTTTGGAGTAGCATATAACACGTAATCAATTTCTTAAATCTAGATTTACCTTATGATTTTCAATAATTATATAAGTTAAGATAATCACAACCGATCTAAGAAATAAAACATCAATTTGTGCACTGCTGATTAAAACACAATAACTGATTTCTTAAATTAATTAGTAACTTAGAATGTTAAATATATAATGCGAAAGTGAATTATATTTTTAACCAAGTCCTTTTTTAAATAAAGAATCGTGTATAACGTTATAAAGGTGAAGTACATTACTATGACATACTGCACTGCACTAAAAATGCACAAGGTAGCAAAGCGAGCAGGTCAATTAGATGTACCAGACAGAGGCTGTGCACTGGCAGCGTCATTATAGTGTCCTGGCTGTCATTATACTGTATTGTGGCAGTCATTACAAAGTCGTGCCGTCATTTCGGTCCTCATCTTGGCGCTGACACGCATTTCTCATTATTTTACGAGATTTCATTCTTGTCATAACAGAAACTCTAGGTTTTAAAGGCTTTTGTCTGGGTTAGTTTGTCATCTACATTAATGCACGCTTTTCATTTTCTGATTTTCAATGATGAATGATGAATATTGAGTTGGAATATTTAAAGTGGAAATAAATAATACTCCATTTGTAAAGTGTCATTTGAGTTAAAGTAACATTCTTTAAAACGAACAACATTAACGGTTAATCCAGCGTCTGGTATCTGACACATTTACATCGTTTCGCTTTGAGCTTCTTCGCCGTAGACTTTCTTTGGATCTCTTCAGACGAACACGACTTCAGATTCCAGGAGTCAAGTCTGAGTCGGTGTCAGATACCAGACGCTGCAATAAAAGGAAGGTAAACTCAAAACCCAAAAAAACTACCAAAACTAAACTAAACTCAAAATTCAATTGAATCAACCCTTCCTACCATAGCTACAATAACGGTTAGTTATAGGGAATAACTTCACATTCCATTATTTTAGTTAATATGTACTAAGAAACAGGGAACTATTTTAAAAACTAATATTGATACTTATGATCTTTTTACTTAGAATTAACTCCTACTCCACCTCCGCTGCAGGAAGATGTATAGTATGGACGACATACATTGGATTATGATTAGTGTCTGTAGATTGATAGAACAGACTACAGGGCATGATTCATTTTTGGGGGATTTATAAAAGAAAACGCAAAAATGTATTAATCCGATTTTCGTGAATGCAGCAAAATTAGCCGAAATAGCGTCAAAAAGTAATAAAAAGGAATCCAAAGTCTATTTTTATAACGACAGCACCTATTTTTTGCGGAATCAATAGTAGGAATTTCCCAGAAAAGACATTGATCATCAGTCGCGCTAGTGTTGGTGAGCTATAAGATGGGAGGTTATCGATAGATAAAAAATATGAAAAAAACAGTGTTTCTCAAATAAAGATTGTTTAGATTAATATTCTTAAAACGAATCATCGGACACGAAAAACAGGTTTAAATAGCATCACTTAACCATCAGAAAACCAAATATTTTACTGAAAATAACAAGTTACAATATTTTGTATCTATGAACACAGTTATCTCAGAAAACAAGATTGTTTAAAATGTTTAATCGTTTGGATAATCCTCGACTTTGACACCCACCAAAACTATCGCGGCTGACAGTTAGGAGAAATTCCTCTATCACTTTCACGGAAAGTAGGTTGTATACTTATGCAGTACAAATTGGCTCTAGGTTGGTAGTGTGGGAGGGAAACGCTGATGAGATTATGAAACGAGTGCCCGTCCACATTGGGCTTCCGTTCGCCCCAACGACCAATTATTCGCATTCTATCATAGCCAAGTGTCATACACAAACTATACTCTAATCCCTCCAACTTGCGTACAGAGGAGTGTCAAACCTATGCCACAGTTCAGTCAGTAGTTGTGTTGTAGACTACTATAATTGTACAAATTCAAACTTAACAGTGATGAGAGTTTGATCGTACCAACACAAATTCTGAAATAATGATCTAAACCATATCAGTGATTTGATTATAATTAAATTCGCCAAGTAGGTATAATTTATAAACTTTTCCAGAAGAAACATATGGCTGAACTATTTTAGGATTTTATAAACACATATTGATTTTTATAGTGTAGTGAAAAATTTAATTTTGAACAATAAAGTGAGGATGTTTCACTTTCCAGATGGTATTAGACAGTTGCGCGGAAGAGCGAAGTAGTTTTACATCCATAACGTAAGTAGTACACATTATCTACAGAAAGCTGTACACAGTGGATTTAATTTTTTATTTACAATTTATATTTACAATCTACTTTTCATTTTTACTGAAAAAAGAATCGTATCATTCACTGAATCTGTTGTTTGTGAAAATCAAATTGTCCAAGTCATATGCATATAGTCTACTTTTACTGAAAAATGAGAGGGTACAGGCAAAAATTCTTTCGAAGACCTTAGTAAAAGTAGAAACTAGAATTCGGTTAGGTATGTAAATATTACAAACTTATTAATTTTTCTTTCATATACACGTTATTCTCATATAATTGCGATTAAAATTGAAGTTACAAAATTATTGTTAATTATTCCCTCTTCTTACAAGCAAACCGTACGTAAAAAATAAAACTTCTTTGAAATCACCAACATTTGGTGTTTTCTTAAAACCTCATAAACAATGCTTGATAATTGGGTCGACAATGTCACTGGTTGTGACTAATAAAAAGGTATAGTAATGATCGTTTGGACATTTCCCATTTCGAATCAGCTAGCCTTTCAGGGCTGTCACCACTCATTTACTTTTCTTGTCAAATTTTTCCTTTTTTTAACAGCATCTTACAGCGACTTACATTTAACACTGGTCCTTTTCAATTATTCATTTAATTATTTCAGTTACAAACAAAACTTTGAAATCTTATTAAAATTTAATTAACATCTCTGTCGTAACATAGACTTTCTCGCTGTCCATTGTAAACCCATTTCTACAGAGTAATAAAATTATACCAGTTACCTAACAGATAAAGGTTTAATTTTAATTTTTAAAGTAGTAACTTGTGTAGTTTCTACTTGCCTTTTAGTACTGAGTTGAGTATAAAGTGACCTACCTATGTGTTTTTTTTTTAGTTCGTAATTACTAACCAAAATGAACTGAATTCATTTATTTTATTTTATTTTCAAAATTTAAAGTCACCTTGTAATACTTTTAGTATTTTAGCTATGCCTAAAACATTGGTGAAGTTTGAAAAATCTTAAAATGCAATTGATAACAACGTTATTAATGTATGACTGTTAGAATCATGAGGTCTTATGAGATATTCCTTCATATGGGATAGAAGAAAGTTGACATATCACCCTTACTGAATTTGAGATAAGTACTGATAAAACATTTTAATTCAAAAGGGCTTAAGAGAAAAACGAATGTGCAAAATAATATTTATTACAGAAATAAACACATATGGTAGTGAGAAAAGTAGATCCAATGAGGGCGTGCTAGAAAATGCTTTAGACGGGAGGAGGGCAAACGTTAGCTTAACTTTCGACTTTCGACTGGGAACTGGCAGCATCTGTCAAGCGATGTGCTGTCAGTGCCAGTCTGCCCGCGGGGAGCCCCTCAACCCTCCCTCACTCATCCCCAGGCGAAACATTCCGCTGCTGTCAATATTAGCCATTGGCATTTAGACACTTTCCGTGTGCACTTTGCGCGTCTCAAGTTGATTTACAGTTCGGGTCTGTTTTATTGTGCAAACAAGGGATGCTGCACGGGAGAATAAATTACACGTTTGTTTATTCCCAAGTACCCGTGTGACAACTTTGTCTGACTGTTGATTCTACTACTACTTTAAACAACTAAACAATTAAAACTGTATTGAAAAACAGTTTTTTTTTTAAAGCCGATCCCTTTTAAGCCTTCCTCTGTCCGTCCTCATGGGCCACTGGCCTGTGCGAGGATCTTATCAAACAGAATAAGGGGGAGAGTCGATACAGTACAAGGTACTGATAAAAAGTGCAACGGTCACAGACAGGATTCCAACCTGCGCTATCTCTAACTCAGACTGAAATTCCAAATGTCTTGGACCGCTCAGCCATCGGCACTCCCAGTTCCTCCAACAGAGCTCACTTAATTAAGAAATTTTAAAAAATTTTGGTTTGTAAATAATTTCGTAAGCCAACTCTTCTGTAGGGGCTCATTGGACTGCTAGCGTGACTTGTAATTTACTTGAAGCTCGGATTATGAGGATGCTTTGTTTGCATGTAATGAATGAGTCTACATAGGAGTCCTTGTGTCGCCTGACTAGCTTACTTGACTGGTAGCGCGTCCAGCAATCCACTTGTAGGTTGGATTATGAGGATGCTTTGTTTGGATGCAAAGAGCAGGCTAAATAGGAGTCCTTATGTCGCCTGACTGGCTTACTTGACTTGTAGCGCGTCCCGTAATCCACTTGTAGGTTGGATTATGAGGATGCTTTGATTGGATGCAAAGAGCAGGCTAAATAGGAGTCCTTGTGTCATCTGACTTGACTGGTTGCACGTCCAGTAATCCACGTGCACTTTGGATTATGAGGATGCTTTGTTTGGATGCAAAGAGCAGACTAAATAGGAGTCCTTATGTCGCCTGACTGGCTTACTTGACTAGTAGCGCGTCCAGTAATCCTCTTGCAGGTGGGATTATGAGGATACTTTGACTTGATGTATTGAGCAAGCTAAACAGGCGTCCCTGTGTCGTTTGACGACTGCCCTAACACCTCAGATAACATGAAGGATGTCGAAGCGTTTTTGAATTATACAATTTGGCATTGAAAACTAGAATTGACTAACCTATCGTTAAAACCACATAAGATTGCAGAATTCCAGATGCAGCTAGTATAAAAACTACACTCCCCTAAATATCGTATTTGCATCCATTCACTCTCGTAAAGAGAAGAAAGGGCTTAAAGTTACAAAAAAAGTATTTTAAAATGTTTTCAGTAATTCATTTACTGGCTTATTCAGCGTAAAATACGCATTTGGTAATATTAGCGTCTTAGGTTCAAAATTGGTTATACGTAGCTGGAAACGCTCTCGGAATTATTAAGTAATTTAATTATGTTTATCTGTCTATATACAGAGAAGAATATTAAATAAAAATCGGCCTGTTGTTCAAACGCCTTTACTCGCGCTACCGCGCATACAAAAGTTACCTTTCAATAAACAAGTTACAAATTTAACAAAGGCAACAGATCGTCTAACAGCACGAGTTCAAACAGTTCAAATTCGGGGTCAAGTTTCAAGTTAAAAGAGAGTTACGTCTTAATTGTTCACGGAGTTTCAAATTTGAAAGTAACTTTTCACTTTTCACTTGGGATGGGCGTGTCCGTGACTTGAATATTATTCAACTGAACGTGATATTACAAGTGCTTCTCATTGCCTTCTGGACTTTTTTATTAATTTTGTCCACACCTTAGTTTCATTCTATAAATCAAAGTTTGCTTTATAAACTCACGAAATGTCTTTGACTGCAGTCTTATTTAAGTAGTCTTATTTAAATCACTCGGTTTGAGGATTGTATTCACTCTTTAAAGGCACAAGAAAAACAATGAAACAATAATTAATTCAAGATACATGTAAATAGGGTAATGAATAATAATGTCTGTTATAGTGTCAAATACATGTCGAGAAAAGTAATCATGGGTCAATCAATGGCCAGATCAGTCGATCGTTTCATAAGTCTAATCGACATTTTGAATTACGTAACCAATATTAATTTTTTCATACTTAATAGTTTTTGAAAAGTAAATTAATAATTGTCAAGTCTAGGAAATGAGTATAAGAGGAGGACATGGACAAAAGCAGCAAGCACAAAGCTCTGGCCACTTTGGGACGCTTGTGTAAGCTAATTATTTCTCAGAGGGGGTTCTTTATGACGATCTTGTCTGGGGAGTCTGCGACGTTACAGCCACACGCTCCCTTGCACTTCGCTGATAGTGGCATTCAAATGGAAACATCTGTTGTCTCAAGACTTGGGGAATTGCCGGGGGAGTACACTTTATCTGGAAACCTCCCTTTGTAACAGATTTTTCAGAAGTTTTCATCGATGAATTCAACAACTTTTCTACTTTTTAATAAAAAGAAAATTTCGAATGTTTTATACAACACCAATTTATTGATTAAAGTCAACAACATCGTGGGGCTTAAAATTAGAACATGGAATAATATATTATATAATATTATGGATGTTTTTGTGCGCAATTTCGGATATTATATTAAACGCTGAAACGCACTTTGCGTGCCGTATGATAAACAATCTGTTTTGAACTTCAGTTGTTGAGTAACACAGTCATACTGCCAACTTTACGCATCAAAAACTGTTATGTTGTTGTACTGAAAGAATAGCAGGTTTAAGGTTACTGAAAGAAATCATTTATATCCCTGTTCCACTGTAAGGTAACGGAATACAATCATTTCATGGTCCAATTTAAGTATGAAACACGGCTTTTATTTGTGCACTAAGACAAAAAGATATGTTATCAGTTCTGTTAACAAACTGCAAGCTTAAATAACTGTAAAACGTTTAAAGGCCGTACCTTTACTGATTTACTTAGCTCAGATTTGTCACGCTGAATATGTATAACCATTCTACTTCGAACATTACTCGACATTCATATTGAGCAGAAACAAGTAATGATCATTGATATTCTACCTCTCAGGTCTAGCGGCGTGGATAATGGAGAGTTTGGTAGCGTCAACAAGTTAGTGGTATAAGGTAGTGCTAGCTCAGCAGAGCGTAAAGTAATGCTCGAATTGCCCAGCCGCGTCAGGCATTAATACGACAATAATTGATGGGCGAATGATATTCATGAGGTTGAGTGGCTTACCGCACGGCAAATGTAAAGCTCAACTAAGCCGATAACTTTCACCTATTACCTTTTAGTGGTAAAAGATAAAGCTAGCTCAGCAGAGCGCTATGTAATACTCGAATTGCCCAGCCGCGTCAGGCATTAATACGGCAATAATTGATGGGCGAATGATATTCATGAGGTTGAGTAACTTACCGTCCGGCAAGTATAGAGGTCAACTGAGCGGATACCTCTAACCTCAGGCATTAATACTGACAATAATTGATGGGCGAATGATATTCATGAGGTTGAGTAGCTTACCGTCCGGCAAGTATAGAGCTCAACTGAGCGGATACCTCTAACCTTAGGCATTAATACTGACAATAATTGATGGGCGAATGATATTCATGAGGTTGAGTAGCTTACCGTCCGGCAAGTATAGAGCTCAACTGAGTGGATACCTCTAACCTCAGGCAGAATGGCGACCTGCGTCAAGGTATTAATACTGGCAATAATTGATGGGCGAATGATATTCATGAGGTTGAGTGGCTTACCGTCCGGCATGTATAGAGCTCAACTGAGTGGATATCTCTAACCTCAGGCAGAATGGCGACCTGCGTCAAGGTATTAATACTGGCAATAATTGATGGGCGAATGATATTCATGAGGTTGAGTAGCTTACCGTCCGGCAAGTATAGAGCTCAACTGAGCGGATACCTCTAACCTTAGGCATTAATACTGACAATAATTGATGGGCGAATGATATTCATGAGGTTGAGTAGCTTACCGTCCGGCAAGTATAGAGCTCAACTGAGCGGATACCTCTAACCTCAGGCATTAATACTGACAATAATTGATGGGCGAATGATATTCATGAGGTTGAGTAGCTTACCGTCCGGCAAGTATAGAGCTCAACTGAGCGGATACCTTTAACCTCAGGCATTAATACTGGCAATAATTGATGGGCGAATGATATTCATGAGGTTGAGTAGCTTACCGTCCGGCAAGTATAGAGCTCAACTGAGCGGATACCTCTAACCTTAGGCATTAATACTGACAATAATTGATGGGCGAATGATATTCATGAGGTTGAGTAGCTTACCGTCCGGCAAGTATAGAGCTCAACTGAGCGGATACCTCTAACCTCAGGCATTAATACTGACAATAATTGATGGGCGAATGATATTCATGAGGTTGAGTAGCTTACCGTCCGGCAAGTATAGAGCTCAACTGAGCGGATACCTTTAACCTCAGGCATTAATACTGGCAATAATTGATGGGCGAATGATATTCATGAGGTTGAGTAGCTTACCGTCCGGCAAGTATAGAGCTCAACTGAGCGGATACCTCTAACCTCAGGCAGAATTGCGACCTGCGTCAGGTATTAATACTGACAATAATTGATGGGCGAATGATATTCATGAGGTTGAGTAGCTTACCGTCCGGCAAGTATAGAGCTCAACTGAGCGGATACCTCTAACCTTAGGCATTAATACTGACAATAATTGATGGGCGAATGATATTCATGAGGTTGAGTAGCTTACCGTCCGGCAAGTATAGAGCTCAACTGACCGGATATCTCTAACCTCAGGCAGAATTGCGACCTGCGTCAGGTATTAATACTGGCAATAATTGATGGGCGAATGATATTCATGAGGTTGAGTGGCTTACCGTCCGGCATGTATAGAGCTCAACTGAGCGGATATCTCTAACCTCAGGCAGAATTGCGTCCTGCGTCAGGTATTAATACTGGCAATAATTGATGGGCGAATGATATTCATGAGGTTGAGTGGCTTACCGTCCGGCATGTATAGAGCTCAACAGAGCGGATACCTCTAACCTCAGGCAGAATTGCGACCTGCGTCAGGTATTAATACTGACAATAATTGATGGGCGAATGATATTCATGAGGTTGAGTGGCTTACCGTCCGGCAAGTATAGAGCTCAACTGAGCGGATACCTCTAACCTCAGGCATTAATACTGACAATAATTGATGGGCGAATGATATTCATGAGGTTGAGTAGCTTACCGTCCGGCAAGTATAGAGCTCAACTGAGCGGATACCTCTAACCTCAGGCAGAATTGCGACCTGCGTCAGGTATTAATACTGGCAATAATTGATGGGCGAATGATATTCATGAGGTTGAGTGGCTTACCGTCCGGCAAGTATAGAGCTCAACTGAGCGGATACCTCTAACCTCAGGCAGAATTGCGTCCTGCGTCAGGTATTAATACTGGCAATAATTGATGGGCGAATGATATTCATGAGGTTGAGTGGCTTACCGTCCGGCATGTATAGAGCTCAACTGAGCGGATACCTCTAACCTCAGGCAGAATTGCGACCTGCGTCAGGTATTAATACTGGCAATAATTGATGGGCGAATGATATTCATGAGGTTGAGTAGCTTACCGTCCGGCAAGTATAGAGCTCAACTGAGCGGATACCTCTAACCTTAGGCATTAATACTGGACAATAATTGATGGGCGAATGATATTCATGAGGTTGAGTAGCTTACCGTCCGGCAAGTATAGAGCTCAACTGAGCGGATACCCTCTAACCTCAGGCATTAATACTGGCAATAATTGATGGGCGAATGATATTCATGAGGTTGAGTAGCTTACCGTCCGTCAAGTATAGAGCTCAACTGAGCGGATACCTTTAACTCAGGCATTAATACTGGCAATAATTGATGGGCGAATGATATTCATGAGGTTGAGTAGCTTACCGTCCGGCAAGTATAGAGCTCAACTGAGCGGATACCTCTAACCTCAGGCAGAATTGCGACCTGCGTCAGGTATTAATACTGACAATAATTGATGGGCGAATGATATTCATGAGGTTGAGTAGCTTACCGTCCGGCAAGTATAGAGCTCAACTGGACAATAATTGATGGGCGAATGATAATCAAGTATAGAGCTCAACTGATATCTCTAACCTCAGGCAGAATTGCGACCTGCGTCAGGTATTAATACTGGCAATAATTGATGGGCGAATGATATTCATGAGCATGTATAGAGCTCAACTGAGCGGCTGATGGGCGAATGATATTCATGAGGTTGAGTGGCTTACCGTCCGGCATGTATAGAGCTCAACTGAGCGGATACCTCTAACCTCAGGCAGAATTGCGACCTGCGTCAGGTATTAATACTGGCAATAATTGATGGGCGAATGATATTCATGAGGTTGAGTGGCTTACCGTCCGGCATGTATAGAGCTCAACTGAGCGGATACCTCTAACCTCAGGCAGAATTGCGACCTGCGTCAGGCATTAATACTGGCAATAATTGATGGGCGAATGATATTCATGAGGTTGAGTGGCTTACCGTCCGGCAAGTATAGAGCTCAACTGAGCGGATACCTCTAACCTCAGGCATCTATATAAGTTCCTTGGTACAGAAGTTGCGAGCATTAATTCCGGTAATAATTGTTGGGCGAATTATATTCATGGAGCTGTACCACGAGACATACTCTGCTTACGCGTAATTTCGTCTGGACTGCTTTCCACTACACAAAATATTACGCACCCATGTTTAAAAGTATGTCTTGAGAATGTGGCTGATTGATTAATTATGTTATACGATTAAATCTATACGAATATTTTACATCCTTAATCAATGCTGTTTGAACGGAGCAGTATTGATTGTCAACAAATGATATAAGGATGACAGTTTCTGCTGAGTATTACAAAAACACTTTTGTTCCTAATATCCAAAATATAACTTTTTTGGATCTATAAATGTGGATTCACAGTGTTTGGCTTTGTGGAGCACTGGACATTGAAAATGTATCAATAGCATTTAACACAAAAGTTGTAATGGTCTATTCATACTAAAACTAGGTAATAATATTGTACTATTAGATGCTATTTCTGTAGGCTACATAATATATTTTGTTAATGTTCGCTCGATTGAAATCAATTCTCGGCTCGATAGACTGCAGTATTGACTTTTAAGACAGGAAGAGGGAGAAAGTGTTTATCGGAACCATTATCAGTATTTTAAACAATGTAAAGACCGTGCGGTGATTCAAGGGCGTGAACATGAAAATGAGAAAGGGTGGGGGACACACGCCAACATGAATATTCAACGCGATGAGGGGGGAGATCGTGTGTGGGGTCCGGTGGCTGACAAATACTGGAACACGACTGTCTGTCTGTCTGTCTATCTGTCTACCAGTGAGGTCGCGGACGTCGGTAATTACGTTCTTCCATTGTATAAACATGACGGCTAAATATTACAGTATGTAAATAATACTTTACATTCACGACATTAATAGTTACGCATCAGTGTTTATGTTACCTTATATACCCTCATAAAACATATATTTCATATTTTTATAATTAACTTCACTTCCAACAGAAAAACGAAATAAACATGACAGAAATAGCGGAGGAAATGAATTATGGGAAAGATAATCGAGTCAGATATTTACAGTTGTATGCCAAAAAAAGTAAGTTTATATGTTTCATCCTCAGCGTAATGAAATGTATTAATTAATTAATTTTCGAAGGACCTATATTAAGTTTTATGACGAACCCGTGTTGGAGAAACTTTGCAGGCTTGTGTAAGCAGGAATATGTTCGATAGAATTTGAATTTTAATATCTGTTTTATGCAATAAGAAGTGAAATTTGAAAAAAGGTTGTTTATAAGAGGCATACAGTGAAACGTTAGCTGTAATTGATTATATGTTTTATATAGATCATCCCAAAAGTAAGGGCAAGATTTGTAATCTGCTAGACCCTTGCTTTCGGCTTCGAGCACTGATTTAGAGCACACCCTTTAAGTCGCGTTATCACAACGTTACTATACAGTTACTATACTACAAGATCTGATATACCGTCCATTTGGATGTTATAACACCGAAATTTGGTTTACATCGGTGGTCAGGAAAAATCACAATAAATTATGTAGTTCGGCTCTATATCTGCAGGAAACAGACAGTTTACATTTGGTTATATAGCACAGTTAGCTACACCTTGCAACACATGCTGTTTTACACAATAAGTTTACAGGAAATATGCCATCCACTTATAGATTACAATGTTCATAAATACGAATCTGATAGAGAAATGTCACAAATAAAAGCAGAAATATCTGGTTTAAAGCGTATTTTGGCGTCAGGTGGAATGTTAGATTCGATGTTTAATTTGTACTATACAATATATTCAATATTCACGAATCATTTTATACTTGAATGACAAAATGTCTTCCGACTGTATTATAATTATCGTTTATTTATTATTAGTCGCTGTAATTTTGCCACTTACTTCCACTAAGAAATATAAACATAACTCCCAGTACATAAAGGGAAAGGTAATACAAGTCTGAACATTTTGTCCAAATTATGTGCAGATTTCTTATTACATTTATGTAAAGTTCCCTAATATAGAGGGAAATTTCAATACCATGTTTTTAAATGACTTTAAAAGAAGAGAATGAATAAAGATCAAATGTTGTAAAATTTTAAGGATATCGGAATTATAAAATAACAACTTGGTGCGTAACCATAATAGGTTATTCGGATTGTTTTTATCCCAAACCTACCTGAAAAATCTGATCAATATCTTTTTCAGCTAGTCAAATAAATAATATCTGTGGTCTACTTTTTTACAACTTCACGCTTGTTCCTACTCATCACAGCTATCTTCGTACCTAAGAAATATTACTAATTAGTAGAGAATGTTTTAGTATTGTGTATAGAGAATTAACGGTTGAAGTTACAATAACCGGACCAAGCGTTAGGGAAATCTTAAAACTATGGTTTTTATGCCACATGAAACACTAAGCAACGGTCCGAGTACGTACAGTTGGTAAGTGGTTGCCACGTTATAATCGGCTTGCAGAGCTCTGAGCAGTTGATAACTCTGTACTGTCACTGTATTACTGATAAATACTGTGCTGAGGAGTAGACATGCCTCATCATTTCTCTCCAGCTGTGACTTCAAGTAAGAGTTCTTGCCGAAACACTACGAGTATGTACAGTTGGTAAGTGGTAGCCACGTTATAATCGGCTTAGAGAGCTCTGAGCAGTTGATAACTCTCTACTGTCACTGAATTACTGATAAATACTGAGCTGAGGAGTAGACATGCTTCATCATTTCTTTCCAGCTGTGACTTCAAGTAAGAGTTCTTGCCGAAACACTACGAGTATGTACAGTTGGTAAGTGGTAGCCACGTTATAATCGGCTTAGAGAGCTCTGAGCAGTTGATAACTCTGTACTGTCACTGTATTACTGATAAATACTGAGCTGAGGAGTAGACATGCTTCATCATTTCTCTCCAGCTGTGACTTCAAGTAAGAGTTCTTGCCGAAACACTACGAGTATGTACATTTGGTAAGTGGTAGCCACGTTATAATCGGCTTAGAGAGCTCTGAGCAGTTGATAACTCTCTACTGTCACTGTATTACTGATAAATACTGAGCTGAGGAGTGCACATTCTTTCATCATTTCTCTCCAGCTGTGACTTCAAGTAAGAGTTCTTGCCGAAACACTACGAGTATGTACAGTTGGTAAGTGGTAGCCACGTTATAATCGGCTTAGAGAGCTCTGAGCAGTTGATAACTCTGTACTGTCACTGTATTACTGATAAATACTGAGCTGAGGAGTAGACATGCTTCATCATTTCTCTCCAGCTGTGACTTCAAGTAAGAGTTCTTGCCGAAACACTACGAGTATGTACAGTTGGTAAGTGGTAGCCACGTTATAATCGGCTTAGAGAGCTCTGAGCAGTTGATAACTCTGTACTGTCACTGTATTACTGATAAATACTGAGCTGAGGAGTAGACATTCATTCATCATTTCTCTCCAGCTGTGACTTCAAGTAAGAGTTCTTGCCGAAACACTACGAGTATGTACATTTGGTAAGTGGTAGCCACGTTATAATCGGCTAGGAGAGCTCTGAGCAGTTGATAACTCTCTACTGTCACTGAATTACTGATAAATACTGAGCTGAGGAGTAGACATTCCATTCATCATTTCTCTCCAGCTGTGACTTCAAGTAAGAGTTCTTGCCGAAACACTACCGAGTATGTACATTTGGTAAGTGGTAGCCACGTTATAATCGGCTTAGAGAGCTCTGAGCAGTTGATAACTCTCTACTGTCACTGAATTACTGATAAATACTGAGCTGAGGAGTGCACTTCCATTCATCATTTCTCTCCAGCTGTGACTTCAAGTAAGAGTTCTTGCCGAAACACTACGAGTATGTACATTTGGTAAGTGGTAGCCACGTTATAATCGGCTTAGAGAGCTCTGAGCAGTTGATAACTCTCTACTGTCACTGTATTACTGATAAATACTGAGCTGAGGAGTAGACACTTCCATTCATCATTTCTTCTCCAGCTGTGACTTCAAGTAAGAGTTCTTGCCGAAACACTACGAGTATGTACAGTTGGTAAGTGGTAGCCACGTTATAATCGGCTTAGAGAGCTCTGAGCAGTTGATAACTCTGTACTGTCACTGTATTACTGATAAATACTGAGCTGAGGAGTAGACATGCTTCATCATTTCTCTCCAGCTGTGACTTCAAGTAAGAGTTCTTGCCGAAACACTACGAGTCTGTACAGTTGGTAAGTGGTAGCCACGTTATAATCGGCTAGGAGAGCTCTGAGCAGTTGATAACTCTCTACTGTCACTGTATTACTGATAAATACTGAGCTGAGGAGTAGACATGCTTCATCATTTCTCTCTATCTGTACTTCGATTTAAGAGCTCTTGGCGAAACACCTTATACAACAGAAGTAGCATGGAAACATTGACCTGCAGAAGTTATTGTATCAGAAAGGATTATTTTTTAGCAGATTTAGCAGATAATCTTCAATATTGAACGTTTCAAGACCATACTTGACAAATGTTTGAAGAATGTTATAATACCTAACGACTTATATACGAAACATTTTATAAAGCAATTAATCTGCTACAAATAAATATCAGAAAATCATACTTTAAATAAATTTATACAATTCCATATTTTTAATAACAATTGCCTCTAATTTATGCTAGTCACATCAAACAGTAAATCCTTTAATATTTTACAATGTATAATATGGGTATAATAAATAATTTCAATACTTTTATTGTATTGTGGAACTGTTTGATTAATTATGGAATTAGTTTAATTAAAGTAGCAAATTATCTTGTTTTTGATGGAAAATATAGAACGGATTTCTTAATTATGAATACGATAAACGATGGACTTTTGCTGCAGTAAACAAGATACAACAGCGAAACAAAATGCAACCCTTTGCATCACATACAGAGAATCTATTTAAAATTCAATTTTAAATCAATTTAAGGAACAAGATGTGCCAAAACCGGAGGTGTCATGTTATAATCTCAAATGTTTCAAATGTAAACCTATGACATATAATATATTGATTTAAAGCTTTTTGACAAAAACATTACAGTGAAGTGTGTTGCCGTTTCAAAATGGCGGGACAAAACATAATAAAATTGAGGTTTTACATAAGATCCCGTATAAACACATTAATTACACTTTGCTCACACCGAAAAAATTAATATTTTTAATACAGTAGTAAAATGGGCATAACTAAACAATTTAAACAGGCGATTACGTCATATTGTACCTAATTTTAAACTAACATTTATATCATTTATAACCGCTGTTAGGTGATAAGTAAAACACTGTTTTTTTATGATAAAGATTAAAAGTATTCGGTATTATTGCTGTATATTAAAATTAGTACATTTGTCCAACGTAACTCTACATGGTATGTGGACTTAATAGCGTTGTGGAAAGAATCAGTTTGGTGCAATCAATATTTAATCATTTCAAATTGGCGGACGGGTACATATTGAGAACTAATGAAATAAATCGCTGGTGTGATTCACTCTACATGTGACTTATTGGTTACTGTCTCTACAGATGAAACACTGACCTGGAATCATTACGAAATAAAAAGGGACTTTATTTATTTTATTTTTCAATTTAGAGAAATGTCTTAAATAATTTCGCAATGGAAACGGAAAAATCATTTAACTGGTATACATATAACATATACTGTACAATTTAGAGAAATGTCTTAAATAATTTAGGAATGGAAACGGAAAATCATTTAAAGGTATACGGACGGCTTTTTACATATACTGTACTGTAAATACAAAAATGTATAATTATTTTATTTCAAGAAGTAACTCATTAGGATTTACCTTATTCTTTCTTAGTAATGAAAAATAGCACTTGATAATAGTTATAACTCTCGTATTATAAACTTACTTATTCCTATTTACCATCTTTAAAAAATATTTATTTGGACTGTGTATTTAATAAATTTAATACCATTCTGGAAATTAATATTTAAATTGAAATTTTCATGATTCCTAAAATAAACCGTTTCTTCAGCTATTTCCATATCCACTAATTTAAAAGCTATTGCACTCACCGAATAAATGCATCTACTTAAAATGGAATATTTTAATAAAAAAGTAATGAGTAATTCAAACATCTTCCAACCTATTAAACTGACAATTTATGACCACTCGACAAAAGTTATCTATATAATATACTATACATCATTTGACAATATTGGTGATAGTAGTTTAGGAAAGTCTGAAAAAATAATAATTAGATAAATGTGAATTTTGTTTTAATTGTATCTAACACTTTATGTACTCCATCCACAACGTTATCACGCAGATAAAAATTTAAATAAGATATTGCTGGTTTATTGTAAATTAGCGTAGACAAAATTTCCAGAAACACTTCAGAGTTAAACCCCTCTCCAGTTGAAATGGGATCTTCATGCACTTAGACTATAAGCAGATCAGGGCGAGCTGCAGACATCAATGTGGCAAGATTTCCTCTTTGTATTTCCCTTTGTTGAGTTAGTTAAAGAGACTCAAATAAATATACACACCGATAAAGGTAGGCTGCAGCTATAAATCCTCTGAAGTAGTATAAGAACCAATTAAATACTTAAATGCATATCATTATTCACAGTTTATGTATAGTTTGAATAGTTTTATCAACGAAGTGATGTTTAATAAATGATTTCAACCCCTACCTGAACGATAGAGAAACGAAGAATACTCGTATATTGCAAATAAGGTTGGTGTTGACACTCACGCCATGGCAAGCCATGCGTGAAAACTGATAAGGCAGAACCTAATTTCACTGAAAATTTGTTAAACATTATAATTTTTAGTTCCACAAAAAACATTCATAAAATAATGAATGATATTTTATAAAAACTTTTAGCTTATATTTAGGGCTCATCACTCCTTAAGAAACATAATTGTAATAGTAATTTAATACCTTCTCTTCATCTAAATGGAAAGGTAGACGTTTTATGAACGTGAATTACTGAAACATACAAGGTAAAATCATTGGAAACCATTATTTCCCAGAATAATTGAGGCAATGTCTTTAAACCACGGAATGACAGCCTATTAACTGACTAATAAACGTAATTTAATACTCCTTGGTTGACAGTCTCGGTTTATTAAATCGGTGCTGTTCATTTGTTTAGAATACATGTGTTTTTATTCGATTATAAATTGGGAGTGTTGTAAATTTTGTTCATTGCTGCTAAGTATTTGTATAACTATATATGATCATACTGAAAAATAACACGCTAGATTTTGTGTTACATTTCCCGATCTATTGAACATTTTCCAATAAATAGTTAAATACTCTCTAGTAAATGTGTTTCGAATTATGTATAAACTGACTTTTGATGACATTTCTACGAGTTAAGAGTCGGCAGTAATTGCAGAAATATTTATTTTTGCCTTATAAAAATAATAATATACCTCAAACACACTTTTCCACTCTCATTTATGACGGTATTCACCAGATTTCAAAAATAGAATTAATAAGCACCCAAGCACTTTTTATATTTTTAGATAATTTTAATGGTTATCCAGAAAAAAACCTCAATCTTATTTGTACTTTATCGTTTACATACTCAAAAAGTATACACTTTACAAAAAACTTAATCATGTATTTAAAATGAGATCATCAACTACCAAATCCACTACCAACAATAAGGGCTTGAATTGTTTGAGGTTTAAAATTATTGTTCTTGTGAGGTTAAACTCAAGGTCGTTGCACTACAACGAGCAAAAAGAGTGTAAAAATTAAACCAAACCTTTCAACGTCCACGATAGACCCCAATCATGACTTTTAAAAATCCTTATTGTTTCTGAATTTAGGGGTAGCAATATAGACAGAGATAATCAAAATCTTGGTAGGGCTGCCAGACGATTATACCAATAATATACAAAAGTCAGACATGACGTCAGAGAGACCGATCCACGCTCTGTAGCCCCGCCCGCACTGTTAATGCCTGCAAGCCGCTTATAGCCGATGTCGGCTGTTTGCTGCGGCTGCGGCTAAGAATGACTGCACAACATATTGTTAACAAGATCAATACTGCTAGCCGCTACAACAACCGCAGCTGCCACCGGTCCGGATCGGACTGTAAAGTTCTGTAAGTTACGCGAGGAATGTCTTACCCAGATGGTTTCCTTCGCGATAAGTTATAACAACTTATGGCTATAACAACGTTGGAGCTCTGGAGGCAAGGGTTATCTCACTGTTGAGGTTACAAACTGCCGGTCGGCTAAACCAGGTATTCTTATTTCAATCCTGTTTGTAAATATAACAGGATTAAGAACATTTGCCATCATTGCATGTTACAACAGAAACACGACGTTTCGAAAAATTTTATCTGCTGTCTACTTCAGGTATCAAATCTTAAAACATTAAAACAATTTAGAATTCGACGCCTGGAAAAGAGAGTATATCCCAGTTCCCGAAATATAATGTATTTTGTTGTAACATATACCGATAGGAAAAGGCCGAAATGTTTTAACCTTTCAAACAATGCATCTTCAAAGTTTACTACTACTGTACCAATACGTTATATAAAACAACAGATGTATTGATGATTGTATAAATTAGTGAATGATGTTTACTGTTTTGATTATATTTTTTATTGAATTTATGTTTTTACGATTACTCAGCTTGTAGTTAACAGTTATTGTGTAATAACCTGTACTAGATCTCCATCATTTTGAAATCAGTAAAGGAAGTAGTTACTCATACTCAACGTACAAAACCAAATAAGACAAAGATTAGAACAAGTAGCTTTGCGTACTACTGGTTTTATTTAATAAACTATACATTGTACGTAAGAGTTCACAAATAAACTAGATTTACATGACCCGTGATTTTTCTTATTTTCTCTCACAAGTGTCTTTGACTCTCAACACAATACACGAGCAAGAAAGGTAAATATTTATGTCCAATATTAAAATTTAGAACAGGTGTAGGTACAGAAAACCACATTGCTAAATATATTGTTTAAACAAATAAATCACCATTATGATTTTGAACGGATTAGAAATATTTTGTATTGGTTAATAAATAAGTAACCTGGAATTCGTCTGAACACTTTTCTCTGATAACGTTTGAAATATTTCAAAACTAATCAGGTAGCATTTTAGATGTGCAATCTTTCCCTAATTGCTTTTACAAAATAAGATGAATTAGTGAGATCTTATAAATCCCCCTCGAAAATTTTAAGCTGTTATATCCACGTCGAATCTGTTATAAAAAGGAAAGTAATTTGTCAGATCTTACGATTCAGTAAAAGAAGAGGGAGAAGAAGAAGTAAGATACTCGGCCCTGAAGATGTACCACAGAGATACAGTAATGTAAATCTAATGCATATTTTATGCACATCGCATCTTTTCATTTCCATGGTAAAAGTTCTGTTCTTAACCCGCAGGCGGTTTGATTCTAACGGTCTATTTAATTACAATATTTATTATATTGTGTTGGTCAACACAATTAGATACACTTTCGTAATTTTCTTAATTTTAAATACAGTTAGATACCTAGCTGTAAAATTTAAACACGGTAATCTAAGGGTAATCATAAGAATCACCTGAGTTAATTTCAAATGTGGAAATAAAGTAAAATATTTACAATTATTTAAACACTTTGGTGATAAATTACGCCCAGTAAATTCGCCCGGATGTCACATAACATAGAATAGGTTCGGACTAAAATAGTCGAGGCGCTATAAAAACAATAGTATTATATAGTGTGTAAACAAAGACAGTGAGTAAATAAACCCCTACTTTTTAGAAAACCAGACAATTCCTCTTATTGGAGAGCAAACAATGCATTTTTGTACATGCTCTCAATAATATTGTCAGTGCACAAATAAACGTTACAATTTATGAAGTGATTTCCATACTGTATTTTGTGGAATACTTAACCATCTAGATATACGAGAATGCTAGTATTTTGATTACTACGGTAAACAAGAGCAATAATGTTCAACTATATTAACATCATATTGGAGATAGTGGTCTTACATAGTGGTTATATTAGGAAGTGATAATGTTGCCCGTAGCAGAAGGAAATGCCACAGTATAGTTATTGAATTTAAACCTCTGCAATAAGAGTCAATTTAGCTATACAGGGTGTATATTATGTCTGGAAACACCCAAATATATCCTTTAATAATTTTAAATATAAATTTGAAACCTCTTACAATCGTGATAGAGATTGGGCATCTACTTTTTGGAACAATGTATTTTTATGTCACACCAACGGGGGACGTCCCTGCCGAGGGTATCGTGAATATTCTTAATGGAAGCCTATACCTTGTGATACATAATTTTAAAGGTAATAGCTTACTGAATTGAATGCCACAAACCGCATCTCAAGGGAATTATTCTATCAGAAAATAGAGCATTTTTAGTATTGAAAATTTACTGATGTTCAACAATGTAATTTTAAACATGGTTCTCGCCACAAAATGTGTTACAACTAATTTTTTAGCATTTTTTTAAATGTTTCAATTAAATAAAACAAAAATTTCATTTTAAGCTGGTTCTATTAGCACAAATTTGCCAGTTTTTATTACAGTACAATTATGGAAATAATTAATGTTATTGATTTCTTATTACAAATAAAAAATAATGTATGCTGTTAGAAAAGTCTTACAACAAACGTTTTACCTGCATTTGTGTCAAAGCAATTGTTCGAACTGTGTTCCTTCTACGGTTTGACAATGAGCCAATCTATGTGTAAAATGATTCGACACAGTTGCCTAACATTTCTTCAGTTATCAAAGCAATCTCCTCTATAATCCTTTTTTCTTAGGTCCTTCCAAATTATGAGGCTTTCTTCTATAAACAATTGGATTTTAAATGACCCCATAGGAAATAATCGATTGGTGACAAATCCGGAGATCTTGGAGGCCATTCGATTTCTCCCTCTTCGGCCAATCCATTTTATGAGGAAACCTTAAATCCCAATACTCTCTTACCTGTCTCCCATAATGGGGTGGAGCACCATCCTGCTGAAACCATACATTATCAAAGTATTCTCCTGATGCAATTTGAATAGCTGGATTATTTCATTTTGGAGCATATTGTAGTAAAGTTCGGCATTTAAATTTCCATTGATGAAAAAGGGTCCAACAATTTTGTTACCTAAAATTCCACACCATACGTTCAGTTTTTGTGGTTGCTGTGAATGGGACTCAGTAATCCAATGTGGGTTTTCACTAGCCCAGTAACGGCAATTGTGCCTGTTAACATTGCCATTTAGGAAAAAAGTTGCCTCATCAGAAAAATAGTATGTTGGTCAGAAAATCTCTATTGTCATCACATTTGCGCATCACAAGTTCACAAAACTCAACTCTTCTGTCGTAATCATCCTCACTTAACTGTTGGACTAAAATGAACTTTAAATGGTTTGTATTTATAATTTTTCAAAATCTTACTCACAGACATAGGGTGCATATCATGTTGCTGTGCAGCTTTTCTGAGCGATGTATGTGGGTCATTCAATAAAATGTTTGCAAAACATCTAGTGCATGTTCTTCATCTGTTGCAGATTGTATCCTACCCGACTTTGGCCGATTACGTACACTCCCTTTCATTTCAAAACGCTCAATATAGTTTTTTTGATATTGTTGAAACACTTATGGATTCCCTTTCTGGGAAAGTGTCATTAAACAAATTACAAACTTCCCGATAAGATCTTTGACGATCGCCATATCCTCGCATCATCAACAGAGTAATTCGTTCTCTTTCAGACAATTCCATTAAAATGCCAAATAAAAACTGAACTGCTGTAATTAGATAACTTGTTGACAGCAATGCTTCAGAGACACTGAATTAACTCGACAGGAATGATATGACCTTTGTCCATTTGTAATTCCCAAGCTTAGACCTGTCTAGTGAAAGCTCCATGCTCAACAAACTGAAACCCTGTAGACCAGATGATTAATAACACAATAATGTTTCTCATAGGCTAGTGACCTTTGTCTCTTTAAACCTTTCCTGCTGTTACTGGAAAACACCAAGTACAGATTCATAAGTAATCAGAGAAAGTGACTCATAAGTTTTATTCATTGTAATAAAAACTGGTAAATTTGTACTAATGAAACCAGCTTAAAAATAAATTGTTTATTTTATTTTAATTGAACATTTAAAAAATGCTAAAAAATTAGTGTAACACATTTTGTGGCAAGAACCATGTTAAAATTACATTGTTGAACATCAGTAAATTTTTCAATACTAAAAATGCTCTATTTTTCTGATAGAATAATTCCTCTTGAGATGCGGTTTTGTGGCATTCAATTCAGTAAGCTATTACCTTTAAAATTGTGTATCACAAGGTATAAGCTTCCATTAAGAATATTCACGATACCCTCGGCAGGACGTCCCCCGTTGGTGTGACATAACAAAACAATTGTTCCAAAAAGTAGATGCCCAATCTCTATCACGATTGTAAGAGGTTTCAAATTTATATTTAAATTATTAAAGGATATATTTGGGTGTTTCCAGACATAATATACACCCTGTATTCTTAAAAGCGGCGTGGAGATGCTTTCACTTATTGGCGGTGGTGGAATAGTAATGAAAATAATTATAGCACCTCGAAACAAATTATACAAGCACTGTAGTTTAACCTACGTAAAATGATGTACTATACGAACTGTAGTATCATACATAAACACTACAATAGTACATAAACTGAAACTCGGTTAGCAGCTCAAACACCAATTTAATAATTTATACCACAAAACAATTCATTCCTAAACGGCCGGTATTATTGTATTTGCAACTTATGAAACAATGTAGTTGTCATAATAAATAATAATGTTTAAATTTGAAGTAAAATTCTATGATGTGGTAATAGAACCAGATTAACATGCTAAAATCACAATACACTTGAATTAAATAATTAATTAACGACGGAAATTTTAATTAATTGTTACCGGTTTGTAAAAAAACTAACAAAGATACTTTTACATTTACCAAAGGACAAAAAGCTTTGTTCCGCTCTGCAGTGTTATATTGAAAACAGTGTATAGTAACATTAATTTAATTTCTGTATAATTAATTAATTACCATTTTGTTCAGATCTAAACATTACGCTACGAAATTATACTGTTGTTCGCAAACTAAAACAATCAGGGAAAATTAATTAAAATGTGTTATTTCGATTAGTACAGGATGTGTTGTTTTAAATACTGGTTTAGCAAAATTAAAAAAGAGATTAATTTCATTTTTAGGCCAACTGTAAGACACAACAACCACTTTAACTCTTGTAACTGTATTCCTTAAAGATTTCATTCCGACCTATTTCATGGAAGGAGCTTACATTTGGACGAACTCTTTCGCTAGCCTTAACTCGCGATGCGTATCCGGATTTACGCTAGTACAAACTTAGTTCTCGATTTCTTCTCAGTTCATCCTATATAAAGCTCTTTTCCGCAATAGTATGACTAAAAGGTTAGTACTTTCTAAAAGTATTGCTTAAAAAAGAACACTTTAATATCAATTTCAATTGTTATACAATACAAAAATATATTTATTGACTATCCCAAATTCAATATTAATGTGATAAAACTAACAATAATAACAATATCAGTTTCCAAATACCAACAACTGTGTACTATCGAACAAGATACAACACAAACACGTGTTGTACACTCCTACACCCCATTTATAACATGTAAAGATCACTTGAGTTCCGATGAGAGCCCCACGTATTCCGAGTCACGGACTAAATGTAATTTCGCACGTGCCACAAGCTCTTGGTTTCAACATAAATAAGTGCTTGTGTTCGTGAACTGTGGACATTTACAACAATGCATGTGCGTTGTATATGTGTGCTTCCATTCTATACAAATGTTATACAAGAGTTTAACAGTGTATATAACATAATTTCCTTTTTAGGCACTCTATGTAACAACGTAACAACGTGGTTATTTTAAAAAGTGAAAGTAATTGAAATTGGTCCTTAAATTTCGCAATCCGAGAATCCTCAATTTTATATTTTCTAATGAGCTGATTCAGGGTTAAAAATAAAGTTAGTTAAAGACACTGAGGTGCACTGAACTTTAATCCAGCATCTAAAATTTACAGTAAACATATAATTAAAATAGATAAGGATGAAGATTGAACTTAAACGAATAAATGAATGAAGAGAAGAGAAGGCCTATAATAGCTGGACTTTGCTATGCAACAATATTTATGTATTTTGGTAACGCGGTTGTTGCCATTACTACTAACTACTATACGAACTGTATCAACCAAAACTCCAAGGAATAACAACTTGAACAAGCATGAACTAGTCAATGAATAATATAATTCAAAAACACACTTTACTGGAGTTATAGATTTGGAGTTTCATTGCCATTAAAACCTGGATTTACCTATAATTCACCAATATATTGTACTAGAAGCTGGTTCCAACAATAACTGGACGCACTGACTGACCTGAAGTAGCTCGAGTTGGAAATGAGTCATCCAATTCAGTAATAAAATTTATTGGAGTTACAAAGCGTGCTGGTTCCTACAATAACTGGACGCACTGACTGACCTGAATTAGCTCGAGTTGGAAATGAGTCATCCAATTCAGTAATAAAATTTATTGGAGTTACAGAGCGTGCTGGTTCCTACAATAACTGGACGCACTGACTGACCTGAAGTAGCTCGAGTTAGTAAATGAGTCATCCAATTCAGTAATAAACATTACTGTATTTACAAATCGTGCTGGTTCCAACAATAACTGGACGCACTGACTGACCTGAAGTAGCTCGAGTTAGTAAATGAGTCATCCAATTCAGTAATAAACGCTTTAGTGGAGTTACAGAGCATGCTGGTTCCAACAATAACTAGACGCACTCACTGACCTGAAGTAGCTCGAGTTGGAAATGACTCATCCAATTCAGTAATAAACTTTATTGGAGTTACAGAGCGTGCTGGTTCCAACAATAACTGGACGCACTCACTGACCTGAAGTAGCTCGAGTTAGTAAATGAGTCATCCAATTCATAATAAACATTACTGTATTACAAATCGTGCTGGTTCCAACAATAACTGGACGCTGACTGACTGACCTGAATTAGCTCGAGTTGGAAATGAGTCATCCAATTCAGTAATAAACTTATTGGAGTTACAGAGCGTGCTGGTTCAACAATAACTGGACGCACTCACTGACCTGAAGTAGCTCGAGTTGGAAATGAGTCATCCAATTCAGTAATAAAACTTATTGAGTTACAGAGCGTGCTGGTTACAATAACTGGACGCACTGACTGACCTGAAGTAGCTCGAGTCATCCAAAACTGACTTCCAACAATAACTGGACGACTCACTGACCTGAAGTAGCTCGAGTTGGAAATGAGTCATCCAATTCAGTAATAAAACTTATTGGAGTTACAGAGCGTGCTGGTTCCTACAATAACTGGACGCACTGACTGACCTGAAGTCGCTCGAGTTAGTAAATGAGTCATCCAATTTAGTAATAAACTGTACTGGAGTTACAGAGCGTGCTGGTTCCAACAATAACTGGACGCACTGACTGACCTGAAGTAGCTCGAGTTAGTAAATGAGTCATCCAATTCAGTAATAAACATTACTGTATTTACAAATCGTGCTGGTTCCAACAATAACTGGACGGACTGACTGACCTGAAGTAGCTCGAGTTAGTAAATGAGTCATCCAATTCAGTAATACGCTTTAGTGGAGTTACAGAGCGTGCTGGTTCCAACAATAACTAGACGCACTCACTGACCTGAAGTAGCTCGAGTTGGAAATGACTCATCCAATTCAGTAATAAACTTTATTGGAGTTACAAAGCGTGCTGGTTCCAACAATAACTGGACGGACTGACTGACCTGAAGTAGCTCGAGTTAGTAAATGAGTCATCCAATTTAGTAACAAACTTTATAGGAGTTGCCTACAAAACCGGTCGGATTGACTGACCTGAAGTGGCTCGTGTTACTGAATGAGTAATCCAATACAGTAAAAACTTACTAGAGTTACAGAGCGCGCCGGTTTCGTCTGAAAGCTAATAACAAATGCATTTAGTGTGTACACTTAGGGAAAGAACTTGAGTGATTTTATTTACGAACTCGAGTTGACTCAGGAACTTTGTACTTAGGGTGGAAGTGCCTGGATGCGCCGCGCGCCTCGCCTGCAGGCACGATAGTAAATATACTGTACAACCCCACTGCCACTAGCTGCGAAGGAACGTTAACGGTATCATAGTGTTTCTCATTACGGCGAAACTTATTAACATAAACAAAATGCGATGGTAAAAGTTGTCTTAACTTTTATAACATACTTAGCATTGCTATATTTTATGTAAACCAATTTTCGTTCTTAATACGTTTCTTGCTCGAGGTCGTTTTACTCTGCAAAATATTTTGATTTCTATTAATATTTCCTCTTACTACATTCTTACATGAACAGTTTTTGTTTGAGTGTGTGTTGAGTAAAAAAATACTCATTTATTAAACGCGTAAAAGACTAGCGGTAACAAACTATTGTAGCGGAAGTAGAGGTAGTTAAAGATGGGTTTATTTTAAACTTACAAACTTTTTGATAATCAAAAAACTATATTTGATTCAAAATACAAACACTCCTTTTAAAGGAAATTATTGCTGTTAAATATTACAATGCGTAACAAAATTATACTTACCATAACATTATTTATATCTAGTAGTGTATTATACAGAGCTAATATATAAATGCTCAATTCCCGCTGATTGAATTAGCACCATGGTGTACAAACAGAATTACATAAAGTTTATCGCCCATTGTACTCAACAACCATAAAAGCCGACCAAAACCATTAAAAATAATAAAACCACAATAAAATTATTTTGATAAGCCATTGTACAACAGAAGTTACAAAAGTCTTATTTAATTAAACTTTTATGGTCTCTTACAATACTAATACAAATAATTGTATGGTCTCTTTACTAGGTTGAAGCTATGTTCTCTTTCTTAGCTGTGAATTTGAGAGCTAAATTTGCCGTTTTATAGTGGACTTAAAGCTAAACAATTTGAAGAAACTTTTACATGGTACCATCTGATATATTGCATCATCCCTTTGTTTAAAGTTTGTTATAGACTATGGAAGGTTTGAAATGATACCAGGATTTCAGACATTTGCCATCGTTGAAAGGTTATGAAATGAATAACACAACGTTTCGAGGATTGAAATCTCCCCCACCTGACGAAGAAGGTAGATTCCAACCCTTGAAACGTTGTGTTAACCTTTTATAACGATGGCAAATTTCCGAAATTCTGTTATCCTTCAAAATTTATATCGTATTAAATTACATCAGTATGAAGCAATACGGTATTAAGACTGTATTTAAATTTTACTATATTTTAATGGTAAATACAATTTCTTTAGGCTTTGATATGTTTAGTTTTAAATGAAATTGGCTTTATCAAAAATTACGAAAGATAAAAATAAAAAGTTTTTGTTTGATAAAATAATTTTTAATCGTTAGTCTGCTACGCGTTTAGTAAATTTATACACACACCGAACATTTTATACTTTCACCGAAACAAACACATGTATACTAAGTATAAGCAGTAAGAGTAAATACTTATAGAACAAAAATTTTTACATTGTACATGGAGTTTATGCACCACATAAAAATTTCGATCCAAACCAGAAAAACGTTTATACTAAATAAGTAACGTATTTTAATTCAAGTCCATTAAATTATTGTATTTATATCATGAAAATAACCAAAATGTTGAATATTTTTTACGCGTTAGAATCTGGCTCGTTATGGGTTGATCCCACAACGATTTCCATTGACTGACTGTAAGGCGGGCGTTCGTTAAAAATATGGTTGATTGATTGGAGCTCTCCCGGTGAACGGGGATGCAAATTGGACTGTTTGTTAGTTCCATTAATAAATGCCTTCAAGTATGCTCGTTATGGCCGAATCATAAATGACACATCTGTAACTGTGTGCCGGTGTCATTCTAGACATATTATTAAACCACACTCTCACAATGAGACTGTTAATTTGTACAATTCAATTTAATAATAAAATATTCCTGAGAGAAACAGGATTTTTTTGACAACACTGAGATATGTTTTAACACTTTTTAATATGAACATTTTGAGGAGTGATGTATTCATTCTGTTCAAGTATTATTTAGTTATTTCATACTGCGGTAGTTTTGCCATCAATCAGTGTTACGAAAATTTGGTAACACTACGTTTCGAGATCTGCAATCTGATCTCTTCTTCAGGTAAATAACTAACCTAATAATCCAAAACTAGGTTATTTACTTGAAGAAGATATCAGATTGCAGATTTCGAAATGTAGTGTTACTGATTTTTTTTGTATCACTGAATGATGGCAAATGTCCGGAAAACTCTTGTTTCCTTCACAATCCGTCCATCGTCAAAAAAAACTTCAAACAAACAAATATTCCCCCAACAATTTTCTCTTATGACTTTAAAAATTATACCATTATTTGTAAAAATTCAATGTCTAGATTTGTACCTCCCGGGGCTTCTGATTGCGTTCCACTGCATAGCAAAACTACCGCAGTATGAAATAACTAAATAATACTTGAACAGTATGCATAAATCACTCCTACAAAATATTCATATTAAAAGTCGTTAAAACGTATACATCACTGTTGATACCAAAAAGGTTTCATATCTAGCAACTGTAAAAGTAACTCTACGAAATGGCTTTAGTAAAAATTACGGGAAATTGAATATGTATAATTAAATACTACCGTTACTATTGAAGCATTGTTGCAAAGTATTCCTCAAGAAAAACGGGTTTGTTCTAGACTGGAACTTCAAACCTACTTTCAGAATTTCACTGCCTGGTACTTGTCTTCCCTCTACTAACCACCCTGTACTAAAATTAATACGGTATTGTTCGGTAAGGATTTTGTACCATTTGCCTGTTGGAAATTACGAATTTCCACGCCTGTAGCAGTACGACTAAGGGTATTTGGTGATTTCTTAATAACCGCCACTGAAGCGACAATTGTCTGTAGGATCTCGTCATAGGAACTAGGATGACAGCTGTTGAACCTTTTTCAGGCCACTTACTTTCAGGTCTGGTTGTAGTGAGGCGGATTAAAATGTGGTGATTGGAATTTCACACAATTACTCTCAGTGTTTTTGGGTTATTTCTTTATCAAAATAACAGTGGAAGGTGCACCTATGTTGAATGCCTCTTTTCGGGGTTTACTGCTGCTGAGATAGGGATTTCACAGAATTACCCTAATGGTCTAGGGGTATTTCTTTAACAAAGTAACATTGGAAGGTGAACCTCTGTTTGATGCCTCTTTTCGGGTTTTAGTGTTGCGGAGATTTGAATTTCACAATATCGTTTCCAATGTTCTAAGAGTTGTGGCCTTAAAAAAGTAAAAGTTGGACGCCTATTTTTCAGGGTTTAGTGTACTCTGGAGATTGACACTATTATTCGCACCGTTGTTACAGATGTACCTTTATAAAAGTAAAAGTTGGCTGTGAACCTCGTTTTGAGGCCGGGGATTAGTGAACTGTGGGAGATTTTATTTTCACACTATTATTTGCACTGCTTTTAGGGATTTGTCTTTAAAAAAGAAAAGTGTGCTCTGTAGATTGGAATTTCACACAAAGGCTCTTACAATAATACAGATATTGCTTTATCGAAGTAATGGTGGAAGGTGAACCTCTGTTAGAGGCCTCTTTTTCGGGGTTTAGTGCAAAGGATGTGGTGGTAACACCCTATAACCACAAATGACTTTAAATGCCTAAACACATCTCTGGATTATGGATCCATCTTCTTTCTTCTCAGAAGGTTCCATAATCCAGGCTAATACATGTCGGGATAGAGTCCTGCAGCCATTATCTAAGACTCGTATATCTACCTTGACGGGTTAACAAAAAGCATTCCCCATTTAGTAGCTTGTGTTGACAATTAATTATCACTTGAAAAATATGTCTGATTAATTAGTTTTAATAGTAGAGTATTGTTTGGTTACGGAATTACACTTTTATGGACCAAAGCACGTTAAAACTGAAGCTAACAAAAAGAAACATTCACAGCTACAAATGTAAATAAACAAAGCTGTTTGCTCTTTGTATAAAAAGAAAGAATGAATACGAACAACAGTTGACAGAATAAACATGCAGAGAGTTAGTGGTGTAAAAACTCGTCTCCACCGCATTACTCGCAGACTGTACATCATCAGAATTGAAGTTTGTCACTAGTACTACCTTCGCTGGTGCTCAATTCGTTAAGATAATTGTGTTACGTGTTGCAAAGTTTGATGCTGTGGACCGAAACAACATTCGAGAATTTCGTTTTACCAATTTTTATAACAGGTGGTAGCACTTTTTATTCGCAGAGCGTTAACGAAGCCTATCATCAATTTGGGGTTGGATAGTATCTCGATAATGAACTGACCTACAAATTTGAAATCTTGCATGAAGCTTTATTTGTATATAGGCGACATCGAAAATTCAATGATGGCGCATGTCACTACTTGGGATTTGAGCGTTAGCGAAGTAAAAATTAAAAAAGTAAAGTAGAGAATTTATTATTTTACCGGGCAAGGTTAGGGCTAAGAAGCCGACTCTAACGCTTAAACTGGGACCAACGGCTTAAAGGTGACTTCCGAACCACCACCAATGCCGGGCAGCGGGCTGCTTGCAAGGACATGATTGCTCAGCGGTCATCCAACCAAGCAGCAGCCACGCTCGACGTTGTTCGATTCGGTTATCTCGAGATAACCCACTAAACTGCACCATTGGGAAGTTTATCTTATCGCAGGATATCTTGAGAACAAACTGATTGAGCTAGGCTTGAATTTTGATAATTTGCTACTACTCGAACTTTGGCAGAATTATTCATCTATCTCCCTATGTATCTTGCCTACAATCTTGAGATCTTGCATGAAGCTTTGATTTTTAAGTAGGTATAATCGAGTTTCATGATAGTGCACATTCGTCCTTGGGATTTGTCCGAACGTTAGCGAAGTCTACCAATCGGAGATCTATTTTTGCCGTAGACGCCTGTCATTTACCTGATGTCACCAAGGATAAGCCTATTGCTTAGATCGGAAGTCCGGGGAGACAGCTGTACTGGAATGTTTATAGGTAACTTTTAGTACTTTTTTGCCAGTAATTAGGTCATTTTTAGGAAATGTTTTTGGCAGCTTTTTGGACAATGGGATAAACCATATGTCACCAGATCACGTTCATATTACACGGCTAAAGCCTTAAAGCCTATTACGAGACACATAATTTGGTGTATTCCTACATTATATTACAAACCATACACGATATTAACAACATAATCCACGGCAACGATTTGACTACTCCACTCCATGTTCAGAGTTCAAAAATCCTTTATTTCCCATAGAATTGTCAAAAGAATGTACATTTCCAAGTGCTTGGCACAGAACGCGTGAAAAAATTTAAATATATTTCATTCAATACATTAATTTACAAGGCTATACAAATAGTTGGCAGTTAGTCCATAATGTATTTTTTCAGTCCATTCTGTGTTTATTCTGATGCATGTCTCCATGCTACACTGTTTGCATTCAATTAAATACTTCAATATTAATATAAATTTTTTTTAATAATAATAAATATACTCGTACAATAATTCTGATATTGACGGTGCAAAAATAAGAAATAATAAATAAATAAATAACAGCAACTTAATAAATATGTGATGGGTTCCCATTAATTAGACATTTAACGTCTCGATTAAATCATTACATATTGTAGCCTAAAAATGGGATGTAATCAAGAACTTTTATAAGGATGTCACGATGGTAGCGCGCTTACAAGAATTTCCGTGGTTGGCGATAGAAAATATGAAAGATCCTTATCTCCAAAACAAATCATGTTTCGTTGAAATATATCCCGGGGCAGAGCTTTCAACAGGAGCATTATCGGAAATCCTAACTCAAACGCAGAGATATTCCTAGGCATAAAACCGGCGGCAACACCCTCATAGTTCATCTGGGAGAGTGTTCCAGCCAAACCAGCGGCGCCTCGAAGCCACAAATGAAATACTTTTCTTAAACTACAACTTGTAAAACGTGTACAAAACTTTTATGTAACAACTTCAAAATTAAAAACTTGAATACTTGTGCTTATACTGCAAGAGTAAGTATATTAAATATGTTATGAATAGACTCTTATTAATAACATAACAGAATTATCTCTTTTTATAGTAATAAATAAATATTCATAAATTGACAATATGTCAATAGTAAAACATCAGTTCATTATAGTTTTATTAAAAGCATTGGTAAGACGTATTTATTTATTCACTAGGGCAGAGATATTACACTGCATAAAAGGATTGGACGAGTGAAAATATGAGATTTAGCCATCGTACCCTGATCAAATATCGTGTATGCCCTTTATAGAACTGAATGTGCAGAAATGTATCTCGTACCTCTTTCATTTTCAATCGTTCCTTTTCCGGTGTCCTGCTTTTCATTAATGGCTTAATAAAGCGCGACAACTCGTTAGACAGTTCACGCACGATTAATGATTTTTTTAAACATTTTTAAAATTATGCGAAAATGTGGTAAATGGTTTGTCTTAATGTGGACGAAAACGTAATTAATAATTCAGTTTGAAATTTGAATTTGTAATTATTAACGTTTAAGATTGTCGAGAAAGATTCGTCTAGATAATCAAGAGATAAATGATATTAATTTCTCATTTAACAAATGTTTTAGTATTGAGGAATATTTACTAAATATTACTTTTTAGTTTTAAATATATATATATGAATACACAAAATGATATCAACTTGTACTTTACCACTTCACATTTTGACATTTTACACTCCGCTAAGCAAGTAAACAACACGTTTAGAACAACATGGGCCAACTCCTACACCTATTAAATGTCACTGAGCAATTTTCATGTGTTAATACTGTAAATTAAACTAACAATTAATTCAAACCGTGTAATATCATGGCGACAATGTCATATCTTAACGTTTAAATTCTTTAATCAATCAAAGTTTCTTTACATCTCAATAAATCAACAATATAAACAGAATATAGTTTTTATATATTTATTTTGATATATTTTATTTTCGTCACAATGAAATTTCATTTCTTTCCTTTACCAGCAACTCATTTGTTGCATAAAATTTTATCTATAATATTATTACAAATAATAAATTATTTGCAAACATATTTTTATCAATCCCAAAACATAAGATGAAGTAAAAAAACCACATTCGTGAATCAACAATACATTGAAATTATGATGGATCACAAACATGTGTCAACCGATCAAAAATCCGGTTTCAATTCAATAAAGCGCGAAAATATTATAAAATAAATTAGTTTTGTAATTTTTTACAGTTTTGTAATTTTCATCACTTTCTTATAATGATTGTCATGGAATTATTTCCATTCTCGTTTTAAACACGTTTAGGCATTAAGATTAGTACTACCTACCGCGAAAAACTCCAAGCTAAATATTCTTTATGTAAAACTCAAATTCAAAACTATTTTTTGAAAATATTCATATTACGACGAAATTCCTTAACAACGTACTATTGATTTTCCTATTTAAATTTCTCAGTACAGGACGGATGAGTGAATGCAAAATTCCATTTCCCATTTTGGTTTACCACGACCTATAGTTCCATAAAAAAACAGTTATCTTTTGATTTAACAATAATGATTCTTTTTTGGTATGATATCTGAAATCTCCTTAAAAAATGAAATATTCCACCTTTAATGTCAATCACATTATTCGCATAACAAGAACAACAGCATATAGTGATTTAACAATAGAAAATGGCTATATTTTCCCTGGTTTTAGCTCTTGGCATGAGCGAGAAAAATGGTGGATCGGTTATAACTAATAATAATAATAATAATAATACATATTTTATTCCATGAGACATTTTTACAGGAAATATATCGGAAACGTCAAATTTAGAGACCTAAAATTTTCCAATTCACTACCACAAAATTCTCTTTCGTACATACTGTACATTGTTTGCCGTCACACTCTCACTCATTCGAATTGTCCAACTCTAGTTCCTAGTCAGTCTGCCAATCGAGGGTCTCCCAATTAAATGCCATGAACTCGTCCGTGTTGTAAAAAGCGTTTGCGACTAAAGTTGATTTTAGACGAGCTTTAAATGCCTTCGGCATTGGGGCATTTTTTCTTAGAGGGGTTATAAGTTAGAGGAGTAAGATGAACTAAGGGCATAATACAAGTGCACTATTTTAAACACACGCAGTATGCATCTAAATAGTGTAACACAATTTTGAGATATTTCGAAGTTTTTAAGACAACACATTATCGAATAATCACAAGCAGACATTCGCACAGGTCAATGTCAACGACATTAATAAACGAGAGATTTTAATAAGATTGGCTCAGAGAAACGAATATTAAGGGGTTTAAAGAATTGAGAAAAAAGTATATAATGTACATTAGTGTGACAGGCTATAAACATTTATTTAAGTCATCTGGCGTAAACGATATCTAAAAATATAACATAAACTTGCTAGCACAGTGAAATTTTTACTTAATCAGGGTAACAATGCAGAGTGTAAAGCAGTAACAGATGGTAGTAATGATTTCCTGCCTCCGCACCACCGATGTGCTGGTACGCCCAGAAGGGACAGTGAACGTTTTACTTAATCGGTAACAATGCACAGTCGATACAGCAGGGACATCTGGTAGTAACGATCTCCTCGCACAACGCCACCGATGTTGAGAATAGGACACACTGAACGTTTTACTTAATCAGGGTAACAATGCACAGTGGATAAAGCAGTAACAGATGGTAGTAACGATCTCCTCGCACCACGGCACCGATGTTCGGGTAGTCAAGGCCGGAGCAATGACCGTTTTACTTAATCAGGGTAACAATGCATAGTGGATACAGCAGTAACAGATGGTAGTAACGATCTCCTCGCACAGCGCCACCGACGTTCGGGTAGTCAAGGAGCAATGACCGTTTTACTTAATCAGGGTAACAATGCACAGTGTAAAGCAGTAACAGATGGTAGTAACGATCTCCTCGCACCGCGCCACCGATGTTCGGGTAGTAAAGGCCGGAGCAATGACCGTTTTACTTAATCAGGGTAACAATGCATAGTGTAAAGCAGTAACAGATGGTAGTAACGATCTCCTCGCACCGCGCCACCGACGTGCGGGTAGTCTAGGCCGGAGCAGTGAACGTTTTACTTAATCAGGGTAACAATGCACAGTGTAAAGCAGTAACAGATGGTAGTAACGATCTCCTCGCACCGCGCCACCGACGTGCGGGTAGTCTAGGCCGGAGCAGTGAACGTTTTACTTAATCAGGGTAACAATGCACAGTGTAAAGCAGTAACAGATGGTAGTAACGATCTCCTCGCACCGCGCCACCGACGTGCGGGTAGTCTAGGCCGGAGCAGTGAACGTTTTACTTAATCAGGGTAACAATGCACAGTGTAAAGCAGTAACAGATGGTAGTAACGATCTCCTCGCACCGCGCCACCGACGTGCGGGTAGTCTAGGCCGGAAACAGTGAACGTTTTCCTTAATCAGGGTAACAATGCACAGTGTAAAGCAGTAACAGATGTTAGTAACGATCTCCTCGCACCGCGCCACCGATGTTCGGGTAGTCGAGGCCGGAAAGCAGTGAACGTTTTACTTAATCAGGGTAACAATGCACAGTGTAAAGCAGTAACAGATGGTAGTAACGATCTCCTCGCACCGCGCCACCGATGTTCGGGTAGTCTAGGCCGGAGCAGTGAACGTTTTACTTCATCAGGGTAACAATGCACAGTGTAAAGCTGTAACAGATGGTAGTAACGATCTCCTCGCACCGCGCCACCGATGTGCGGGTAGTCTAGGCCGGAGCAGTGAACGTTTTACTTAATCAGGGTAACAATGCACAGTGTAAAGCTGTAACAGATGGTAGTAACGATCTCCTCGCACCGCGCCACCGACGTGCGGGTAGTCTAGGCTGGAACAGTGAACGTTTTACTTAATCAGGGTAACAATGCACAGTGTAAAGCTGTAACAGATGGCAGTAACGATCTCCTCGCACCGCGCCACCGACGTGCGGGTAGTCTAGGCCGGAGCAGTGAACGTTTTACTTAATCAGGGTAACAATGCACAGTGTAAAGCAGTAACAGATGGTAGTAACGATCTCCTCGCACCGCGCCACCGATGTGCGGGTTGACCCGGCCAGGCTCGCATCTTGCAGCTAAACGTTGCTAATTTATCTCAGAAATTAACATTTATTACCAATTTAGATTCTTGATTACAAAATATAGAACCAAGAGATAAAAGTTAGTATTCTTTTGCAAATTGTGAATGAACAAACCGATTGAACGAATTTTCGAGAGGCCCGACAGATTGAACGAAAAAACTATTGCATAGATGACTGGCCTATAAAATGTCCCGGCGGCACCTTTTGACAATATCATTCGCTCCTTACAAGAGCTATATATGTTCATGTTTAAAGTCTATGTGACTTTTCCGTCTTGAGTTATAGATCAGATGAGATGACAGACATACAGACGGACAACGACAGGATTTTAAAGCCCTGCCGGGTTCTAATCAGGGCAATGGGATAATAGGCGCAATATTTGCCAAGATAAGTTTTGGCTTGGATCTATTCGTGGCCAAAATAATCTAAACGGCCTTACAATTTAAGGAGGAATTTGGAAATGCAAAATTCACCTGTATCATGCCAATCCTCAATTCTTCAAACTTCGAATGCATATCCTTTTTTAAATTCTGTCCGAACATGGCAAGCGGGTAAACCAATAGGAGAAAATTTCGCCCGCGTACGCAACCCCATAATGCCTTTGCTTCTTTGACGGAATGTAAGAGGCCCGTCTAAGAGATACTAGCGGACATCTTCAGGAACACTTCAATCTGGATGGAAAAGATGGAAAATCTACAATCTAATTTACAATCCAATTTGTGGTAAGAAATCAAGCTTTCATTCGCCATTACACCAGTTTAAACTTAACAAAATGTGTGTCGTAAATGATTTGCTGGTATAATGTGTAAAAAATTATATTTATACGGAGCTTTAGAGTATGTGATGTAATCTGAAAAGAAAGTAATTGAGTACTGCGGAAAATTACAAAAAAATTGAGTAAAACGAAACAATTTAAAAATTACAAAACTGTTATGTATTTTACATTTTTTTGCACTAAGTTGAAGTAGAATCCGGATATTTTCTAAATGACACATTCATTAATCATTATTACATACTATATATTGTACACTCCTCATGCGATTCCCTTCATTTTCACTGTACTGGTTCATTCATAAATTAAATGGATGAATGATTAAAACTTGTAATGGTGCCTGAGAATTTCTAAATAAATCACCATGAGACGCCAACACACTGTAAATCGCAAGGTGAAGATGATCTCAAGCGTAATCCTTTTCTCATGTAAGCTCGCATTATTTCTTTCTTAGGCGTTATTTTTCCTTCTTCTTATATGGCCTACCACAAAAATCACGTAAGGGCCTTATCTCTTTCAAAAACGAGCGTATTGTTTAGCGAAGAAAAGACAATTGTAAACCAAAAGACAATGATAGGGTTATTTCAAAAGAAACCCGAATGCTGCCTTAGGTACGTTGTGTGAATTTCCAGTTGGCGATTTCCTTTGTACCTGTGTGCTGTTCTTCAATACCAGAAACCTTTTGTGGTGGACAATAGCGCGGTCTGACGCTTTGTGCAGCTATAATACACTCCCAGCTCCTGGCGAAACATTTAGAGAATTACTAATGAATCTCTCTAACGGCTAAAGGCTGTTGAAGTAAACTACCCGCACATGAGCGGCGACTACCCGTTGTGCAATTAACGACAACAAAAATGTCATCCTTTAAAAAGAAGAATGGTTACATATTCGAGCTCAGTTTTAGCACATCGCGAAGTATTTAAACAATTACAGTTGTCAGGTTTATAGATTACAGATATAAAAGAAACCGTTAAGCCGAGGGAAGGAGTTGAAAGAGTAGCAAAGTTTATAAATATCAAACGTAAACTCACTCCGCCAAACTCAGCAGGCCATTATACTCAAGCAGTTTGGGAGATATCGGGAACTTTACAGAGTGCGGGAAATGATGTTCATTTATTCCAAGTACTCTACTGAGAACTATTCGCTCCATTTAAATCACTCCGGACCCCTATTTCTTCTGTCTTGTTCGTAATGTAAATACACTTTCAAGAGACGGATTTCACAGAGTTACACATATGATATCATCATGATTTAGCTCTACTTCATGTATTAACTTGATGGGTCATGTTTCTGCTATGTACATATGGTTTACAAAAATAAATTTTATATTTGCATTCTGCATTTGAAATTACAAGCATTATTGAAGACGAAATAAAAAAGGTAAAACCTCAATCACGAATATTTAAGCTCCCAAAAGAGGCATTAAAATGTGAACTTTTAACATTTTGAAAAAGCCTTGAGTTAAACCTTTATTGTGAAAATTCATTCTCCATTTTTATTTTAAAAAGTAAACGTAATGCCAACATTGACTTTTCACTAAAAATTGAATTTTTCTCAAATGTTGAAATAGGATTAGGATCTTTATAATTTGTGACAAAATTAAAATTTGGTTTTCAATATATGAAAATTGGATCGATTTGGACCGAAATACTCTTGTAACTCTTTACAATAAAGACTAACAAAAGGGGGGAAAGGGTCATCCTTAATAGGTTTATTTGCGTGTTTAGCGTTTATTATCCTATATAGGTGTTGTTGCCGGCTCCTCTTCAGGGAAAATGTCCTAAAAAGTACGTCAACTAACTATACAGTATTCCCTAGTTTTCTTTTTTCTACTTCAAACTTTAGCAAATGTGACAAATCTTTTGATCTCATGTACACGCTGTCAATTATAAGAACACTGGGCAGCCTGGCACTCCATTATCTCGAGGAAAAGGATTTATTACAGTACATCACGCTTGGATTAGTATAAAGAGTGTGGGAAAACTGGGATCCAAAACATTTTCCTTAAAAAGGTTTATCATTAAAAATTATGCTGCAAAACGTAACACATTTTTAATACATTCTAGAAGCTCTTTTCTAATTGGAATTATTAATAAATTTAAAAACAAACACTCCAACCACTTTTATTCACTTATGATGGTGTTCCTTGAGCGAAATAGGTTTAAAAAGAGTATATTATTGGAGAGTTTGTTTTAAAATTTATAGGTATTTTTAATATTTTACTAATAATTTCGAAATATTTTTTAATACCCGTAACGAATATTACTTGTGAGACTTTTAAACGCCATTGTAGTTTAATAATACTTTATTATCGAAAAATAATTCACATATAACATTTATCATAATACTGTTATGGTATATATCCAAAAGACCTGCTATCGCGAGTTGTAAGTTGGATTGTAAGGCTCAGCGCTCTTGTTGTATTTACACCCTGTAATTGTTCATTTCTGTTCAAAGTATTCTATTGGAATGTAGCTACACAAAAATGAACTTACTAAGAGAAGCGTTGTTGAGCTTGTTCTGATCGACTTGACCGCGCAGTGCTCTGAGCTTGCGCAGTTTCAGTTCCTGCGCCTCGACGCGGTCTCTGAGCCTGCGCAGTCGCTCGTGTTCGGCAGCCACCTGTTGATGCCGCGCCTCGTGCTGCTTGAGGAACCTCAGCCGCTGCTCCTTCGCTGCTAGCAGTTGGCGCTGGGAGTCGATCTGCTGCTGTTGCCTGCAGGCCATCTCCTCCAGCTCGCTCAGCGTCAACTCCACCCCGTCCCGCAGCTGCAACATACGACCGCAAGTTGTAGATTATATGTGATAGGACATCGCGCACGTCAATCAGATAAGAACTTTGTTACTCAACCTTTAGTGTTGTGCTTTGGACAACCGAGGTGTTCTGAAGGAGATTTGTGTAGAGCAAGAGTCGTAAGTCAGTTATACATGCAGGTCAAGATATGCAATAAGGCTATATTTAGTAGCCAACACGCCACACCCACATCACCTTCGTACCGGTAACTCTACAGTTCTCTATCTACGACGAGTGATCTATATCCTCTTTTGCTGCTAACAAATGAACATAAAGTGTAATACTTACTTAAAAAATAACATATATTACTTACATTTTTTAAATGACATAGAACTGTATTGGATTCTACATCGTTGAATTCAAGGCTAATCCGGCATTATATGCGATTGCATATCATAATATCCACAATTATTCATACATAAGAACCGATATACGTAGCATTACCCAACCTATTTTTACTTAGCCTGGTAACAATTCAGTTTGGATGTCAGACTGAACAATAATACCCCACTCTTGCAGAAGCCAGCATACTTCTGCTAGAACAATCGCTTTGTTTTAGGTTTTATTTATTACCCCGGGGATAAATTATTTTCATGTGTAACATTATCGTTATGGTGTTTGCGACCGTTTTGTGCTATAAGAAGTTACACAGGACAAATCAATACATGGTAACTGGTCACTTCTTCAAGGCTAACGCTCTGAAGCACAGAGAAGTTGGCTTGACAATCTAGAAGCAACAATACAGGTTGGTTTGTATCAAATTGTATCAAAAACATAGCCTACTACAATACCGAAATAATACAACACTACTCGTATGTTTCAATCATTCACCAATGATAACACAAAACGTGACTGTTGCTCCAAATAGAATACAACATGTCACTAGCATGTCCAGCAGATATAGTCAGCAGAAAAATTCAATGATTTGATAATTCTGGCCAGAATCAGAATAGTCAGGGTAGAGAGTACACTCCCTTACTCACTTAGGGGGCACTTCGCTTTAGTCGGTTGTTTATTACTTCAATTTGTACAGAATTAATTTCATTAACCGCCCCTTCGTTTCCATCACAATTTCCTCAGCATCACATCTTACTTTGCGTATTATAAAATAAACCGTACCTCGAAAATACGTCTCGAATACTTTTTGGGTTCTCTATATTATACAGGTATAGCATTATTATCCGGGTTTTTAGTTTTCCCCTTGACACTGAAATCCGAATTACACAACTTAGGTAGCACGTGGAAGAAGTTTGAATTTTACGAGAAACGTGGAAATAAAATAAGAATTTTAAATACATCCTTGTTTATACAAGAGTTACTGTAATATTTTTATTTGCAATATGTCTTTAAACGGCCAAAATATGAAGTAATGTGGAAACAGTTGCAAAACCTCGTTTAGAAACCACACAATAATACTTATTTTGTTTCAGAACAGCTAATACTAATTTGAATGGCCGATATATGTTCATATTTATTCAGAAAAATTATTAACATAATATTAATAGAAAAATATAAATCTAATCAGAGTGATGAGACGGTCGGTACCTGTTACAAACTTTGCAATGCCGACAGCTGGGAGAAAACACAGCGAACCAAGTTGGCGCACGAAAATCCCCCAGTTTTATTTAACTGCCATCAACATCAATAAAATATATGAGTACGCCTCACGACGTGTCACAATACTTCAATATTTGAAGAACAATATTTCAAGTCTATAGCTCATTTATTAGAGTTACAATGTCACATGTCAAATGTGATATGGTTGTATTAGTCGTTTACAAATTTATACTGCGATTTTCTCGTTGCCATCACGTTAAGCCATACAACCAATATAACAATATTCACTAACGCTCAGCCAAATCCCTTGAATTTTCATGCACCTTCTTTTAACTTTGCTTGCTTAATGAAGCTTCATACAAAATTGCAAGTCTATAGGCAACACTATGGGTATGTTGCTAAAGGCTGATTCATTGTGAATTTTCGGTTCGGCTCTATTTTACCTTCCATTTACTGCAGCGTTTGAAATCCGACACTTTCATAGATTTGACTCCTGGAATCTGGAGTCCACGTCCTTCAAAACGAATAAAAAATATCGGTAATGAAAACGTTCAAAACTAACTCTTTGCATAGTTTAGGTATCAGAGAAACCTAGACTACAATAGGTATATAGGTTATGTTCTCGAGACATCGCGCAGACGAACATAAAGTAAGAAATCAAATGTTTCCAACCCTCCCCCACTTCGTTAACGCTCAGCCAATCACTGGAAACAGTGGTATAATTTGCCTTTACCATTACATTTGTGGTAATCTACCAATACTGTGATGGTTGAACAGGCCCGGAGACATTCATCTAATTATCTTATTCCTTGCGTAAAACACGATTGCGGTAAATTACAATATATTAACTAATACTACAAAATAGTAATAATCCTGTCTTCTCAAGTAATGACCGTATTACAGATGTGTAGAAAATATCCATACTTAATATAAGCCCAGTTGCAGAGATAGAATTAACCAATAACACAGTTGAAAAGCCACTTTGAATCTCAATACAAACGAACCAGTTAATTGAAGTTAAACACAGATGAATGAAAGTTCGCAGACAGAAACCAACGTTGGTTTGATAAATTATCTCAGGTTCATTCTTGTTTTCTGTTCCGTCTGTCCGTTTCTGAGAGTCTGACTTAGCTTAATGATGGCGTTCAGTGATTAATCAACACGATAGACGATATATTTTCCGGAGGACGAACCTTTCTGACGGTAAAATATTACTTCACACAATCTGAAATAACTTTCGGTAATATTTTATTGGTTGTAACTCAGTTCAGACAGTAAAGTCCCTATTGGTGCATAATATGTTATAATGACGGAAAAATTAGAGCTGTCATATGTTGCTACCGTGAACATTTTTTTTATACTTCAGAACTCTCAGGCCTCTTTCACACACATCGAATTTGGACGTCCGATATTTTATCGACCGTCCATATTCCAATAGTGGCGCATAGCAGTAAACGGGAGCTTTCAGACTAGACGATTTCTGAACGGCAACGATAAAATGCCGTTTAGCAGCCGTCCACTGCCACTGCAGACCAACGGCACCGTGCCGTTGCCGTCCTTACAGTGGCGTACGTGTCCATTCGTGCGCTTCCAGACATCTCGATATTTTACCGTCCGGTCCTCACTCCTCACTTCTCACTGCGCCTTCTCTCTGCACAATCGCTGTTAAACTGTAACTGTGCCCAGCTTGTTAATATGGATGGAGAATTTGCTATTGATAATGAAGTGCTTATTTCCCTAGTGGAAGCCAAACCATCTTTTAACATCTCGTGAAGTTCATCAAACAAAACCGTAGACATTCTAAAGAAATTAAAAAACTTATTTCCATCACGTCGAAGTTCTTCAAAAAGGTGTGAAAGGTTCCCACCTGTTCCCTTGACTTATTAATTGGATGTATCCAGCACTTCCGCTTAATCCTACGACGCTTTATACGGCGGTATAGGAACCACATAGCCACAACACGTTTTTATTTATTAGAGAGAAGCAATACAACACTAACTACAGCACACCATATACTCGAATAACTTTCTGAACGGTAAAAAATCGATGTGTGTGTGCAAGCGGCACCCAAACGATAAAATATCGCCCGTTATTTTATCGGACGTGCAAATTCGATGTGTGTGAAAGAGGCCTCAGACCGAGCATTTAATTTTAAATGTAAGCACGGTCGTTTAGAGAACGCTCTACAAAGCTGTTTTTTTGCCGGAATAGATAGCAAACACTTTTTTTTAAGGAACATGACAATGGATATGCCATTACTTTTTTTTAATTAAATTAATATATGACTAAAGAATTACAATACATTTTTTTTAATGTACTAATTGAGTTAAATTTTTATTGCATTGCCTTCATAGCATGACGCGAAGCCTGGTTTAAAGACACCTACTAAGGAATTGTGATACACTTCTAGTTCGTAGAGATTTTTGTCAACCTCAATGCCAAAACATACTTTTACATGAATGACGCGAAAGAAGAAATTCATTATTATATGAATTTTGGCTTATTATTCAATTAACATAAATAATATGTAAATTATTTGTACTCTCAATAGCAGTATAAAATAGTATGTAAGAATGGCATATGCCATTCTTCTGTAAAGAAAATATCACTGTGATTCATTAAATGAAATAGATTAATGATTTTGTATATACTGTGTTATACTAAAATCTATTGTCCTTAAATTGTTGTCATCACCAACTTGGGTCTTTTAGTTACTTTTAATTTGTATAATTTTACCAATTTTGAAAATCTCTATAAAATAAAATATAAATTAAATAACTGACAAAACGTAGACTAGAGAAGACATCTAGCTCATAATTAGACAAACGTTTAGTGTATCATTCAATCTAATTAAAAATAACAGACAACAAGACAAACTATTTAAATAAATATCAAAATCGTGTGAATGAAATTCACATGCTATTGCACAAAACCAATGAAAATGCATAATCATTGTCATTTATCATCTGGAATGTAAGAAATAGAGGATTAAAAGTTTGTTATGATAGTTATAGTTGTCATTATATTCCTAAAAATACTTTTCATTTGCCTAAATTTTGTATGTATGTAAATAATAAATACATGGGGGCCAATTGTAAGTAGTAAATATATTTTTATTTATAATATTACGATGGGTGATGTTAAGATAGTCAAATAAAAATTCAATACTTAAAATAAAATATTATTATTAAAAATTTAAAGTACAAATACATACAAATGTACGGGTGCTAAACGAAACAAAAAACATAAGACTATAATAAAGGGAATTTATTTGGCAATTTCAAGCTAATTAACAGTTGAACGAAGGCTTTTTTATTTAATTCATCAATCAACAACTACATCATGAATATACCTTCGTATGTATATATTGTAGGAATAAATTTACAGAAAAATCAAACTTACTAATTATAGATAATTATGTAACTCAAAAGTTATAATTGCAGCCTGCAGGTAATGATACAATTTTTATGGTTCTCTACCACCTCAAGTACGAAGAAAATCAGATACAATATCGCCATCTCTCGGAAGCTGCACTGTCGTTATCTCTTCCTTAAAAGGGGATTTTACACCCCTTCCACCCCTTACACACGAGAGTGGTTTATCACTCAGTAGTCGCATCGCGAGCTCTCAGAGAGCATTTAACACTACCTTACCACTTCTACAGCCTCCTGTCTCTTCTAATATCCGCTGTAATGTGTAACACTTTGACGATACTCTGTAGACGGGACCCACTCCCTTACACACGAGAGTGGTTTATCACTCAGTAGTCGCATCGCGAGCTCTCAGAGAGCATTTAACAATCCCTTACCACTTCTACAGACTCCTGTCTCTTCTAATATCCGCTGTAATGTGTAACACTTTGACGATACTCTGTAAACGGGACCCACTCCCTTACACACGAGAGTGGTTTATCACTCAGTAGTCGTATCGCGAGCTCTCAAAGAGCATTTAACACTCCCTTACCACTTCTACAGACTCCTGTCTCTTCTAATATCCGCTGTAATGTGTTACACTTTGACGATACTCTGTAGACGGGACTTACCCCCTTACACACGAGAGTGGTTTATCACTCAGTAGTCGCATCGCGAGCTCTCAGAGAGCATTTAACACTCCCTTACCACTTCTACAGACTCCTGTCTCTTCTAATATCCGCTGTAATGTGTAACACTTTGACGATACTCTGTAGACGGGACTTACTCCCTTACACACGAGACTAGTTTATCACTCAGTAGTCGTATCGCGAGCTCTCAGAGAGCATTTAACACTCCCTTACCACTTCTACAGCTTCCTGTCTCTTCTAATATCCGCTGTAATGTGTTACACTTTGACGGTACTCTGTAGACGGGACTTACCCCCTTACACACGAGAGTGGTTTATCACTCAGTACAGTCGCATCGCGAGCTGTCAGAGAGCATTTAACACTCCCTTACCACTTCTACAGACTCCTGTCTCTTCTAATATCCGCTGTAATGTGTAACACTTTGACGGTACTCTGTAGACGGGACTTACCCCCTTACACACGAGAGTGTTTTATCACTCAGTACAGTCGCATCGCGAGCTCTCAGAGAGCATTTAACACTCCCTTACCACGTCTACAGCCTCCTGTCTCTTCTAATATCCGCTGTAATGTGTTACACTTTGACGATACTCTGTAGACGGGACTCACTCCCTTACACACTAGAGTGGTTTATCACAATGTACAGTCGCATCACGAGCTCTCAGAGAGCATTTAACACTTCCTTACCACTTCTATAGACTCCTGTCTTTTTTAATATCCGCTGTAATGTGTTACACTTTGACGATACTCTGTAGACGGGACTCACTCCCTTACACACGAGAGTGGTTTATCACTCAGTACAGTCGCATCACGAGCTCTCAGAGAGCATTTAACACTCCCTTACCACGTCTACAGCCTCCTGTCTCTTCTAATATCCGCTGTAATGTGTTACACTTTGAAGATACTCTGTAGACGGGACTCACTCCCTTACACACGAGAGTGGTTTATCACTCAGTACACTCGCATCACGAGCTCTCAGAGAGCATTCAACACTCCCTTACCACTTCTACAGACTCCTGTCTTTTCTAATATCCGCTGTAATGTGTTACACTTTGACGATACTCTGTAGACGGGAATCACTCCCTTACACACGAGAGTGGTTTATCACTCAGTACAGTCGCATCACGAGCTCTCAGAGAGCATTTAACACTCCCTTACCACTTCTACAGACTCCTGTCTCTTCTAATATCCGCTGTAATGTGTTACACTTTGACGGTACTTTGTAGACGGGACTTACCCCCTTACACACGAGAGTGGTTTATCACACAGTAGTCGCATCGCGAGCTCTCACAGAGCATTTAACACTCCCTTACCACTTCTACATCCTCCTGTCTCTTCTAATATCCGCTGTAATGTGTAACACTTTGACGGTACTTTGTAGACGGGACTTACCCCCTTACACACGAGAGTGGTTTATCACTCAGTACAGTCGCATCGCGAGCTCTCAGAGAGCATTTAACACTCCCTTACCACTTCTACAGCCTCCTGTCTCTTCTAATATCCGCTGTAATGTGTAACACTTTGACGATACTCTGTAGACGGGACTTACCCCCTTACACACGAGAGTGGTTTATCACTCAGTACAGTCGCATCGCGAGCTCTCACAGAGCATTTAACACTCCCTTACCACTTCTACAGCCTCCTGTCTCTTCTAATATCCGCTGTAATGTGTAACACTTTGACGATACTCTGTAGACGGGACTTACCCCCTTACACACGAGAGTGGTTTATCACTCAGTACAGTCGCATCGCGAGCTCTCACAGAGCATTTAACACTCCCTTACCACTTCTACAGCCTCCTGTCTCTTCTAATATCCGCTGTAATGTGTAACACTTTGACAATACTTTGTAGACGGGACTTACCCCCTTACACACGAGAGTGGTTTATCACTCAGTACAGTCGCATCGCGAGCTCTCAGAGAGCATTTAACACTCCCTTACCACTTCTACATCCTCCTGTCTCTGTAGCTCTTTTAACGATCTGAGTTTTCCCTCTGAAATTAACTATATTTTACCTTATACTATATTATTAATAGATGTATGCTCTTATAAATGTCTCTCTAAATCGAATATAACAAGGAAAATGTTTAATGTATTAAGTTTTAAAATTTTAAATTTATAACTGCTTGAAAATAAAAGAAATTTTATAAGTAAATTAACGCCTGGTAGAAATTAAATTACCTATTACTGATAACCTAAAATATTATGTGGAGTTATATTTTCAAGTATCTGTTCAACGGGGCACCATAAAAAGCGATATAATTCAATGTCTGTCGTCCCAATCAATAAGCGGTAAAATTGCTGCGATGGCTCAAAAAGGCTGCTTTGATGACAGCTAAAGATGCCACACTCACTGCACTAAAGTATACACATAACGCAGCTATTGTGGGAAGGTTTAATTCAATGGGAATGTTGAGTTTAGCTCCTATACATCTTTCTCTTACGTGTTGCATCTGAAATTTGATGCTGTCGCTGACTTAAGATTTCAGATGCCGCACGAAAGACGAAGGTGAACTGGAGCTAAACTCAACACCAAAGTATAGTGTGCGTACTCTGATGTACAGTTCTCTGCCAACGGACTGGAATAGTTCGCTACCGGGTTTGCTAATTTGTTACGTTCCTGCCTGCAGTTTACGAAACCTTTGTAGTCAAACAGTCCGTCAGTTCTCATAATGTGTTTGTTTACCTTTGCTGTTCACTGGATAGTTTCCCGAAATAGATATTAATCACGGATATTGTTTAGTGTTTAGTGAGTAACAATAATATATACATTTCAACATTATATTAACACTTATTGATCTGGGTTTGGTCGTCTGAATCAGTAAAAGAGTTTATATTAATTTAACAACAAGTTTTAAGTGAACGTTTCCTGAAATAGATATTAATCACGGATATTGTTTAGTGTTTAGTGAGTAACAATAATATATACATTTCAACATTATATTAACACTTATTGATCTGGGTTTGGTCGTCTGAATCAGTAAAAGAGTTTATATTAATTTAACAACAAGTTTTAAGTGAACGTTTCCCGAAATAGATATTAATCACGGATATTGTTTAGTGTTTAGTGAGTAACAATAATATATACATTTCAACATTATATTAACACTTATTGATCTGGGTTTGGTCGTCTGAATCAGTAAAAGAGTTTATATTAATTTAACAACAAGTTTTAAGTGAACGTTTCTCGAAATAGATATTAATCACGGATATTGTTTAGTGTTTTGTGAGTAACAATAATATATACATTTCAACATTATATTAACACTTATTGATCTGGGTTTGGTCGTCTGAATCAGTAAAAGAGTTTATATTAATTTAACAACAAGTTTTAAGTGAACGTTTCCCGAAATAGATACTAATCACGGATATTGTTTAGTGTTTAGTGAGTAACAATAATATATACATTTCAACATTATATTAACACTTATTGATCTGGGTTTGGTCGTCTGAATCAGTAAAAGAGTTTATATTAATTTAACAACATGTTTTAAGTGAACGGATTGTGTGATATGTTAAACCAGAGGAGATCATAGTTAGCATTTAAATTATTATACATTTACTGTAGGGTAAGTGTTAGTTATAGTGACAAAAATCTTACAAACATCCAATATTGTAGCATACACTCATATAAAAAATATAAAATTGCATGACGTCGAATAATTCGACATATAAATAAATAGCCTTGCAAGCATTGTCAGTAGAAAAGCTCAATGAACTGGCACTTCAGTTGTGGGCAAGTCTTGGCAAACAGTATTATGGTATTCCTCTTAAATCGAATATTTATTACTCCAATTCGTACAGAATTAATTGCACTAACATCCCTTCTACTGCCATTACCATTTTGCTTGGAATTACATCGTATATTTGGGTCTTAAGAAACAAACTGAACAAGATATATATATATATATATATATATATATATATATTACAAAACATTAACGATATAACAAAAAATTATAAAGTTGTGTGTTTGGAACAACATTTTAATTTATAAAACTCCTTTTTGAATAATATATAACACGTAATATTTCTATAATAAATATTTAATACTGCATTTGTTTTAATTTTGTCAGAGTTTTTCACCAATTAATTGGTAGTTATCTAGAAAAAGCCAATGAAAACAGTCAAACTCTAAATGAACGATATATTGAAAAAAACAATGGAAACACAGAAAAATGATTCCCGACAGTGGGTCCGATTTTTATCAAATTCCTCCAATATAACTGGGATTTATCACTCATACATTATTTATTTTCTCATTTTTCTTACTAGAAAACCAACCTTAGGAAAAAAAATCAAGAACGCTTTAAGAAAACCACGAATGTCTCTGAAGTGGTAAGCGATTACATGATTGTCGCGAAGTACTCTCTGTATTTTATTTAATGTCACGTTAACATATGTTTAATACGCGTCGCTGTATGTGTATTTGTGCCCTAAGTAAGACAATAATGATATGATTCACACTTGCTTCTGAGTAAGTTGATATAACAAAATCAATTAAATGTCCTGTTGAGGAATTCCAAAATAACAGTAGGTATGGTTTATGCATAAATTGTTTCTAAAACAAGACGACTAGGATCGTGGTGGATCATAAACATTAAAATAAAACAGTTATAAGGTGCTACAACACAGGTTTTCGCTAAAAATTACCCTCTCTCATAAGAGTTTTGCAGCCACCGAAATTTTGCGACGAGCCATGTCACCCCACAGTGGTCGTAAAGAGGAAAGTCTTCGCTCCATTAACTTTTAATAAAATTTAAGTCACTTTTTTGGATTCTTATAAACTATTCAATAATCACATAATATTTTTGTCAGACATTCATGACAGCTCAAAGGAACTAAAAAATGAACGTCTATAATTTCTTCCCAAAAAATATTTTGTTTCAAAAATCAGTACTTAACTTATATGTCAGGAATTACTCAACCAGAAGCTATTTTGAACATTTATATCGTCGAACCTTTCAACCTTTTAGGCTCCCGTTAAAAAATGTTCGGCTCTCAAAATGCAACAAAATCTAAATTTTTAATAATTCGGATGTGATTTATAGATAAGGAATATTCCAATGATGACAAATCAAAAAATGAACTCAACGTATAAAGGAGATTATCCTTTAAATTTAGGACCATGCTTAGGTAACATTTATACAGATGGTGGCTATGGCGCTCTTTTATACCGCATGAATTGTAAAAGGAGTAGCTGATACTTAATCAACCACTACAATAATTCTTGATAAAATATGGTTAAATTTCTCAGTACTTAGGTGTATGTGGGGTGACCATCATCAAAGTTTACTGGTTCAAACCCCGAACATACATTGCTTAATTAATTCATTCTTGAAATATTCTCGCCTCACTGTGAAGAGTCTTATTCTGTAAAAAGATGTTAAGCTGAAACTGGTTGGAACAAAAATCTAACTAAGTCTATTTAGAAAAGAACGTAAAGTGGATGGAGCTAGCACGTTATTACTTATAGCTCAACAAATCAGCTATCGATAACTTCTTTAGCACCGGCTGCCAACTTTTTGACAATCTAATGCTGGATTCATTTTTTAAATTATTTTCATTCTTGGTTCATTCAACGGTTTATCTTATTCTTTTTAAATAAAAGAAGAGTTTCGTCTCAATTTTGCCCAATTTCCTGCAAATCAGATTGTAAACTGATAGATCATAAGTATGAGGATAAGACGGATGTTTACTTTATTTGAGTTGAAAATGCAATGAATAAATTATCTTGAGTGAGTCACGTTTAGGTCCTTTGAGTGTATCATGACCGATTTGTACTTAATTCTGCAATTATGCGATATAACTTGAAACTCAGTTTGGTGTAGTAATTATTACCGATTATAATGTAATTTGTATAACAATCATTGATAACTGTAAGAATGTAGAAAACAAATCATTAAATATTTTACTGTTATTAATTTAAAATTGTTTTCAATACGTTACATTAAATTCAAAACATTAATGACAATAACTATATGGAATAACTTGTGTGTAATAGGAACAATTAGTCCGCATAAAATGTAAATATTGTTATGTGGCAAAATGAGAAAAGTGAATTAATTACGTGACCTTTGACGTCACATTCACTGACCAATTTCGCATTTAATAATGTTGATTAATGAACTGAAATATTCTGCCTTTGAAGCGTGCAGATAGTGGTTTCTTGCTCAGCTTAATCAAGTGTTGTGAAAAATGTTACATTCCATTCCGTCCACAGATTAGTAACAACTTAGCTTAAAGGATGACGTCATTAGTTTTATAATCATTTACATGTATGGCTTCTTGTTAAGGATTTTAACGCACAATTACATCATTATATTTTGTTTAAGAATGTAATAATAACAATCCAGATCAATACAGTTGTTGATTTAACCTGACAACAACTTGAATATCAAAACGTCTACGGAAAATATAACCACAGGTTTTGGCTTTTATTACGTGATATGATTATGCCATTAAATTAAACAAAGGTAATGCAAGCAGCAGCGAGTTTATGAATATAGATGAAGTTATAACACTCTCATGAATACGAGTTTGAAGAAGATTCGTGTAAAACGTCGACTTTATAAACAATTCACTTTTGTCGTTCTTTAACATTGTAACAAACACGTACTGTAAATGACTTATTTCAAATAATTTCTTCAGAAATATTTTGTCCAACTGTCCTTCAATGAATACAAGGAATTGATTAACCGACTTCCACTGTTTCGTGCCTTTTTTGTGAACTTTAATTATTAAACTTTATCTTAAACTTAAACTTTACCTATGCTGTATTTATTACATAACAAACATATATTAACAAGGTTACATTAAAATGTTTCCTACTGTTCACTGATGGATTTTAATCGATTACAGGAGGTTATACAATTCAAACTATTTTCATGTTCTTTTTCTTATATGTGTCCACCAAGTTTTTTCCGAAACTACTGGAACGATTTAGATTAAAAGAAAAGCGTTGCTCCGGATTGGTCCCACTTAACTTTTTTAAGGATTAGAGAAGTATCTGATCAGGAAACACTTTGGAAGTTTTACATATAAAACAATGTGGGGAAGTCCGACGAAGTACAATACGGATTTCTTACATTTAATACGAACTACTCCAAGAATTGTTACAAAACATTACTTTTCGTGTTTGGACTAGGAGTGACGACCCTATCGGGGACAATATACACAAACCGTCCTGGAGGAACGGGACAGGATTTTTTGCAGAGTTTGAAATGTTCCAAATCACTACATGTTACTTCAAAATTACAGTGAGAAGTTTCCTAGTATACATAACTTAACTTACAGATGCTAGAGAATACCCATTGTTCATATATACTTAATAGTTTTAGTGTCCTGTAGGGAGCAATGTGAAATCTTTCTTACAAGAGTAAGATATGAGAAAAGCCAGAGAGTAACGTTTTTCAAATAAATTTTTCATTACTTATCCCCTACATATTCTTGGGAAATATTTCTACATGTATCAGGATTCTTCGTACATAAATCGGTCTAACGCTCAAGCTTTAAGTTCAACCAGATATTTTATTTTAAAAACAAATATACAACAAAACGTAACGCCTTTTCGTGTTTGGCCTAGGAGTGACGTCCCTATTGGGGACAATATACACAAACCGTCCTGGAGGAACGGGACAGGATTTTTTGCAGAGTTTGAAATGTTCCAAATCACTACATGTTACTTCAAAATTACAGTGAGGAGTTTCCTAGTATACATAAATTAACTTACAGATGCTAGAGAATACCCATTGTTCATATATACTAATAGTTTTAGTGTCCTGTAGGGAGCAATGTGAAATCTTTCTTACAAGAGTAAGGTATGAGAAAAGCCAGAGAGTAACGCTCTTCAAATAAATATTTCATTACTTACCCCCCACAGATTCTTCGGAAATATGTCTACACGTATCAGGATTCTTCGTACATAAAGCGGTCTAACGCTCAAGCTTTAAGTAAAACCATAAATTTTATTTTAAAAACAAATATACATCAAAACTTAACGCCTTCAAACAGTGTGTGGCTATTCAATATGCGTAACTGTCTCGTAATTGCAGTTCATAATGTGCAGGCACTTTGGTAACTTTAATATTTTGCAGCGCCGCCTGGTGGTGGGTTACATCAACGAGCATAGCATATAAACCTTCTACGTGGAAAAATACATATACATACAAATTTTCATAATGATTGGTCAAATAGTTTCTGAGTCTATAAAGGACAAACAAACATTCATTCATATATATATATATATATATATATATATATATATATATATATATATATATATATTAGAGTGAATACTATTTTGAACTCTAAAGGACGACACAGGATAAAGCTGTAAATGTCAGATGTGATGATGTGCAGACACTACATGCGTTGCGGAACTACTTTATTGCGCCATCCTATGTGACTCGCAGTATAGAGATGCGGACCGTGTTACGGCACTTCACCGACAAACGCCCTCTCTATGGCCTGTTCATGTGTTACGTGCGCTCCCCCAATTACGGCTGCGTTAGGAACTAATCCATCCAGCCGCCAACGTGTGTCAAAGCGTTGAAAATTATTTACAGCTTAATTACGGGCACATTAATTTATTGTACACAAAGTAATTGGAACCTTGAACATTTCAAACTGTTCAAAGTGATGTGGATTAAAATCTCTATTCTGATACGTCAGGAGGGAAAAATTAGCGTCACATAACGTCAATTTACAGTTAATTATTTCGAGTAATCACCACTTACCAAATATTGGTGCGGTATAAAACTACATTCATTAAAAAAAAAAACTATAACTTTACTTGTGCATACAAATGTGAGTGTGTCAAGAACCATTAGTACCGATACTACCTAGTAACAAGAATGTTATAAAGCATTAACAACATTTATATTTAGCAGCAAGTTTGGCATATGTCTCTCTCATCTTAAAGGTACAAACTAATTAGTTCCTCCAATTTCTTTTGGGGATGTTTTCTAGATTAATTCATAGTATTAAGTTGTATATGGAAGGTATTATACATAGAACAATAAAACCAGTTTCGTATAAATCATTTTTTTTTAAATTACCAAATTCAAATAACTGCATATATATAATAAAATATTTTTACCCTCCAAAAAGTCAAAAAAGGGTTTAATATATATTTTATTTTTTTTTAAGATTTTACAACGATTGCGTTTGGAATATATCCAGGAGCACCAGGATTTCATTTATAAACGGATTGAGATATCAATGTACAACCTTCACCATACTTATTAAATTACTTTTTGGGAATTTGTTGAGGGTAAAACAATTTCCTTTTCAAAGAGGTGTAGAAGGGGGTAACTTTAACATTTCAAATTTTAACCCCTATTTTGTGCCAAAAGTCGTTTAGCAACCCCATATTATTACCTACTTTTATATATATGCAGCGGCACTCAAGATTTGTAGTAGTCATTACTGTGTCTTGCAAATGTTTACTGAGAGATACAGATACACTTGTCTAACGACTAGAGTGTGCCAAAAGGGCAACAACTTTACAAATCAAGAGTCTGATCGATGGACTCCCTGACTGATGAAGAGCCACAAGTAAAACTGATCAGTCACACAACTTGTAGGCGAAAGTGTACTACTACCAGACCTCAGTCATTACATTAGGCCAGCTTTCTGAACTCTGCAAATTTCCTTTTCGAACAAACATTTCAACTTTGACAGAAATAAGACTAATTATAACTTTGCTATTTATAAAACTAGTTTGCCTACGTTCGCAAAATCCAAACCGCAGTACATAAAGTATAAAACTGCACTTATGGCCCGTGATACAATTTTTCCAGTCCCCAAAACAACACAGGAGGAATTAAAGTTTTAAATGTAAACCCCCTTCCGAGTTTCATCGATTTTTAAACTTCTTTTTAGAACGAAAATGAACAGTGAAAGTCACTATCTCATGCCAGTATAAAGTGAAGACCGAAATGTGAACTTAAAACATCTTTAGAGAAGTAATTTTCATGAAATTTTAAAATCTAAACAGTCATGAGGTATCCATTACTTTTCCAAATATTTAAAAATTGCATACTGGATTTTTTATTTGCTTGAAATAGTAATCTCAAAATGTGGGTTTTTATTTTCTTTCATGAAGAACTTTAATAAGAGATGGAACTCGACGATGGTTAAGTTGCCCCAAACAATAGGGTTTACTGTATATTGAATATGGATTTTTAGGTGCATCCTTTATGGAGTCGATGGAAATAACTATGCTTTTTATTTAGCCTCACGATTTAAATGCAAAAACCCGACCGCACTGGACATAACCGAGTGTCATATATTGAAGATTAAATCACGGCGACAGAATGCGGGAAGAATTGTAGGGCAAGTAGTACAAACACGTGGTAACAACCATGTTATCTTGTGTTACAATGTGGGGTGACGACACGGCAGTAGCGCGGTGCGGCGGCGTTGCGGTACATGTGACGGAATGCGGAAAGAATTGTAGAAAAAGTAGTAGAAACACGCCGTAACAATCGTATTGTCTTGTGTTACAATGCGGGGTGACGGCACGGCAGTAGCGCGGTGGGGCGGCGCTGCGGTACAAGTGACGGAATGCGGAGAGAATTGTAGGGCAAGTAGTACAAACACGCGGTAACAACCGTGTTATCTTGTGTTACAATGCGGGGTGTTGACACAGCAGTAGCGCGGTGGGGCGGCGCTGCGGTACAAGTGACGGAATGCGGAGAGAATTGTAGGGCAAGTAGTACAAACACGCGGTAACAACCGTGTTATCTTGTGTTACAATGCGGGGTGACGACAACACAGACGCCTGGTATTGCGTCCAGTCACAGCGTAGCGCTATGCGTGGTATTGGGCATTATGAGGGAATATGGTTGCATCAGTTTTCGTCAACCAGTTTACAATATGGTTCACGTTTGTTCCGCAGGATTCGTTTCATTTCTGCAAGATTTTATCACCTTGCTTTCTTGATCTTAGGAATTACTTATAATATGTATATTAGGAGGGTCTAATATAGGTTTTTATTTGTGTATAAAACACTTTTAATTGTAAATAAGCAACAAATCATAAAGATACAAGAGAATAACATACGCATTTTATATATATATATATATATAATATATATATATATATATATATATATACTTGTCAAATAAACATTATTTATGAAAATTAATACTTTTTAGTTTCTGATTAATTTTATACGATACTTTTTAACAATGTTTTGTAATTTATTTTAGAATTTCAATTAGATTGAATAAAATAACAAATTTTACTACTGACAATTCGTTTAAATTAGCACTAATTAATCCTAGTATGTTATTGAATGTCCATGTTTAAATAATTAATTATTTAGAATTAAGAGGAAGACTAAATACTGCAACACATTGCATTAATTTATCCCATTAAGACTTTGAAAATTGTTCAGTAATATAACATGATTATTTAATAAGCTACAAGTTAATGTTTTTTAAGTTATATTACGCTTTGATAATTTTAATAGACCACAAACTTATTTTAAAATATTAAACTAATATATATGTATCCTTGCACTAGAATGTTTCTACTATACACTGACTATACAACTTCGGCTACAATAATCTACATTTTGGTGATGGTTACATTCCAAACCTCACAACAGCAGTTCATAAACCTTCTACGAAAGCGCATCTGTCTCCGTTACAAGGTTATTCAGTAATTAAATTACAACTCAACCACTATGAATACATCTCAGCCAAAATAACGCTTCAAAAATACGTAACATTTCAACATTAACTTCTGTAGAACAGTGCATTTGTGTAACTTCCCAATAATTGGCCTTTGATGAAGAATGGCTTTAATTAATTAGTTGACGCTCCCTACTCATTTTATCACATAGAAATTCACTCAACTTTGTATTACACTGAATGTACTAAGAACTTATAATTGAACTGTATCTCAAACTGTACTATACTCCCTTAGTTAAAAACAGCTAAATCTCCAATATATCGCGTTTAACAGCAGAAAATAAAAGTAGTACAATGTTAAAAACTTACAAAACAAAAATGTATAAAAATACAAATGGCTAAAACCACTTTTTACTGCAGATACTCGTGTGTTTGCTTCTTCCTTAAAGTAGGTCATCCAATCTCTCAGTACATCTTGGTAAAACACTTTCTAGATGTTTTCAGTAGTCACTCAAATTTATCCGTTTCACATATATGGACGTAAAAGTGCATTTACTCTGGTTATGTACATTTCCATTTGCACTGTATGAATTTATACAAACCTTTATCAACGAATACCTCGGACCATACATGTATCAAATACTCATATGACACACATAAGGAAGCAGTAGTGCATTAATGCTCATCCTAAGATAAGATTCAAAAATGACCAAAGGCCAGCAGGGGAAAAGAGTACTACAAAACACAAAATGTGTGGTATATTTATTATACGTATATATAATCCAGAAATGTAAGTTTGACCATGAAGTGAAATTGCGGATCTAATTAACATTAATAAACCGTATGTATTAAATATACAATAACTTTATTGGTGCATACGTTTTCATTGAATTCCAATAATTGATGGATGAAACACTATACAATGATCATCACAACGACATTTTTAAAGTACTAGAAAGTATCTGTCCGCATTTTAGTATCAATTCGAATTTGTAGTACTAAAACTGCCGTTAAACTTCCACACTTTGTCATGTTTAATGATATCGTTAGGTCTGCAGATGCCACACAACCGATACTGGCGTTATCAGCACATTTCCATTCTCTAGTTAGGAAACTCGTTAAAACAAGAGACAGTCAACTGCATTTAAAAATGCAGAAGAGCATTTTATGGCAGTTTAAATTAGGTAAAGCTTTTTCAAAAACCGAACTTAAAAAATTAGTTAAGGCGCATTCCATTGTAAAATACAAACAAAACGAAAATTCCTGAACAACAGTAATTGTACATTTTACCAGCTTCTTCTTATTGGAAACTAAATGCTTAATATATGATCAAACACTCCAATAAATGACAAATTTTTATTTATGTGAGGCCTTTCGTGCTCAATGAACACATCGTCAGACCCACATAACTGAAATAAAAGTAAAGTAATAATTCAAACAATTTAGACTTAAATAAAAACATATGTCTTGAAAAATACAAAGGGATAATATTTTAAAGGCCAGGAAGTATGTCTACTGTATATGTAAACATTAATATTTCATTAGATTAAAGGCAGTAACGGTGAATTTTGTAGAGGTCCAGGCTCATTATTTACTAAATAATTTTGGTTCTTCTGCATAAAAATAGTTTTTTAAGAATCAAGGAATTTGTTGTTTTTGATTTCTTTTAATAATTTTACTTGTGAAAAACAGGGTCCAGTATGAAGTGCATGTTTCGCCATGGCCGATCTTTCCTCTTGTTGATACTTCAGACATGCTTTATGTTCCTTTACTCTCTTTTTTTATCTTCCTTTTTGTTTGGCCAATGTATTTTAAATTACAGTTGTCACAATTCATTGAGCACGAAAGGCCTCACACAAATAAAAATTTGTCATTTATTGGAGTGTTTGGTCATATATTAAGCAACAGCAATAGTGTTTTTGTGACAATATTTCCCCAGTGTATAATGGACGACCGGTGACAATCTAAGAGTAAAGCTAACGTATTCACATGTATTATCCCGGCTCTTGTAAGGTGGCACAAGTGAAGAATGGGAACAATTCGGCGAATCCATTGCGGGCGTGACCAATTCCCCAGTGTCCTGCCCGGAGATGAATGGATGGTTGGTTTATTGACCTCTTGTCCAGCAGATGACGTTAGTTCGCCACTGGTCAGGTCATCGTGGTTGTTATTTTGTCGAGCAGAGTTCGAATGTTATATTTACGTACAATATATGTGCTTTTGATTACAATAAACCTAGCAGAAAGCTTTAAGTACGAGGTTACAAACTATAACAACGTAGAGTTAAAATTCGTAGTGAATATCACTTTTTCGTGTGATTCATTGAATGGTACAGCTGGTTTAATACTCTGAGAATATCTTCCGCAAAACCAAACAGGTCACAAACAAGATACAATGGCATTTCTCAAATATAATCTTTTGTTTCCATCGGTAAACGTCAACTCTCCCTCAGTTTTAATGCAAGGATTTTGTAAAATATGACTTCTATAAGTGTTTTGATTATTTATCAGAATGATTTAAATGAGAGGAAACAAAATTGACGTATTGAATAACTGTAACAACGCAGAGAAAAAGTTCGTCGTAAATACCACTCCATCTTGTGATTCATTGAAAGGTACAGCTGGTTTTATACCCCTAAGAATATCTCTCGTAAACTATGAAGAAACTAACACAAAACCGAGCAAGCCACAAACAAGAGTAAATTGCATTTCTAAAAATACTCTCCTGTTCGATTCCTCGTGCTTTTGAAATGTACTCAGCATGCTCCGCCTAAAAACGCTTGGAAATCTGTTTCCTTAACTTAACCTCATCTCTCCCTCAGTTCCAATGCAACACTTTTGTAAAATATCAATTCTATAAGTGTTTGGTGTCTATTAGTAACGGAAGTATCGAATACAGAATCGAACAGTATCCGAACACAGCTCGGGTATTCGCGTATTCGAATACCTCAAAATGAGTTCGAATACTTTATAAATGAATAACATTTCTCTAGAAGAATTGAATTCAAAGCTACAGTATTCATTCGTTTGGAATAGTAATATTCAAATAAAACATTCAAGAGCTGTATTCGCATTCATATATAAGTATTAATTAGTGGGTTTTAGATTATCTGTGTATGATATCTGGACTATGAAAGAATAATTAAAATAAGATTGGTAATTTAGAATGTTATTAAACAAATTTCAAACCTGACAAAATGTATGAATATTCTATTAATAAATAAATCTGTAAACAATAAAGACAAAATTGAATGTTGTTGAGTAAAAATAAAATGATGGCTTCAATTTATTTTTACGATATTTGATGACACAACCTTCAGTAGAAAAGAATCTTTTAGATGGAAGTAGCAAGTAAATGAATATTTTTTTCTTAAGTTCATAAATCACAGGTATGACATGTTTGCAGCAAGCACAAAAATGCAAAGGATATTCCCACATTTTTGGCAGGGCAATTCCAAAGAACCAAGAAACAATGGATTACGGGAAGGAAGTCCAGACTTCTCTAATAAAAATACTGAACGCAGATAAAGTATTCGAATACTTGTACTTTTGAATACACTGTATTCTACTCTTTTAAGTATTCGATTCTCCCATCATTATTTTCTACACGTGTATTGCTAAAGAAGGAAAGCTCAAAAACGATGTTCTTTGCAGAAATTAAATAAAGATGGTAAAGATATAATTCGTAACGTACTGTTTATGGCTTTCTAATGCGTATTTAATTAATTTTACACGATATGAAGGATTACCGAAAATGACATTGTTAATTGATGATGATGATCTGAGGACTTGACTAAGGACTCATTACAGCCCATGCCACTGACAATAATGTCAGCCAATCCTGCCAGATTGGTTAATACGTCACGAGAGATACCATCTGGATATGTCTAATTTGACCAGTGTGCTTGTATTGGATACCTTCATAGATAAACTATAGACCCCACTATCACTTCAGTAGGATAATGCTAAAATGTATGAGTAAGATATAACACTAACAATGTTGTATATCGAAACAGCCGTTTAAAATAATGCATTTGGATTTGTAAAATCTTTTTATTTAAATTCATAAATCTTATAGAAAACTTTAATACAAAAAATTATAACATTTTTGTGCAAATGCAAGTGAATATACAAGGATAAAATAAAATGTAAGGAATTTTGGTAATCATATCCCATTAAAAATTAATGACGATACACATGGAAAGATGTTACAGTATGTACATAAGTTATAGCATTAGGGAGTGACATGATTTTAATCACTTATAACAAGGACATTTTCTTTTATGAAAAATTAAAATGGGAAATGACAACGTTTTTTTAACAAAATGCAATTTATTATTGGAAAACGTTATTTCATGAAGGTATTGTGCAAATTTCAACATTTTATTATCAGACATTTTTATTTGGGCCTAGTTTCATAATTTCCTGTTTAAATGTCTATAATTCTACGTGAAGGGATATAATTTTAATTTTTAATGTATGGATTTCTATCTATGACAACAGAAACACATTTTCCACAACCAAAAATTGATTGTAACACCTTACAAATGTTTACCAGAAATAAGGTGTAATGGAATGATGAGATGAGGTCTTAAAATTTAAATAAGAAGTGTTCTCATTTTAAAATATTGTCAAATACCGACTGGGAAAAATGAACTAACTAAAGCTAACAATTAGATAGAGTGCTTTGTAATACTCTCTGTGCATGCTAGTCCAGCACGATTGACTCCTGAAGCTTTATTAATGCTAAAAGCTTAACCTATCATACTCCCTTTAAAAACGTTTAAATACTCCCTTTAAATTTTTGAAATAAAAATACAACTTTATTAATCATACAACAAATTTTAATATTATCTATAAAGGAGCAGCCCTACTCAATCTGTCAAGTTGTAAAAACACCAACGACTTCAAAATGTATCATCGCAGTGATATTGAACGTCATCGACAGTTAAATTGTGATGACGGACTCGGCATACATAGCTCGCAATGTTCTAAACTCGATATTCAAAATCGGTAATCAGCTGATTGTGAAAGGGATTGTGCTCGAACGGCCGGTTCATTCATTAGAATGTGTACGTAGCCTACTCCACATATTGTGTACCGAGCGGCGAGAGTGCACATTAAATAAATACGAGAGCTTTACTGACATTTGCTCAAACAGAATTGTAATATCTCTTACTTTACTATGCTGGGGGTAAAGGATTAAACAAAACGTTTTTGTCTCTTTCTGTATATTAAATCCTAATTGAAGGTTGTCTACCAGTTTTTGGTGCAGTGGTGTGAATGTGAATTCGCACCTTTTCCAACTAATACAGTTGAAAAGTTTTTGGTTGTTGTGATGGATCAGCATACAGTTTTGGTATCATGTAGGTGTTTGCTTCCACATATAAGTATATAGAAGTGAGTGTACGTTACGTAAGTTCTATTGGATAGTTAGAACAATTGAGATTTTTAGAATGGAGGGATTTTAACCTTATGATGTCTAAGTGATAAATACACAAATATTTATTTTGTGGATTTACATGTTAAAAAACATGTCTTTGAGCATCTGTCACAAAGTATGGTTAGCACAGATTAAATTAATATTTTAGAAATGAAAAACAATTGGTAAAAGTAGGCACGAAACTTATGTAAACCTCAGAAAGACTTTGCAAAGATGAGGGGAAAGTAGGAATTAAAAATTATATCTGAAGAAAACTCATTAAGTAGAAAGTAGCAGGTTTTATATTTCCAATTAAGTTCATTACTGAAAACCAAGGGAAAAGTTATGATGGAAGTGAAGTTTGATAATTATTAAATACTTGTTTAAGAAATAAATATATTAGGTTAAATTAAACTATATTGTTACTAAGGGAATAATTAAAATAATCGTACTAAAATTTAAGATGTGAAGTGAATAAAATTTATTTAGCTAAGATTTAAAATATAATCAACTAATTAGTTAATCATATGTATTATTATACTTTTAGACAGAATTTCCAACCAAACATGTTATTTTAAACGTTGTTCTCATTGACAATAGATAACTGTGTTCAAGTCTACCAGGTTTAGTCTCCTTTATGGTGATGCCAATTCTATACCGTCATTTGCAACTAATCTGGTCACTTTAATCACCGTTCTTCCCTCCCCACAGGCAACTGTGTACTGTGCAACCTAAGTGATCCCAATTCTATACCGTCATTTGCAACTACTCTGGTCACTTTAATCACCGTTCTTCCCTCCCCACAGGCAACTGTCTACTGTACAACCTAAGTGATCTCAATTCTATACCGTCATTTACAACTAAGCTGGTCACTTTAATCACCGTTCGTCTCTCCTCACAGGGAACTGATAAATGTGTTGAGTCCCTTCCAATTTTTGGAGATTTGTTTGACCTGTGATCTGCTGTCTACTGTGCAACCTAAGTGATCCCAATTCTATACCGTCATTTGCAACTAATCTGTTCGCTTTAATCACCGTTCTCCCCTCTTCACAGACAAGCGATTACTGTGTTGAGTACCAACCAATTTTTGGAGATTCGTTTGAGCTGAGATCTGCTATCTACTGTGAAGCCTAAGTGATCACAATTCTATACCGTCATTTGCAACTAATCTGTTCGCTTTAATCACCGTCCTCCCCTCTTCACAGGCAGGCGATTACTGTGTTGAGTCCCAACCAATTTTTGGAGATTCGTTTGAGCTGTGATCTGCTGTCTACTGTGTAACCTAAGTGGTCCCAATTCTATATTGCCATTTGCAACTAATCTGTTCGCTTTAATCACCGTCCTCCCCTCTTCACAGGCAAGCGTTTACTGAGTAGAGTCCCTTCCAAGATTTGGAGATTCGTTTGAGCTGTGATCTGCTGTCTACTGTATAACCTAAGTGATCCCAATTCTATACAGTCATTTGCAACTAATCTGTTCGCTTTAATCACCGTCCTCCTCTCTTCACAGGCAAGCGATTACTGAGTTGAGTCCCAACCAATTTTTGGAGATTCGTTTGAGCTGTGATCTGCTGTTTACTGTGTAACCTAAGTGATCCCAATTCTATACCGTCATTTGCAACTAATCCGTTAGCTTTAATCACCGTCCTCCCCTCTTCACAGGCAAGCGATTACTGAGTTGAGTCCCAACCAATTTTTGGAGATTCGTTTGAGCTGTGATCTTCTGTCTACTGTGTAACCTAAGTGATCCCAATTCTATACCGCCATTTGCAACTAATCTGCTCACTTTAATCACCGTTCCCCTCTCCTTTCCTTTAAGGGCTCTCAGGCAACTAACGGATTACTTTGTTCTAGTTGCCTTCCGATTTAGGGAAACTTATTTAAGTGTACCTGCTGAAATCCTGTAAAATCTTCCATCGGCAATAAGATACTTTAAACAAAGAATATAGCTCAATTATTAGAAAAATACAAATGTGCAACTGTTAACAAGTCAACTGGAATATAATAATTTTGTAAAATCGGTACGGAGAGAAGATAAAATATCAGAATTTAGACAATACCCTTTGTTCTTAGAGTTATGTAGCCCATCACAACTACGGTCTATATTTTCCGTTTCACACCAATTTTTGCAAAACATTGCTCACGCAATTAAATTCTTCAAATATTTCGTCCACGGCAAGAAGCCCATAGTCAGTCAACAGAATATGTCAAACCGACTGAAGATTTCTTCAACTCAACCGACTTGTTTTTGTTTTACATCTGTGTAAGAACGAAATATGTCGAGAATTGTATGTACTTGCTATGCTATGGGTATACTTTGTAACTTGTAATTTTTATTCACAAATACTCTAATTATTTTAGAACTTATAAATGTATCACGAGATACAAACATAATTTTTCCTGACCATTTTAAACTTTCTCTTCCTAGTAACTCTTTTTTATAAGGGCCTAAGGTGTACAATAGCATTCCAACTGAAATAAAACTTGCCTCTGATATATCAATTTGTAAGAAAGAAAATTGAGATTGTATTTGTCCGAGAGGGCTTTCAACAGCTAAAGAGAGGCCCTGTTACCTAATATATTATTAATGAGGATCTTGACAGTTATTGCACTGAGAGGTTTTGTCGATGCAGCATCATAGACATTATATACAGTACATGTATAAATTCCAAACGATCGTTTATTCAAATTACTTATTTTATGTTTTGAATAACGTCAAAAACAATGTTAAATGGAGAATTATAATTTAACTTTGACTTTGAATTATGTGAAAAATGTTTTGACGTAGTGTGGATCGAAACACAGATAGTAGTTATGTATCATAATTAATTAAGCAATATTACTGACTCGGTTAAGAAATATTTACACTACATTAACTGTAACGCTTCCTCACATGCACGGAATATCAGCGAAGGTAAAATAAATTATTCGATTACAGGAACGTGTAAACTTGACTTTCACCACTGATCAGTATACAATTATTGTGAACAGGTTTGACGACTAATCACACAGGTCATTGCCACAATTCAATATTCATCACGTCCACACAACCGAGTAACGAATGCGATACAATTCGTCGTAAAATATAATGTGGACACGCTAATTGAATCGTAAAATCGACAATTCAATTTGCTTAAGCTGCAATAATGATTGTGCCCAGTGGTGCGGTAAATGTGATTGGAGGCTCTCCGTAATAGAGCCGACCTTAATAAACTGTCATTTGGAACTTTAAAATATCGTTATTCAATGTCTAATTGAATTCATGTTTTATCTCCTGTCGACTGAAAAGTCGATGACAATGGAACCGTTCACACTCCTTGATCCTTAATAATTGGTATTTCTCGGAGTACTTTCTGCGGAAAATCGTATTTAATACTTCCCGTGTTCCCAAAAATTAGGTCACACATAGTTTAATCTCCGTGAGAAATATTTTATTCATTATATTTGTAATAAACTTACAGTTGAACAATCCGTGACGACTTGTCTCTTGCAATCATTTTAATCCCAGACAATCCATTACAGCTAGTTTTCATTACGTAATGGTTTAATAGCAACTGCACTGTCAGGAGAGACCGTTGTAACATATAACAAGCTCATAGTAGTCGTTTAGATGATTAAAACTAGTCCGGCATAAACTAATTGTTTTATTGCAGTTTTTTACTCAGTGACGCAGGATAGCTATTAAATTCTTTACATCCCGTATATATTTACGTCGTAAAAATGATTTCCTTAGAATAATACGTATACTCATATTATGAATGACATAGTATTCATCACTTCAAGCAAAAGATGTTCTATAAATATAGATCGAGAAATGTGTAGTTTAGCCGCCAACCACCATTTCGTAGTTAAAAAATTATTATCTCTAGAACTATTTAAGGTAGGTAATCCACATTTGGCACATGTGTTTGAATAGATAATAGGAAAATGAAAAAGAAAGTGGGTTATTTTCTGTTGAAAATACTTAAAGCCAAATAAAAAAGACACGCAAGAGACCTATATAGTTATAAAAACTTTATGAGACACCAACTATTTAACCAATTTCATTACAATTCCAACGGTACTTGTTTCACTGAAATCCAGTGCATAAGCGAACACGAGCAACAAACATTTTGTCTTTTAATAGGCATCAACTGTAAAAAAATGTTATAGGATAAAAACTATTTTTCTATTTTTATATCAATTACCACGATATTTGTTTACCGAAACCCGTCAACACATAAGCGAGCACGACCACTTTAAAGATACGCTTACACAAGCCAGGATTGCCAAACACGTTACTGTTGAGAATTATCAGTTCTTGGCTTGTTCAAAAATAAAAATCAAAATCTTTTTTATTGCAGCGACATTGTATGTACATTGTATGGCAAACGTCAATACGGGGTTTCTAAAATTCCAGGCATTCATACACATAATACACATTCATACTTACAATTTTACAATCACGCCTCTTTCGTTCTTCGCCAATGCAGCCCACTTAGTACAGCAGAGTTAGTCTTCTAATTGGGCGGTCTCCCAGTCGAATGCCAAAAACTCACCCGCATTATAGAATGCCTGAGACACCAAGAAGCGTTTGAGGCGAGTCTTTAACGCCTTAGGCGTTGGGGCATGTTTAATTGAATTGGGCAGTCTGTTGAGGAAATGCACACCCGCTTGCGAGGGTAGGCGTTCATGAACTACCGTTTTGTGTCTCCCAGTCCGGTAGTTTGCTCTGCCACGCGTCTCATACATGTGTATGTCTTGGCCTCTGGTTAAGGCACATTTACTCATACAAAACAAAGTTGTTTCCAAAATGTAGAGGCACGGCAGAGTCAACAGCTGAAATTTCTCGAAAGCTTCCCTGCACGACTCTCTAAATTCGATTTTGGCGATTACTCTAATTGCTTTTTTTTGGAGTCTGAATGCTCTTTGAAACTGAGTGTTTGTTACAATTTTTTTCTTAAAATGATGAATACTATCTCCCACAGAAGTTTGTGACACCTTTTTGTGAACACCAAAAATATTAGGAAACATTTTCGTCAAGAAGGCTACAAAATGAAAGTTGTATGCATAACTTATTTTAAAATTAAAATATTTTTGGTTCTATTTACATTATTCATATAATTTTCTAATTATTTGGATACACCATGAAATGTTGTTCCAATGAGTACAGTTCGCGGTGATTCAAGTCAGTGTTATGCACAGTAAACAGACACGTCCCCGGATATGACCCGGGATTTCGGTATCGGAAAATCGATCCTCAATCTCTCGGAAAGTTATTCATCCGGTTATAAGAACGAGAAGAAGGGGTCAAGCGATCTGACTCCACCTTTCACCACAACAACCAACCAGTGGTGTACTGCTTACGCTATTTTATTCAACACTATTGGTTTGTTTGGTTGGAGTTCCCTTATGGACTACGCGGATTTTAACACTTCCGTTGAATATTAAAACCACGGAACTAATCACCTTGTGTATTGTATTCAATAAGCGCACGGAAGTGGCAGCGAGGTGCCAATTTCCGTAATGTTCCCTTCAGCTCCTGACTATAGACGCAAGTCCGATTGAGTATTCACGAGTATGTACCAACTCTATTGTGACTGCAGAAGCCTATCCAAGAGTACAGTATGTGAACTTTCCATTGTCTGGTACGGCGACAGCATTCACCAAACTTCCTCAATAAGGCTATCCCTTCACAGTTCCAGATATGGAAACTGTCAATGCATGTACACAATGGTCTGTTGTTGGGATCAACAGTTAGTTTGTTGGAGCTGAGAAAGCTTCGTCCTGATGACAACAGAATTTCTATAATATTATATATAATATTAAAATATACATTTCCTGAAATTTGTCTATGGTGCTACAGTAGTTTTTACTTTTCTTCTTTTAAAGAGGTAGTCCTCCAGAAAGACTTCTCTAAAGATCAAAAAAGTAATTTTGTATTGCTCCATGAGGAATTAGAGGCACCTAAAGACAAAGTAATCGATTCTGTAATCACTCTCAAATAAAAACTGATAAAGATTAAAATATCAGTGTTTCAAGTATTTTAATGACTTCTAGTTAAGATCATTATTTTTTAAATTAAATATAAATTGTGAAAATAATAATTTTTCTTAAGGAAATATTTTTTTTATAAATAAAACATGATATTTCTTTCTGCGATCCTTCATATACACACTTTAAAAAATAATAACCTTATTTCCAATTATTTTCCTTTGGTTTTTATTACAGTTGCATCTAAATCGTATATACCAATTCACATGTAATGGTGAAAAAAATCTTCTGAAAATGTAATTAAAAATACTGTAGCTAAATATTGTGTTTAAAAATTCAAAAGTAATTATTCAAACCGAAAACTGATTGCAAAACCTTAAAAATATTGTTCACTCTGGAATCTTTAACTGCTTGTATCAAGGTAATAACTTGACTTTGTAGTGTTATTAATTTTGCAATTAACTTATGCTAGAGTTTTCTTCAAACTATATCAGTACCATGTAGAATTGGCTGCATTTTTTTAAGGAAAAGATTATTTAGTAACTTAAAAAATAAATCCAGCGTACTGACTGCACTGTCTCGAAACACGCCTTACAATCAAAGCCAACGTTCCAAACCCTGCGGGGCTGAAGAATTTCGGCATCACTCTCGCTCATCGAAATCCCTCCCACAAATCGACAAATCGGACAAAAACGCGCATTTGGGAGATTGAAATTAAAAGTGTAATCATTTTAATGGTTTGGCAGCCGGCCAGAGCCGGAGAGTCGAGCGCTCACATCTGGCCAGGATGGCAACATTGTGTCGGCACTCAGCTCGTTGTCTGCACTCATTGGCGAGCTCGGCTCCAATAAACGCATTCATTCCGACAATATTTTTTATTAATTTTATCCCGTTTTATACGGCCATTCACTAATACAATTCTCACTCTTTATCTTAATCGATACCGGTACTTAGCGATTAAAAATATTTTGGAACATGTTTCAAAATTTCGGATAAAATTCAGAACGCTAATTGTATTCTGTCTAGCTTTCTAAAAAAATAATTTTGTCCATTTAAATAATAATTAAAATTCTGACCATTCAATCAACATTAGTTTCTATTGTGTATTAAAAGATGTCTTTTTACTGAATTTTTCTTTTCTCTCGAACTGATTTTACAATTATTAATAATATCAAATTTGTACATTCGTTGTAATGCTTTCTTACAGGAATACCGATTAAAGAAAGAATGTACTTGATAACAAAAATTGTATTTTATCCTTTTTGCACATCTGTGTATTAAAAGATATCGTTTTACTGTATTTTTCTTTTCTCTCGAACTGATTTTACAATTCATAATATCAAATTTTTACATTCGTTGTAATGCTTTCTTACAGGAAGGAATACCGATTCAAGAAAGAATGTACTTGATAATAAAAATTGTATTTTATCCTTTTTGCACATCTTTTATTGGTTAATAATTGTAAAACAAAAATTGAATAATTTGATGATTTTATGCATATAAGTACTGTATATACTAAAATCGTGCATTTATTTTGTCATCTATTGTATAGTAAATGTGCTCTAGTTATATTCAAGTGGCCTGCTGGTAGGCTGTAGTATCTTCAAGGGACTACGTTAAAATAGTGTGTTTCGTTTTGTTTTTTTAATGCATTACATTTTAGCAATAGCATGAATGAAACTCATATTTATCTCTCAATAACCGTTTGTTTAAAATTACTGAAACGCTAAAACACTACATTGTCAATTTTATCTAGAATTATTCAAGACCATTGAAGGTTGTAAAGAAATGAAAATTGACAGCACTACTTAATATCTTGTCACTATGCAGAACATAACATTTCCACAATAAAAAAAATAATTTTACCTAAAGAAATATATTTTAAACCCTTAGCACACCTGAAATTTTAAAGTAAAATATTATTTTACCAGGCGAAGTTTATTTTAACCTGGGGATCAACTGCTTAAGGTTTAATTCCAAACCACCACCAACGGCCGGGCAGGCGGGCTGCTTGCAAGAACAGGATCGCTCAGCGGTCACCCATCCGAGCAGCAACCACGCTCGACGTTGTATGATCCGATTACCTTACTGTAACCGTTATATCCGCTACACTGCGCCATTGGAACAAAACACGCCATAAACAAAAACGTCGTTTTTTTGCTGAAAATTATTTGTAGCTCTTCTGTTACAACTTAGCATAGTCGAAAAATCATTCTTTCTGACGGCCTGGAGGATATTTCTATAAGGTCTCTGCGTCAAGATTCAAATTTAGATTGCAGGTATATATTTACCGTAGCAACATTGGCATTCATAAATCTTACACTTCACCAAATATTTGGATTGTCACATCAAAAGTTGTGTTGTATATCTATTTACGTTTACCAGTCCTTGCCAACTTATGTAATAACACTGGACTCGGAATTAGTTGACCGTCTGACAAAAATATCAGTTGCCGAATTATATGCCTAATTGTCCATATATTACAGCGCTACCTAATCATAGAACATTAATCGCTCAGAACTTACCTGTCACGAACAGCTAAAACTAAATTTAAATTCTTGGGGAATTTTGAAAACCCCAAGAAAAATCACAAGTATGTCTGTTTACTTCCTTGACATAAGGTTCAAATTGTATGTAACTTTCAATGTATTGATTAAGGAATGGAAAAATATTTAGATAAACAAACAATATTGAGAAAATAAACAATGGTATGATAAAATAGCATTGCAATGAGAAAAACGTCAGGATAATCCTCCTAAAGGGTTTTAAAACTTAACCGGCCGTGAAAATTCAAAATTCAATATTCGAAACCCACTTTAAATTAAGTTAATAACGTATAGATACTACAATAATTACACTTGATATTTAACTAATGTGTATTCGTTTGTTTGTGTAATACCGAATATTCAAAGAATCTACTTGAAAACAGCACATCGTTTATTAACAGAATATTTGTCAACAATATGTTCATCAACAGTACATTAATTTCATTGTTTAAACTTTGTTAATGATTGAATGATTTTGAAAGATAATAGGATTTCAGACATTTGCCATTGTCATGTTACAAAAATTATGACAGACTGAAATTCTAGTAAACTATTTGTCAGTATGTTATTTATATAATTCCAAAAATCAGTGTTTTGATGTAACGAAATAAGCGAGGAACGTTTTTAATTTATGATAAAAGAAAGCGCAGAGTTGTAAACAGGGTGCGTTGAACCATCGCAAAAGCGTCTTTTATTCACTTTATAAAAATCATACATTGCAAAAAATGTCAAGTAAACAGAATACATAATGACAATTCACTTTGATCACTTTACCTCGCTATCGGAGAGACTAGATGAATATTTAACTAGCTCCTTTAATAGCTTGGTAGAATTACATTGTAAATTCCCTCCCTTGCTGGGGGCCAGACATACGAGACGCGCATGTCCACCGACCTAGATCTCGACACTTATATGCGTCCACTTAAATTATAATAAAACTACCTACAGTTTATCCTGAATAATGATTCATGAATAAAAATATCTTTTTTATGTAAATTGTAAAAAACAATTTTTTCACTCGTACGTATTATCTCCAAGTTAAGTTCTCGTGTTACTAATCTCTTAGCGTAGGGAAGGGAAATTACTTAAAAAAATAAATTTCTGCATAAATTGAGAGAGAAAATGTAAGACCCCCCCCTCCTCTGTTTATTTGTTTACTGGAATTGTATGTATTGGCAAACATTGCTTAAAAGCTTATTTTACTAATTGATTAAATGAGCAGCTTTATGTATATTGTACGAGTAATAGTCACAATACTCACGATGAATGATTGGAAAATATAACACTTAATCATTTCAGCTGCAGAGTATTTTGTTCTGTTCCGTTAGTTGAACTTAGTAATAATGGGATTGCATATTGATTTAGTAATGAAAACAAACTTTATATATATATATAAAGTTATATATATATATATAACTTTATATATATAAAGTTTTATATATATATATATATATATATATATATATACCACTGGACTAAAATATTTTATCACCCTCAAGACAATTGTATTTCTTGGCTTTGTCTCTAAATAAAACTTGTCTTTTAGGGTGAACCTTCGCTCTCTACTCCCTTGGTCCACACAAGTACTGCTTTGCGTCGCGGAAGGTGGGGGGCGGAAGAAGGGAATGGTTCTGTGAGACCGAACTTTGTTTAATGCTTATATCAGATCGCGATTCGGATATCGACTAGATCATTTTTTAGATTTCAAAATCAATCGTACAAAATGTTCTGACTGAATCGTAATTTTATAAGCACTAAAATATTTTGATCGCAAATTATAATGCTAATAATATCTAAACTAAATGAAGTCAGAATAATCTTTTACAACCTGAATAAAAATTGAAATCCAATTTTTTTTAGTGTTAAAAAGTAAAAAAGAAAAGACATTTTGAAAACATTTAATGAATTATTACTATGAATTATCACTGTATAAACTTCAAGCTTATCTTCCCAGTAAGATCTGTACATTCCTAGCAAATACACTATTTATATAAAAATACATTACAAATGTTTAGTTAAAATACATTTAAAAAGATTTAAAAAAACATTTTTTAAATCTTAGGTCATGCTACCGGTGTGGTGGGACAGAACTACGTGGATATAATGACATTACACAACTACCAAAGCGTGGAGTTGGACCTACCTTTTCATCAGCCGTGCGACCGTCTACCAGCGTGACTCTAGGCGGCTCCTTACCAGTGGCACACGCGGTCACCGCACTATCACAGTCACTGGGCCCAGGGGACACCCTGGACTTGGAGAGGGAGAGCCTCCGCCGGCCGGGCCCTGGTGGTGAGGGGGTGGCGACCATCTTGCGGGCCCGGCCGGGGACCCGGTCTATGACAGGGGGTGCGGCAGGGAGCGGTACCGGGGGGTCGGGGGGTTGCAGGGACCGGGACTGGTACACACACGCCAGCATACTCCCGGCGACATCAACAGTGGAGGACCTGTGGCGGAGACAACGTTTAACATCAGCTGAAGAGTCGTCCTGGTGTACCAGGAAAGAAAGTGCTGCCCGAAAATGTCACGGCTTTGGTGCAAAGAAGCTCAGAAGCCACTGTTTGTGTAATCACGAACAGAGTTCGCAAATATTTCGCAAACACATAAAATATGATAGTTGAATATAATGTTGAAGCAATATTGCCTTCGAAAAGTAATTATGACAATTAGAAGGTCTACTTTAGTTGGGGGCCAAATGTGGGAGTCAAAGAGTTCTTGACTTGGAAGAGATTATCGATTGGTGTGGTTGAATCCGATGCTACATCCCCTTACATGTAAATACTATATATAAAGAACGAGCAAGAGGTGGTATCCAATATACAGAAATTACTGATTTTTTTATAAATCTAAACAATTGATATTATTTTGTTAAAGGAGGAGCTCTTCTTATTGGAATACAAGATTTTCTATTAATTGATAAAAGGAAAGTCACAATTATCCAACAATTTTATTTTTATACAAGAGGCCTTTCAACATCAAAGAGACCTTCGTCAGGTGGCATAATGAAAACCAATGACGTAACAAAACAAATTAAAACGTGTTCATGACAACAACCAATACCCCTAATTGTTTTATTTAGTATATACTGTACTGTGTTAGATACTGCTTTGAACATTCTTGTAAATATTTTGAAGAAATAAATTGAGTAAATATTAGAAACCATAGTGTAATACTTTAATTTATTAGAGTATGCTATTCAAAACTATTTCTTAGAATCAATTTTTGGGGGAAGATTATGTACCTAGTTGAGAAACAATGTAACTGCGAATTGATCATTGCCTTAATATAATCTTAAGCAATATTTACTTTCGAAAAATAATGATGAAAATTAGGAGGTCTACTTTATTTGGGGGGCCAAATATGGAGAGTCAAGGAGTTCTTGACTTATATGAGATTATCGATTGGTGTTGTTGAATTCTACCCTACATCCCCTTATATGTAAATACGGTATTTAAATTTACAAGAATATAAAATTCGTTGTTGTTTTCCACAAAAGCCTAAAGCGCAAGTAAGGGGTGTTATGTAATATACACAAATTATTGTTTTTGTTATAAATCTAAACAAATTATATTACTGTTTAACAACGAATTTAATCATGAAAAACAATGACGTAACTAAACAAATTAAAACATTTAACTTTAAAAACAATATACTATTGTTTTATTTAGTGTAAACTACTGTGTTACATACTGCTATGCCTTTAGTTTTTTTTTAAGAAATGTTTTGAGTAAATAAATATTAAAAGCCATAGTGTAAAACTTTAATTTATTAGAGTATCCTATTCAAAACTATTTCTTACAATCAATTTTTTGGGAGAAGATTGTGTACATGGCAGTGAAACATTGTAACACGTTATAAAATAGTCTAAACTGCAAATTGATAACTAATTAGTGGAAGTAAAGCAGATTAATCGGCGAATGTGCGATATGAGGACAGCTGAGAGTTGGGCTCGGACAGGGTATGAGGGAAGTACTCGTGAAAATTGGCATCATTTGGTGACAGTACGAGACCTGGGGTGCTCGTCTGGATTTACAAGTGCTTCTAGACGGTCTCGGTCTCCCAGCCCCTCCCCACGAGTGGTTTTAATGATGTCCACTCGACTTTATCGATTTCTCAGGCGGCGTTTTATTAATTAAACGTATAAACTTCCCGCTCGAGATTTCGCGCGTTCAGGAATAGTTTCGTACTTTATTAGATTTCCGTTAAAAGTCACCACCACTAGGGGCCCTTTAATTATAACCCCCTTTACCTGTGAAAGAGGAGTACTCAAAATTGGCATCATTTGGTAACAGTACGAGTCCTGGGGTTCCTGTCGGGATTTATAAAGTGCTTCTAGACGGTTTCGGCCTACCGATCCCTTCCCACGAGTGGTTTTAATGATGCCCACTCAACTTTATCGATTTCTCAGGCGACGTTTTATTAATTAAACGTATAAACTTTCCCGCTCAAGATTCCGCCCGTTCACGAATAGTTTCGTACTTTATTAGATTTCCGTTTAAAATTATCATCGCTACAGGTCATTTAATTATAATACCGCCCCTCCTCTTTTCCAAGTAGAGTTGTGATTTCGACTCGGACAGGGTATAGAGGAGTAATAGTGAAATTTGGCATCATTTGGTGACAGTACGAGACCTGGGGTACTCGTCTGGATTTAAAAGTGCTTCTAGACGGTCTTGGGCTCCCGATCTCTCCCCACGAGTGGTTTTAATGATGCCCACTCAACTTTATCGATTTCTCAGGCGGCGTTTTATTAATTAAACGTATAAACTTCCCGCTCGAGATTCTGTCCGTTCACAAATAGTTTCGTACTTTATTAGATTTCTGTTTAAAGTTATCATCGCTACAGGTCCTTTAATTATAACCCCCTCACCTCTTATGCAAGTACCGCTGTGAATTGGTCTCTAACAGGGTATAGAGGAGTACTCGCGAAAATTGACATCATTTGGTGACAGTACGAGACCTAGGTGCTCGTCTGGATTTACAAGTGCTTTCAGACGGCCTCAGTCTCCCAACCCCTTCCCAAAAGTGGTTTTAATGATACCCTCTCAACTTTATCGATTTCTCAGGCGACGTTTTATTAATTAAACGTAAAAACTTCCCACCCGTTCAGGAATAGTTTCGCACTTTATTAGATTTCCGTTAGTCATCACCGCCACGGGCCCTTTAATTATAACCCCCCCCCCACCATAGTTAAAGAGACGAAGTAACTAGGGCACTTGTAAAATCGCACTAGACGAGTAGAGGGAAGAGAATATGTGACAGATTACAATGTCAGCTGCAGAATGTAGCATTCATACATCTCGGCTCACGAGCGCCGCCGAGCCCGTGTCATTAATAAAGCGTACGGCCCTCTCGTATTGTAGGGTTCATTGAGTCGTTCCTCGCTCGCTTCCTCCTCAGGTCACTCTCGTCCTTCTGCTACATACGATTTCACGTCTAATCAGACGATTTACTCGTTCCGGAATACGTGTTTGGTATGATTGTTACAGAAAATAACGATGCGGACAGGATTTTAAACGTAATTCATGTTCACCTAATTAAACAATGCTTATTATTTATTTCAGCTCAAAAGCAAAATAATGAATAAAATAAAGAGTGAACATTTATTACAATTAAATTGAATTTCCGGAGGAGGGACGGCGTTTTTTACCGTTGTCTTGATTTAATTAAGCACTTATTAAAAGTGGCAACGAACCGTACTATAAGTCCTGGGGCTGCTTTAAAACAAATGAATATTTGTAGAATATATTACTAAACAGAATAAAAGTACATATTTTTTTTAAACCATGTACGGTACTCTTGTTTATCTATAGTATTAGATGAAGAATTTGAAATATATGCTTATAACTAAGAATACGACATCAACAGATAATTTGTATTAATACCTTTGTATCTACGGTAAACCAATACGTACGATGTCACGGAATATCCGACATAACATAACTTTGCTGCCTTTTTATACCTTTGGACCCAAAATCGAAAGAGTTCTACATTTTGAGTTTCAAGACTCTAGGAGCGTCTTATCAACAGTTATGTCATAGACTAAGGACCCTGAGTTCCGTATATACCACTGTCTAGCTTGTTAAACGTATGGGCTGATGTTAACCTCGTGTGTGTAAGCGTTAACCTCGTGTATGCAGCGTTTGTAAATGGCGCAGTGTATGGGGTACAACGGTTATCGCAAGATAACCAGATCAAGCAACTTCGAGCGTGGCTGCTGCTTGGATGGTGACCGCTGAGCGATCTTGTCCTTGCAAGCCGCCCGCCTGCCCGGCCATTGGTGGTGGTTCGGAAGTCACCTTTAAGCCGTTGGTCCCCAGGTTACGTTTTAGAGAGGGCTTCTTAGCCCTAACCGCGTAAAATAAGACAACTTTACTTTACTTTATGTCAAATAATGTATTGATATTGATTTTAAATCCAGTTTACTTATAGATTATCCTAAAACGAATATCTCATATACTCTACAGTACTTCTATAAAACCTCATGAATACGGAAAAAAGTGGAACTCAATTTAGAGCGATAAAAATACAGATCCTGGTAAACGCTTCGTAAAGATCGTTCAAGTATTCAGTAAAAGCGTTTAACCCCCGCACCCTTGGCTGGTGAAGAGTCGCGATGGCACACCAAACCGCATAGCTATAAACACGACTCGGACACTGATGATAAACCGATACGAACTTCGATGTAGTTCACCGGAGTGACCGACTATATATTATTCACCGGGCTGAAAGCCCAACTATCCCCGGCGGATCTGCATTAGATCAATCGAGTGCTACAAGTCAAGGCCAAGTAAATACCTAACGAGATCTTTAGTCTCCATCCCATACAGTAACTGAATTCGGAACGCCCTCAAACTTCATCTATACCGAGTGTTATTACAGATAAACAATGTTCCTCTTAAGAGGAGTATGTTTTATCTATGGTGCTATATAAAAGTTGTTGAGATTTATTTATAATGTATAATTTAAATTTATCAATATAAAAGCATTTTAAATGTAGCGATATCGTGTAACAGAATTTCAGAAATTTGCCATTATTATATGTTACAAAAATAGAACACGACGTTTCGAGGATTGGAATACTCTTCATCAGGTGACAAAATGCCTTAAGGCATAAGATTGAGCATACACAAAAATTAAAAAATCTAGTAAAAATATGGCGATTTAAAAAAAGATTTTTTGATTTTTGAGCAAGCTGAATATTACGCTGATGAAAAGGATAGATTCAAATACATGAAACGTAGTGTTTTATTTTTGTATAACATAGAATGGCAAATGTTCGAAATCCTACTATTCTTTCAAATATTCCATAGCGCATTTTCCATCGTCCAAACACTAGAAACATAATTTATACACGAATTCATTACAAGTAAGGCTTGGAAAAACGGTGATCGATAGGCCTCGAACTAGTTGATAAAATTATTCAAATCTTTTATACAAAAACCGGTAAGAGGGAGAAGAGTTAAAATAGTTACTTTAGCTTGCTGAACTCTATATTTTTGATTGAAATTGAAAATTACGTTTCATCTTTTATCACCAAGAGCCAGTTAATCATAAAAAACAGAAATTTGTGATTTTGGATCTTGCATTCTTCATAAATTTCTTATAAATAATGTAATCCTTTGCGTATGCTTAATAACAAAGAAAGGAAATAACTAAGTTAATTTTTATACAACAAATGTAAAAAAAAAATTAATACAAATAGGAATATTGAATTCATAATTACTTATTAAATCAAACAGTGGTATATCCGAAACACAGAAACAAAACAAGTGCAATATAGGTATTTTTAAAATTAATTTCATAAAATAAGGGAGGTGATTGTATACTTATATTTTTAATATAGTTATGACAATTATGCGATCAATATATGATAGTATAAACAACAATAAATGTATGTTACAAGATATGTATGTGATGGTTGGTTCACGCTAAAGGCACACCATACATCGTGCCGCCCCTCGGGGAACTGCAGGTGTCACAATGTCCAAAGTTTCTTGTAAACTACCATTTTTCACGGTTGAGAATTGCTGCTGGAGAGAGAAGTGGCTAATTTAAAATAATAACTCCAGATATTTCCCAAGATTTACGCCGGGCGCACTTCTTTGTTCAGGGAGAAATGTTCAGTTTTATTTCTTTTTTCACTTCAACAGTATAAATATTTTCTCGTGAGCGGGGAGGAATGGAATAATACAGAAGGGGCTGCAGGGTTGGTGTGAGATAGAAGATACATTCAGTTTCTTTGTTATTATACTTCCGTGAGTCAGCATGATGACAGGAAGTATTTCGCTAAGTTTAATAGTGTTTCTACAGATTTTGTTCCATTTACTATGTTTTATTTTGTATCTTTGCTTGGTATCTTTAATCTAAATCAAATTTTTGCACAATGGTGCAGTTTGTTTCAGAATAGTGGCTGGTGGTTATAAAATTGTGAAAGGCGTTACAATCAATCCATTTTATGATTACCTTAGTACCTTAGTCATGATCCGACCTAAAATTGTACTTAAAGCTCCCCTTTAAAGGGTCAGTCAGACTTCGCTAGTAACCTTCATACAATAATTAAAATCCCGATCGTATCCAGAATCCATAGTGTTCTATTAATACAACAAAATAAATTGCTTTCATACGAAACTCGTTTGCTTTTACTGGAAGAAATGATTTTCTCATGGGAGAGGGAGGCTTACCCTATCAGATGATGAAAGCCCTTAGGGAACAACTTGTGCCTGTGTTGTAGGGATCTGGGAGAAGATCGCCCCTAACTAGACTTTGATGCTGAGAGATTTGAACTACTCATCATCTAACACGGTATTCGTGCTGCATATGACGTTTCCTTTGCTATACTGGTCGTATTACAACCTAGCGAATAACTTAAGCTGATGCTGGTATATATAGTGTTGAATAGTAAAACCGAAGACTACTGAGAAATACAAAGGCACAGAGTAAATATAACGTACTATATAAGCAAGTCTTTTCAGAAAAAAACTACTTCTAGCTGAAATTAAAAAAGACAGTTATAAATTAGTTTCAATGATGATGGCAGATTTATTTACCAAATTTTGCTTCAAAACCCGACAGTTTCACAAACAATCGCAATTCAACACAAAAGGAAACGCACAACCAAATCGATTTCTCAACGTTATAAAGCAAGAGCGTAGATAGAATGCAAAGCGAATTATAATCATTATAAAGGACAAAGACCCTTCAAATATCAAACTATAGCTCCCAGCAGACGTATATAGAACATGTGCAATCAAAGGTTTTGGCTGTAGGAAAGCTAGCCCACAACTGTTTGTGTCCGAGCTTTGTTGCTAGCGAGCCTCAGGTATTATGTTGCTATGAAGCTACAATCGCCGCTTTGTCAGACCTCAAATCCCAAAACGCTACAAACAAACAGAATACAACCACAACCGCAGCTAAATACTTCTAGAAGCTGGACGTAATTATACGCCTCGAAAGTTAGACACGCGAGTACCAAAATGATAATCAATGTTTTGTCACAGTTAATGACGCTAATTTGTATAAATCACTTTGACAATCAATAATTCACTGATTCATCCAGCTGTCTCTTAGTTCTTCACATAAAGTGCCTTTCTAAGTCCCACAGCTGCAGCTAAATACTTCTAGAAGCTGGACGTAATTATACGCCTCGAAAGTTAGACACGCGAGTACCAAAATGATAATCAATGTTTTGTCACAGTTAATGACGCTAATTTGTATAAATCACTTTGACAATCAATAACTCACTGATTCATCCAAGCTGTCTCTTAGTTCTTCACATAAAGTGCCTTTCTAAGTCCCACAGCTGCAGTTAAATACTTCTAGAAGCTGGACGTAATTATACGCCTCGAAAGTTAGACACGCGAGTACCAAAATGATAATCAATGTTTTGTCACAGTCAATGACGCTAATTTGTATAAATCACTTTGACAATCAATAATTCACTGATTCATCCAGTTGTCTCTTAGTTCTTCACATAAAGTGCCTTTCTAAGTCCCACAGCTGCAGCAAATACTTCTAGAAGCTGGACGTAATTATACGCTTCGAAAGTTAGACACGCGAGTACCAAAATGATAATCGATGTTTTGTTACTATTGTTGACGCTAATTTGTATAAATCGCTTTGACAATCAATAATTCACTGATTCATCCAGTTGTCTCTTAGTTCTTCACATAAAGTGCCTTTCTAAGTCCCACAGCTGCAGCTAAATACTTCTAGAAGCTGGACGTAATTATACGCTTCGAAAGTTAGACACGCGAGTACCAAAATGATAATCGATGTTTTGTCACAATTGTTGACGATAATTTGTATAAATCACTTTGACAATCAATAACTCATTGATTCAATCAGCTGTATCTTAGTTCTTCACATAAAGTGCCTTTCTAAGTCCCACAGCTGCAGTTAAATAATTCTAGAAGCTGGACGTAATTATACGCCTCGAAAGTTAGACACGCGAGTACCAAAATGATAATCAATGTTTTGTCACAGTCAATGACGCTAATTTGTATAAATCACTTTGACAATCAATAACTCACTGATTCATCCAAGCTGTCTCTTAGTTCTTCACATAAAGTGCCTTTCTAAGTCCCACAGCTGCAGTTAAATACTTCTAGAAGCTGGACGTAATTATACGCCTCGAAAGTTAGACACGCGAGTACCAAAATGATAATCAATGTTTTGTCACAGTTAATGACGCTAATTTGTATAAATCACTTTGACAATCAATAATTCACTGATTCATCCAGCTGTCTCTTAGTTCTTCACATAAAGTGCCTTTCTAAGTCCCACAGCTGCAGTTAAATACTTCTAGAAGCTGGACGTAATTATACGCCTCGAAAGTTAGACACGCGAGTACCAAAATGATAATCGATGTTTTGTCACAATTGTTGACGATAATTTGTATAAATCACTTTGACGATCAATAACTCACTCATTCATCCAGCTGCCTCTCAATTTTTCACATAATGCGCCCTTAGTCAATTCTAGCAAGTTACATTACTGATTCATGTGTTTGTGGACAAACCGTACAAACTAAAACAGACTAAATTCCGACACAACGTAATATTGAAGAACCTGACGGAACGCAAGGAACGAGTAATAGCATAGAAAGTGAGAGAGACGGATAGACCTTTGACCTTTTGATCCAAATTCAAAAGGGTTCTTCTTTGGACCAAGAAAAACATATGTACCAAGTTTAGAACATCTTATACTCTATTAAGGTTATCGCATGGAATGAAAGTGACGCGGATGGACCTTTGACCTTTTAATCAGAAATCAATCGCGTTCTTTTTTTAACTCAGAGAAACATATGTAGCAAGTTTAAAATATCTTGTACTCTATTAAGAGCTATCGTATAGAATGAAAGCGAAACGAATAGACCTTTGACCTTATGATCCGAAATAAATATGTTCTTTTTTTGAACCAAGAGGAACCTATACATCAAGTTTAAAATATCTTATAGCCTACTTTATTCTATTAGCATAGAACGAAAGCGAGACGAATAGACCTTTGACCTTTTGATTCAAAATCAATAGGGTTCTTTCTTTGGACTAAGAAAACCTTATGTACAAAGTTTAGAATATGTTGTACTTTATTAAGAGTTATGGAATAAAATGAAAGTGAGATGGATACCTTTGACATTTTCATCCGAAATCAATTGGCTTCTTTTTTGAACAAAGAGGAACCTATTAATAATATTTAAAACCTCTAGAACCTTTCTATCAAAACTTGACGGATAGACGGACGGACAACCACACGATTTTAAGAAGGGTCTTTGGGGTCCTTAATTATAACAATGCAGGGTAATGTTCCTGACAATTTCAGTTTACGAAAATCAATAAGAGAGGCCTTCTAAAAATGCTCATATGATTTCTAAATACAGGCTGCAAAAAATTAACATCTTGCAATAAACGACAGGAACAAGTCTAGGTCTGGCGTAACTCTAAATGTTATTCACGGTAGTTAATTCCTCTCCTAAAGGGTCGATGTACTCGGGTTGACTTCCGTATTGTGCCCAGCGCGCCTGCATATGATTGAATGCAGCACATAAGGTGCTGTTATAACCCGGTATATTGCTTACGTGGCGGTGCATACAACACGGTACGGCGGCCCACATTCCGTCCATCGACATGACGCGACGGGTTGAATTTATGACTGATTTTAATATAAAAGACATTTTATTTTTTCCACAAATTTAATTTATTTTAAGAGCGCCGGTTAAAGCATCATCAGTTATTGTTTACAGAAAAACATAATTGTAAAACCCAAAAACTAATAAGTCATTAAAGTATTATGTAGAAAAATATGGTTGGAATTCATAATTTTTGAATGGATTTCTTCTTTTACTAATGGTAGAAAAATGTCACTGAAAGTTACGGAAGGTTGGGAAAAACATTTATCTTTCAAAACCGTCGTACATGTACTTTCAATTTTGTTTTCTTTTAGTCCAGGAAGTACACTTGATGATTCAAAAAGTATATGGTGATTTTCCTTTATAGCATGTTCAACTAATTTAGATTTTTCAAAGTTTTAATTTTTATAATTGTAAATATGTTCTTTTAGCCTCGTTTCCACGTCTTGATGTTCGTCCGATATACGAGTAAGTCTTTTTGTATCTACAGTCAATTTTATACATTACATTCTTGGTTTCCAGTTGTTTTGTTTTTTGGTTAAAATTTTGTTAAGCAACTTCTTAGATTATGTTGTAACTTAAAAACAGTACGGATGTTAAATTTAGAATATATCTTACGTATTTTTACTTATGTTCCTTTTACATGAGGAATAGTTACAGTAGTGAGATAATCAGGATTATCTTTTTTGTTAAGTTGCTTACAACTTTTGTTTCTAGTCTTAGCTCTTTCAATAATGGCTGGCTCAAAATAAATGTACTCGTATATATTACTTAAAGAATCTTTTTGGAGAAGATAACAGGATGAATGAATAATATAATACGATGTTTACACATTTCTTTTCGAATAGTTTTGTGTATGATAATTTCATACATTACGCGTGTTCCAATAAAAACGATGGTGCAAAGAAATTTCGATCCACCGCAATTTCTTCATTACGCATTGATTTCTAGCAACACATTTTTCCAATTAACTTTTCCAAAACCAGTTCAAAGGTCCCATACGTATTGTATGCAATGTTCGGTCATACAAGTCACATACAATACAGCGTGGACCACGCCTAAATGTATATTTAATCTCCACAGAAAGACCGCCAGGCGCCGCGCCGGCTCCATTCATCATTCCGCATTATCTGCCAGTCAATGACGACCATTAGTTTGCATTTCATTTTCATTTCCTAAAAAGCCTTTGAGCCGCTTCCCTGCACGGATTGGAAGACAGGGAGTATTGTTTCTAACAGAATGCCAGCGTTTCAGTCATCAGCTACGGCACAAACAAGCAACATCGTGGGCTCTATTGTCTATGACACAGACGATTGTTTTCCTTTCCAAACCGAATAGTTGCATTTTGACTAATTGTAGTTGCTGACGTAACGCCGTAACGATTATGACGCTTTCCAATTACTTTAGTTACATGACTGTGCAACTAAATTGCAATAAGTTTAGATTCCCAGACGGAATCCTACTTTATTAATTCATAAGAAAAATTGTTAATAATGAGTAGTTTTTCTTCATAAGTATGAATACAAGATTAATATAAGAAGAACAGTTTATTTCCGTAATGTTGTCGCTTTATCCGTAATTTCCCTTTTCTCCACTGTTTTTGACCTCCCATCACAATACAATAAAGGGATACAAACTAGACGTGCTAACGCAGAACATACAAGCCAATTTTATCACGTAGACCAGATCTATAAAAAGTCTTGCAGTGTTTCCTTTACAACAAATCGATGTTCAGTATTATACTCAACTTCTGTAAAAATAAATAAATATCCAAATAGTGCGGTAAACTATGTAGCGTGATTTCGAAACTATTTGCTGTTGTAATTCGTTCAGTAAATATCTACTACATTTTACCAGATTCTTCTTATTGGAAACCAAATGCACGAATGTGGGTCTGACGATGTGTTCATTGAGCACGAAAGGCCTCACAAAAATAACAATTTCTCATTTATTGGAGTGATTGTTCATAGATTAAGCATAAACATCTACTGTCACGTGAAAATGATAAGAATAAGCACATCAGTTCGTTTAACGTTTACTTCAGTCATATTGAAGTGTTTGTGACGAAATGAAACATTTTAATAGTATAGTTTAATTGTTGTGGAAATGAAGAAATATAACTGTTAATTTTTAAAGGCAAATTTCCAAATAAAGTACATTGTGAACAACAAATTTGAATTGATATGTAATACCAAGCAAGATTCAATACGTCATTTAGTATTAACACATGCTTCCACAACACAAATGTAAATGACAGAGCTATTTTTACTGTGCGAAAATTATATAAATTAGTATCTGCCGTGCATATTCAGTTAGTTAATAAATTAATAAAATTATTATATCGAAGGTATTACTAAGTTCAAGCAATCGCTTCCTTATCCCCTTTACTCAAAGTATTCCTAGTCAACCAACAATGATTACTAGATACTAATGAATAGTGTTATTATTCATTGATATCAGGGATAGAAATCAATTTGTTACGGATTGACTTGTAGGTACAACAGTGGTTACCCAAGCCAATCTTATCGAGTAAACTATACACAAGTTGCATGTAACACCGTGGTTACCCACGCCAATCTTATCGAGTAAACTACATAAGTTGTATAACCTGTACATAACACCGTGGTTACCCACGACAATCTTATCGAGTGAACTATACATAAGTTGTATAACCTGTACGTAACACCGTGGTTACCCGAGCTAATCTTATCGAGTAAACTATACACAAGTTGCATGTAACACAGTGGTTAACCACGCCAATCTTATCGAGTAAACTATACATAAGTTGTATAACCTGTACGTAACAACGTAGTTACCCGAGCTAATATTATCGAGTAAACTATACACAAGTTGCATGTAACACCGTGGTTACCCACGCCAATCTTATCGAGTAAACTATACATAAGTTGTATAACCTGTACGTAACACCGTGGTAACCCGAGCTAATCTTATCTGGTAAACTATACACAAGTTCTATTACCTGTATGTAAAACCGTGGCTACCCAAGCCAATCTTATCGGGTAAACTACACACAAGTTGTATAATCTGTACATAAACCCATGGCTATCCACGCCAATCTTACCAGGTGAACTTTACGCAGGTTGTATAATCTGTACGTAATCCCATGGCTACCCACGCCAATCTTACCAGGTGAACTATACGCAGGTTGTATAATTTGTATGTAAAACCGAGTCAACCCAAGCCAATCTTAACGGGTAAACTATAAACAAGTTGTACAATCTGTACGTAAACCCATGGCTACCCACGCCAATCTTACCAGGTGAACTATACGCAGGTTGTATAATCTGTATATTCGCTACCCACGCCAATCTTACCAGGTTAACTATACGCAGGTTGTATAATCTGTATATTCGCTACCCACGCCAATCTTATCAGGCAAACTACACGCAGGTTGTATAATCTGTACGTAAAACCGTGTATACACAATCCAATCTTACCAGGTAAACTATACGCAGGTTGTATAATCTGTACGTAATCCCGTGGCTGCCAACGCCAATCATAACGGGTAAACTATACACAAGTTGTATAATCTGTTGCTGTAACAGCAGCATGGTGAAGCCGGCTCAACATATCGCATAGTTCTCTAATTAACTGTGTAATGAGCTCAATGATTGGTGGGGAGGGGGAGGGTGTGGCATCCGGCCACCAGTCCCATTACAACTGATTTGTTTTGTTTCCAATGAAACAGCTGTCAAGCAATCATTCACATTCATCTGTCTCTTAGAATCCCTAACGAATATTAAGACATTTAAATTGGTTGTGAGTAAACGCTTAGGGGTGAGTGACGAGTAGACATTTTTTAGCCAATGTACGTATATTTCCCTCCTCAATGTACATTAGTACCGACTGTATTATTTTTAAAACTTGTGTTTCATTCGCAAGTTTCCTATTTGTACATTTCGTTGCAAAGAAAACACTTTCACTCGTTTGAAGTGATCTTCCGGAAGTAGCGAATGAGGTCCAAATACCTTCCCGAAACTGGTGTGAAAGAATGGGATGTCTGAGAGATTTACACACCTGACAGAAAGGAATGTTTGCCGGCGCCTGGGGCCTTGTACGACCTGGGGTTGGCAACCGTACACAACCCCAACCCCAACCCCTGACTGACTCAGGTAAGCAGGTAAGGACGGGCGGGGACACATTCCTCGCGTTTCTAGGGGCATTTCTAGGAGGCACGAATACCTCAGAGGACTGGGCTATCTCCATCTTGATATCGCGTTACACCAACATGGTTTTTGACCAATGGAAAACATCCTACGTTTTGCATAATACAATACGGAAATTGATAAGTATGCGAATTAAGCAGGATACAAATTGTTAATTTAACAATTTTGAATATTTTCCATTTATATTTTGGTTCCCATTTACACTAGTGTAATACGTTCAAGGTAGGGATATGCACAACACGTGTCGCATAAAAGGCATCGCTGAGTTGCAAAAATTTAACTCTATAACTCACTTGTTTAAGTAACGTATTATAATGACACATGAATGTATTAAAGTTTTTATACATTTATTTATTTACCCTATAATACCAATTTAAACATTATCCCCAAAGCTAATCCAGATCCCATGAAGTGTCATAAACAATCACCGAACTCGAAGTTGCTTACATATAAACGTAGCTTAATAGAACATTTCTAGTCTACAAGTTACTTTGTTCTCGAGATTTCATGCTGACAGAGAAAAACAGAAATATATAAAAATGTTTCCACCCTCCAATCATTGATTTCACAAATTTGAGTATTTTATACGGTATAACCTTGTATTCAATATAATTTTATCCCGTACTTGACTCAAACTCTGACCATTCCACAATTAAATCACCATCCAGCTCCATCCAATAAAACTGCGAACTTAAAAATGCCAACAATATCATATAAGCTGTACACGAAACTAACGGCAAAATGCAGTGTTCAAAAAAGTACTCATAAATCCTTCCATTTTAAAATGAGTAATGAGACAATTGAGGGGGAAAGGTTCGTTAATAATTACAGTACTGCCAACTTGGCGACATTCATCTTCTCTCCTTTGATTAGCGCTGTCCCGTCCGCGCCGTCACGGTCTAAATTAATGTCCTGACGTCCTTGTTGTTTAACCCTTCGCTACTTTCAATTAAGATAAACAAATAGGACCAAGGATATATAGGAAAGTCCGCTCAGAGCTAACTGACAAAACCAGGCATCTGAGGAGAACAATGACTAGTAATACTAGATTCGTAACAGATGAATCTTGTCGAATTCGTAACAGAGTTCACAACCCTTATTATTCGAATAGTTCCCCAAAAATTGGCTAAAATTTATAATACAAACATTTGAAGTAAAACGTTACCTAGGATAAAAATATACACGACAACATATTAACGACTTCATTTACTTTTAGTACACCTACTTTCATTACGTCATTGTTGTTGTAAACATGGTTTGCCTAATGTGTCAAAAGATATAACATTTGTTCGTTTACTTTGTTTTTAACGATTAAGATGCGTAAAATGGGTACAAAATAAGATATAAATAAACAAAGATACTAAAAAAACAATTTGGATACATTTTACCAGCTTCGTCTTATTGGAATGTAATACCTTAATGCATAAACAAACACTCCAATAATTATTAAATGATATATTTGTGAGGCCTTTCGTGTTCAAGGAACACATCATCAGACCTACTTTTATTTGAGTTACGTGGGTCTGATGATGTGTTCCTTAAGTATGAAAGGCCTCACAAAAATAAAACTTAATAATTATTGGAGTGTACTATTTTGAATGCTGGATTTCAGTAATCACAGCCATGAAGCCACACACAAAAGATGAATGCATTGAAGCCCCTATCAACTGATGACTCTCTTCGAATTATTTTCGTGTTTTATCTATACATATCTCCGACTGTATTTCCTAAAATCACTGTCAAAGGTCGTAAGCAAATTTAACCGTGGGGTGACAAACCTAGATTCACGCACGAACACACAAGCTGGGTGGGTCAGTCTCTGTGGTGTCCACGTTACACTCATAAAAGTAGCTGAGTTATGTTCAGGGAGAAAATAGCAAAAAAAGTGAAAAATACTCCGTGTTGAAGGAGTTACGAGTGTGACCAGTTAATTAACTACAAAGGTCATCATGGTTAATTTATTTGCAAACAAGTAAAACTGTTTACTGCATTATATGTCGTGATTAATTACAAACTGTTTACAGGCTTCGTGTGATTGCACGTCGTAATAATCAAAGTCGAAGTAAATAGTTTTAGGTCCCCCGGGCGTAATATTAATTAGTTATTTAAATATTCATAATTAGATTGCTTTTCAACTTCAAAAGACCCTTCTTGGTATCTAAAGCGCAAACTGATTAACTGGCTTTCAGTCGACAGTCCCTATTCTAATAATTATAAAAAGTACATAAATGCATTTTTTATTTTTAAAATTATTGATTATATTACTGTAATTTAAAAATAGGCATATAACATTCGATATAGCTGAAAATTAAAGGTTTGGTTTGTTTAAACAAACTATTACAACGAAGCTCTATAGACAACTTTTTATTGATCATACTAACATACAAGTATGGTTAATATGTTAATGTGTATATGAAATCTCATACCATGTTGCTGTATTATAATATTGTATGTTAAACGTAGATGAATCCGGAAAAAACAGTTGAACAAGATATATAAGCAGGTTGTAACAGATGGTGTCATTAGTAACAGCGTATAGTAACATAACAGTAGAGTTGTGAATGTATAATCAGGTTGATGTGTATTCAGAACAGATGATGCTACTGTTGTATTATCAGTGTAATGATTATCAACGCTCAGGATCAAGTGGGCTGACGATTTCAGGATTGCACTAAGCATTAATGATGTTACTGTTGTAATATCAGTGTAATGATTATCAACGCTCAGGATCAAGTGGGCTAACGATTTCAGGATTGGACTAAGCATTAACAATGTTACTGTTGTAATATCAATGTAATGATTATCAACGCTCAGGATCAAGTGGGCTAACGATTTCAAGCTTGCACTAAGCATTAATGATGTTACTGTTGTGATATCATGTAATGATTATCAACGCTTAGGAACAAATGGGCTAACGATATCAGACTTGCACTAAGCATTAACGATGTTACTGTTGTAATATCAGTGTAATGATTATTAACGCTTAGGATCAAGTGGGCTAACGATATCAGGCTTGCACTAAGCATTAACGATATTACTGTTGTAATATCATGTAATGATTATCAACGCTCAGGATCAAGTGGGCTAACGATATCAGGCTTGCACTAAGCATTAACTATGTTACTGTTGTAATATCAGTGTAATGATTATCAACGCTCAGGATCAAGTGGGCTAAAGAAATCTGGCTTGCACTAAGCATTAACGATGTTACTGTTGTAATATCAGTGTAATGATTATTAATGCTCAGGATCGAGTGGGCTAACGATATCAGGCTTGCACTAAGCATTAATGATGTTACTGTTGTAATATCAGTGTAATGATTATCAACGCTCAGGATCAAGTGGGCTAAAGATTTCAGACTTGCACTAAGCATTAATGATGTTACTGTTGTAATATCAGTGTAATGATTATCAACGCTTAGGATGAAGTGGGCTAACGATATCAGGCTTGCACTAAGCATTAATGATGTTACTGTTGTAATATCAGGGTAATGATTATTATCAACGCTCAGGATCAAGTTTATTAATGATATCAGGCTTGCACTAATGCTAAATGATGTTAATACTATAAATCAGTATACTGATTTACAACGCAAGGATCAAGTTGATTAACTCTATCAGGATGCTATATAGTATTAATGACTTTACTATTATAATATCAGGATATTCCTTATCAACATTCAGGCTCAACGATATCTGAATTGTAATAAACATTAAATATGATGCTGTTATAATATTATCGTATTGATTATATACGTTCAGGATGAAGAGAGTAACGATATTAGGATTGCAATCATCACAGGTGATACTACGGTTATGATGGTTATTAAGTCTTAGATCCAAGAGGGCTACGTTCCATGGTCGTGTTCATCATTAATAATGTTACTGTTATCATGTTCGTGTAGTGATTATCAACGTTAATTTGACGAGGGTCAACGGCAGGATTGTATTCAGTAATAATGCTGACGAGAGAATTGAACAAAATCCAAAGTCCAGCTGGGTTTCCAATTTACCGTCACAGAGTAGACGTTATGTTTAAATCCACAAAAGGAGCACCTTGATGAATATAATCCACAATATAATCCACATATTCTTAATATGAAATATTAGTTTTAGATACCTAAAGATGCCATTTAAACGTCAAGAAACTTCTTCAATAATATACCTAAATTATCTGTGTTTAAAGTTTGTTATTGATGATGGTAGGTTTGGAATGATAATAGAATTTCGGACATAGTCATCGTTATATGGTACAAAAAGTATTATATGGTACAACCGTAGTGTTATACTTATTATAACTTATAACGATAACACATGTCCGAAATCCTATTATCCTATCAATATAGATACTATTATGATATCAGCTGTCAAACTCGTGGGCAAGATACAATAATTAAAACAAAGAACTAAGGTGTTCTATATATTATATATGTACAATTTGTTACTCTGTGATTATTTGAAAAAAAAAATTAAATAAACTTACTGGAATGTACAGTGGCGTACAAAGACCAGCTGGGTGTGGGTGAGTCCAAACCACGATTCCGTTATTTTGTGTTGTAAAACATGTTTCCATTTCTTTCATTACATTCTCTAATGAATTACACTGTACGTAATTTGTTAGTACGCTATCACTGTAAACTTGGGTTTATGAAATCATTTTACCACAAGATTTTTATTTGGCTGTTCTTTTTACTTCTCTGTACTGGTAAATAGTTGAAAATTGTTTTACTGCGTACTTTGGAAGTAGTAACAAGTTTAATGTCAATTATACAATAAGTCAAGCATCTGAACTGTTCCGTTCCCGAGCAAAGTTCGCTGAGATATTGTTTGCGAAAGATTAAGCCCGGTCCTGCAGCTGAAGACGATTGGACAGACAATGAAGCCATAAGTTTCCAGCGGGTGAAGTTGAACGGGCAGTGCACTGGGGTGCGGGTTTGAGGGGGAAGCGATAACACTAACACTGCAGACTTGGATACCCGCTGCGTCTTCTGTTGGTTGGCTTATCTTTACTGTCAAACCCACAAACCCTCAAGACCTTTTGCAATAATACTGGTTGCAGAAGGTAATTAAATATAAAAGGCGTTTACAATATATGCAAAACAAGTTATATCCACTTTTAGTGTTTTTGAGATAACCTCAAAATCGTATTTGTCATAATATTTTATATCCCAAGAAAAGGGTTTTTACTCAAACAAGCTATATCCAGTCCAGTAAATTGGATTTAAAAAAAAACTGAAAATCAGGTTATAAACTTATTTTTTCATATTAGATCCCTAGACGTTTTGTTCGAATCAAATTATGTAACCTATGGAGTTTGGAACCAGGTAATGCTCCCTCGGACATCATCTAATCAAAATTGATAAAAAATTTATGTAATTGATAAGAACCAATTTGCCATTTTGAGTTGTATTTGGGTTGAGCTGGAATATTATTCATACCTCTGTTGAGTTACATTTCTACTTTCGTTACATGTACACAATCAAGTAAACAACGTTTGGTAGTGCCACCTTGATCTTATGAAATGTGAATAAAACCTATTCTATAACAGATTGCCCATTGATTTTTCATTACTTTGGTCCATTTTCACCCATATAACACAATATAAATTAGATTTAGTACAAATCAAGGTATATTCTGTCCTTAATTTTAAATTAATTTATATCCAATAAAAACAGTGGTAATTTTTTCGAAAATCAAGTTATATCCATCATATTTATTACATTTTTGAAGAATCCATAAGCATCTATTCTAAAGAAAGCCTTAATAACTACAATAGCAACCCAAAGTAAAATAAGAAAATATATTGTGTGAAGTAGAACAGTTTATAGGTTTGCAAAAAATTTTTCTTCCTCCTGTAAAATAACCAAATTGATTTATAACTTGTTTTGTAAAATAGCTCTTCAAGTTATAAGCTCGTAGTTTTGTGGTAACTTATTTGTCGCGAACGGCATATTCATAGTTGAATGTTTCAGTTGAAAAAAATGCCTCAATATCCAAAGAATTTATATTACTAAAGCAATCTCGCACATATTACTTGACGAGTGCTCTCCACATTTCCTCGTATAGAATTGGCAATAGTTTATTGGAGCGTGAGCCCTAACCAACACATGATCCAGCTAACAATTAACCCAAGTTTCTGTTGGGTAAATACATTGGTTTCCGATCGCAAACTCAGAAACTTCGACTTGTTTCTGCTAATGCATCTGAGCTCGCCTAACTCAGATCCTGGTTTTACTTACAGCACACGTGCCTGAAGGAAACCCATTTATACATTAAACCCTTAAGGTAGAGTGGCATTCCTTGTCCTTAATACTATACATACAGTAAAGTACCAAACTTTTTTTAAATTATAGTATTTGTTTTGAGTTCGTAAAGCGCAGAACCGTCCATAGTGTACCAATTTTTAAAAGGGTTTATCGTGTTTTGGTTTAATGTAGCATTTTTTTAAATTTAGAATGTTTAATATAAATAAAAACAAATATTTATAAACACGCTTGAACTATACACCATTCTTGGAAAATACAAATATCCATTTGATAGCTTTTCAAATCATAATAATAAAACAATAAAACCATTAAAATAGAGCATTGTAGGAGGACACACTCTTAAACCAATGCATTTTACAATTTTATTTGTTATATGACAAGATAGTGTTATTCGATTACACACCTACATTTAATATACACGAGGCAAGTAATAACTCAGTCAAGTCTTGAAAGATTTTGTCAAATGTGGTATAATGGAAAAGACATTTTTTCTACTTCCACATAAAATTTATTTAAATTTTTATTTAAATATAAAATTTATTTAAATTTATTTAAATTATGTGGAAGTAGAAAAAATGTCTTTTCCATTAAAACCTACACACTTCCACCAAGAATACAAAGCAGAAAATGAAATGTGGTATAAGCAAAATAATATTATTTATTATATGTATCATATATTATATCTTATTATTATATTACATTACTTGGTATTTGGTAATTTGTCATAAAGTTTGTATAAAACTTGTTGTTCTTGTAAAACCCTTTATAATTTTGAAATTGAAAATGACATAACATTGTTACTGTTTTTCATAATTATATCTCTCGGTTATATACGGATACTAAGTATATATGAATGAAATTTACACATAAAGTACAGTTTGTATCTTTAATTTAATTCATAAGGAAGTACTGAATTTTTTAATTTCAGTATATTTTTTATTGGGGAGTATAATTATATCGTGTATTCCTTATCTACATGACATTCTATTTCAGAATCGTAAACATATCTGGTTATTTACTTAACATCCTATGTAACTATTTGGAAAATAACACGTTTGTATTAGAAATATACAGTATAATGTAACCATGGTGATTTTCCAGCATGCAAGCGAAAACAATTTACAAAGCGGAAATAGGAAGAAAAAACAACTCGGAGGAAAAATTGACTACTTTAAAAGTGAGACGGAACATGATCCATTAAACCCCAGCGAAGCCGAAAATAAACGCTTGCCTTAACTGACGCACGACTTTAACGAATGGTGACTTTTATTTACTGTTGATTTATGAGCAAGTAACAAATAATTGAGCTGTAAGTATTGTATACGTTCTGGTGGTGCGTGTAAACGTTTTTGACGCTAACATATTATTATCACATTGTTGCTCAGGTTGATACAATCATATTTCACCATATGAACATGGGTCTCCGATGCTTAGTTTCCCATCCGTCTGTCTGTATGTGGTTTGTATTAAAAAAATTAATAAGTGAAAAACAAATAAAATAAATTATACCAAATTTGACTCAAATATTTTATAGCAAAGCCATTTACTAAAAATAATATAACGAAATTATCTTTCGTATTTTCAAAATGACAGCCATTAAAACTTTTAAACTTTAAATATCATAAAAAGTAACAATTTTTCAAAAATTGCAAGACAAACAGTTTTTAGAGGGTTTTCACAAATCTAATGACACTGAAATGATTTAAATCGAACAATAAATAACTGATTTATAGCAGATTTACAGTGACAAGACATGACCCACATTGAGAGCTGCCGTTTATTCAATTTTTGTATTGTTCGACTATTCGTTGAGTACCTCCATGGCCTGTATGTGGTTAGCCGACGCTGATATACCATAACACAACAAAACAGAATTACAAATCATGAAACAACAAATTAATCTATCTGCAATACTATTAAATACCCTAAAACAATATTTTCTTTTGTACTTTGTTGTGTCGGAGACATGGGTACCTTTCTTAACACCGTCTTCAAGTGAAAGGTTTGTATAATATACTGGAGTAAAACTGTTTCTCTACATTATTGTACAACACTGAAGAGAAATTATATAAATGTACTAACTGAATGAGATGACATAATTTATCTCGGTATTAGTAGCTACGTGTGAACAAGCTTGTGAAAGTTATATGAACATTTTATAATCGTTTAACATTTTATAAATATAAATGTCATTATTTCGTTTTATTCAACATAACCTAAAATAAATAGATTTTAAAGCAAATTTAGTTTTAAGAGTATTAAGCTAAATAATACGGTCTGAGAAATATTTATCAATTAATATGTTTAATCCTTATGATAATCCCCCATTTCCACCCACACCTAAACGATAGTTGTAGATCGATGTATTTTTCTACAAAGAAACGTCTATCGATTTCAAGAAGAAAAAAAGTTGATAAAAATCGGCTCCCGTTTTCTTTACTACAATGTCCTCATTTGTTTTTACAACACGTGTTGGCAAGATTATTCGAAATACTCGCCTTCGGCTCGCTGGGGGCTACGCCCCCAGGCCCCCAAAGTAAGTGCCTTAAATTCGGGGATAAGAGGGATTTGATGATTGGTAAAATTCGGACATGAGGTAATCCCAGGAAATTCCATGGAGGGGGGTTTTAATGTTACCAGGGGTTAAGACATCAGGGGGGTTTAATTTACTCAGAAGGTTATCTGGTCATACCAGATACTTCCGGGGGGGGGGTTAATGTTACCGAGGGTTAAGACATCAGTGGGTTTAATTTACTCAGGATGTTATCTGGTCATGCAAGAAAATTCCAGGGGGTTTAATGTTACCGGGGGTTAAGACATCAGGGGGTTTAATTTACTCAGGATGTTATCTGGTCATGCAAGAAAATTCCAGGGGGGGTTAATGTTACCGGGGGTTAAGACATCAGGGGGTTTAATTTACTAAGGAGGTTATCTGGTCATATTAGATACTTCCTGGGGGGGGGGTTAATTTTACCGGGGGTTAAGACATCAGGGGGTTTAATTTACTCAGGATGTTATCTGGTCATAACGGGGAAATTCCAGAGGGGGGGTTTAGTGTTACTGGGCTGTTAACCACACGTAGTTCTCTTTTAGAGGTTGTTGTGTGTGTTAAAATAAATAAATTCTCTCTGTCACTATCTACTATTGACGTTTCGCTAACGCTCAGCCAATTCCCTAGGGGGGTTGTAAATCACTCGGTAACGTAGTAATAATTGTTCAATCCGGAACCAGAATGAATTGAACAAATCATAGTAGCAAAAAATCTAAAACAACCTAAATGTGCATTTTGTAAAAAACACGATAAATATTTTACCATTGAAAGCGATTTAACAGGCTTACTAAAGGATATAAGACAAAAGGCTACCGTACCTTTTTTATAGGTCTCATAGTTTTCTAGTTATTGAATGATAAAGATTTATTTAAACTCCAATCAACGTTTCGGCTGATATCGACTCCAGAAACAAGATTTTCACGTATCAATCACAAAATAATTGCATTTTAAACGCGTTTTGCGGTCGAAACATTGTAGATAGGTCAAAAAGTCACTGGGACCTTTTTTGTAGACCACCTAATTTTCTAAATCAAACCTTTGTTTCATTTTGAACTTCCGACCAATGGTTTTTGCCGCTATCGACACCAAAAACAAAATGTTCACGTAAAAATTACAAATAAATTGCACATAACTACGTTTTTCGGGGGTTAATACATCAGGGGGTTTAATTTACTCAGTTTGGTTATTTGGTCATAACAGGAAATTGCGCGGGGGGTGGGTTAATGTTACCGGGGGTTAACGACACACCCCAGGCTCCCTTTCGGGTGTTGGCCAAATTCGGGGGATATAAGCGGAATTCGGAATTATCTTGGACCTATGTTATTTAATTTTTCATTTTTAAGCAAAGTTTTTTGACTTTTAATGGCGTTTTTACGGGTTAATCCGTTAGAGATACGAGAAAAAGTAAACTGGACCTTTCCTGTCGGAAATTTAATTTTATCTGTGCCCTCAGATTTGATCTACGACCTACCGTTCAACCACTATCAGGCAGAATGTTAAAGGGGGTTTAAGTACATCAGGGGATTTAATTTAGTCAGGATATTGCTGGTCATATGAACAAATTCCCGGCGGGGTTAATATTACAAGGGGTTAATGGCACACGTGGGCCTATTTTTAGAGGGTGTTGTGTCTGTGAACGTAATAAAAAACTCTGTCCCTATCTACTTTTGAAGCTTCACTAACGCTCAGCCAAATCCCGATGTGGAGGGGGGTTTTAGTCACTCGTTAACGTATTAATACAAGGTCAATCTGGAAAAACCAGCATGAATCGCACTAATTATAGTTGCAAGATTTAAAACCCCTAAAATTGACGACAAAGAATTTGCCTTTTAGAGCATTTACCAGGCTTACGGAAAAGATAAACGATATAAAGCTGCTGAACCTTATTTGTAGATCCTATCAATAGCTAGTTACAAAAAAATTTTTACATTTAAGCTAGGGCCAACGGTTCGGCCATAAACTGAGCCCGGAAGGTAAGTTTTTTAAGTGAAATTTTCAACATAATCACGTTTTACGGCTAAACCAAGGAAGATAGGGGTAACAGACCACTTGACATTTATTGTAGATCGCATTATTTTTGTATTAAAATAAAATTTTTAGTTTGGCCTAAACCTAAGGTTTTTTGTCTGCAACGGAGCCCAGAAAACATATCTCACGTAAAAAACTTGTAAAATCGATAATTTAAAACGCGTAATGCGGCCAACCATTGGGGATAGAGCAAAATGTCACAAGACCTTTATTGTTGATCGCGCTGTTTTCTAAATTCCATTAAAAATTGGTTTGACCCACGACCAGCCGTTTACCCGCTATCAAGCCCGGAATGTAAATTTGTAGGCGAAAAATTTCAAAATATTTTCACTTAATCGTGTTTTGCGGTCAAAACTAATGAAGATATTAGTAAAAAGTTACTTAACCTTTATTGTAGATAATATTATTTCCTAAATCTAATCTCTGTTTTATTTTGACCTCCGACCAATGGTTTCGCCGCTATCGACCCCAAAAACAAAATTTTCACGTAAAAAAAATTACAAAAAAATTGCACATAATCACGTTTTTCGGCCAAACCAATGGAGATAGGGCAAAAGGTCACTGAACCTTTTCTGTTAGATCGCGCAATTTGCTAATTGATGGCTCAATCATATTTGAGCTACGACCAACGGTTCGGCCGCTATCGGGCTCAAAAAATTATTTTTAGCGAAAAAAAATCTCTGGAATGTCAAATATTCGAGCGTTTTGTCGCTTAACCATGGAAGATAGAACAAAAAGTCACTGGACCTTTTTTGTAGTTCACTTCATTCCTGACTAACGATTTTTCATCAGATCCAAGCTAGCTCTATGGTTCGCCCACTATCGGGCTTACAAAAAAAGGCTTGCAAGGGTTAAAAAATTGCGCGCGTTTTTTTGCGAATTTTTTTGAGGGGTTTAAAATTAAAAATTCCCGGTTTTTCAGACTTTTCCTGTTGGTTATACGGCAAAAAGTACCTGCGTGCAAAAACTTCAAGTTTCTAGCACTTCTAGAAGTAGGTTAGAATTTGTATACATATATCAGTCAGTCAGTCCAGTTTCACATGCGGCTGTTTAGTATATTAGACTCGCCTTCGGCTCGCTGGGGGCTACGCCCCAGGCCCCCAAAGTAAACGCTTTGCAAATTCGGGGATAAGCGGAATTCGGTGACTGGTTAAGTCCGGACATTAAGTAAATGACAAGGGATTTATAAATTGACCTTTTTCATAGATTTTTTTCCGGATTCGTAAAAACTTTTGACTTTGAGGGCATTTTGCGGTTTAAAACGTTAGAGATACGACAAAAAGTGACTGGACCTTTCTTGTTGGAAATTTAATTTTGTCTTTCGATTGTGCCTCAGATATCTGATCTACGACCTATGGTTTAGCCAGAAATGAGCTCGGGAGAGGAGAAAAGTCTGCACGGGTCAGCTATCTTGAATTGTTTTAGTATAAACATAATAAAAACCGACCTCAAGGCAGTATTTTAAGTCGAACAGGGGGGTTTTAATATCACCAGGAGACTATCTAGTCAAGGCGAGAAATTCCCTGGGTGGGTGATTAATGTTAAGGAGGTTAAGACAAGAGGGGGTTTAATTTCGTCAGGATATTGTCTGGTCATATGAACAAAATTCCCAGGGGGGGTTAACGTTACCGGGGGATAAGTCTCCAGGGGGTTATCTGGTCATACCAGGATCTTCCCAGGGGGGGGGGGTTAAGAGATTTGGTGACTGGTAAAATTCGGACATGAGGTCATGGCAGGAAATTCCCTGGGGGGGTTTAATGTTACCAGGGGGGTTAACACATCAGGGGGGTTGAATGTACAGGAGGTTATCAGGTCATACCAGGAAATCCCCGGGGGGGGGGGGGGGGGTTAATATTACCGGGGGGTTAATGACACACTTGGGCCTTTTTTAGAGGGTATTGTGTCTGTGAACATAATAAATATTCCTCTGTCCCTATCTACTATTGACGCTTAGCTAACGCTCAGCCAACTCCCGAAGTCACTGAACCTTTTCTGTAGGTCATCTTATTTCCTAAATAAAACGTTAGTCTTATTTTGACCTCCGACCAATGGTTTCGCCGCTATCGACCCCAAAAAAACAAAAGTTTCGCGTTAAAGTTACAACAAAAATTGTACATAATCACGTTTTTCGGCCAAACCAATCGAGATAGGGCAAAAGATTACTGGACCTTTTCTGTAGATCGCGCGCAATTTGCTAATTTGATGGGTCAATCAGATTTGAGCTACGACCAACGGTTCGGCCGCTATCGGGCTTGAAACATTATTTTTATCGAAAAAAAATCTCTGGAATTTCAAATGTTCGAGCGTTTTGTCGCTTAACCATGGAAGATAGAGCAAAAAGTCATTAGACCTTTTTTTTAGTTCACTTCATTCCTGACCATGAATTTTCCGTCAGATCCGAGCTAGCTCCAACGGTTCGCCCGCTATCGGGCTTACAAAAAAATGCCTGCAGGGGTGAAGAATGCGCGATTTTTTGGGAATTTTTTTGAGGGGTTGAAAATGAAAAAATCTCACTTTTCGGGATTTTCCTGGTGGTTACACGTGGGGGAAAGCTATCTGTGTACCAAATTTCAAGTCTCTAACTCATCTGGAAGTAGGTTAGAATTAGTATACGTGAGTGAGTGAGTCAGTCAGTCAGTCAGTTACACATGCGGTTGTATATATATTAGATGCGACCAGTTTCTAGGAAAAGTAAAAATTTTAAGTTCCTTACATAATATACTCTCTTTTATAAATGTGAAAAGTGTTATATCTGACCAAAACGAGATAAGGAAAATTCTTTTATGAAGCCGGAGGCTACAGAAACGATGAGATCAACTACTAAAATAATAATATTAACTAGGGTTAATAAATTACTATTCTCGACATGAATACATGCAGTTAATTTAATTATGAAATGTTTCGTGCACCAACGGAAAGCGAATATTACAAAACGTAATCGTAAGGATAACCAAAGACTAATTCCATATTTTCCCATTGTTATATTTGATAAATACTTGTGTGTACGTTGACGTGCTTTACACATTTGTTTTATGTGTAAGCATGACGTAAACGATAAAATCGTACAATACATACATTCGTGAACAAACTGAGTCAAATGATGTGACATTTTAAAATGTGAAGTGGTAGTAACACATGAAGCTTAGTGAAATGAGGTTTACGTTTGAAATTTTGCATGCAACCTCAGCAAAGCCAATAGGCGTAATTACGTGACACGTGGTGTAGTGTACTATTAACTAGCATATTTAAATTTGCAATGAGCAATTTTACATTACAAATTTAACTGTTATTATGGCCCAATACGTAAAATCGGAATATTTAGGAGGAATAAAGATTGAAAAAACATCCTGTGAATATACCATGTTTTTCTTTATATAAAACGATAAACTTGGGATATATATATATATATATAAAGAGGTTAGGTGCCAAATGGCTCACACATTTACAGAAACAGATTATTCTCTTCTTAACAAATAAACCACGGTATATTGTTTTGAAACATTTATAAATTTTCGTGTATCTAGGTACACTTCTTCAGATAAATATACATGTGTACCTAGATACACGAAAATTTATAAATGTTTCAAACCAATATACCGTGGTTTATTTGTTAAGAAGAGAATAACCTGTTTCTGTGTATGTATATATATATATATATATATATATATATATATATATATATATATATATATATATATATATCAAGATGAACATAGAATATTCCAAAGGCGTGTTAGAGAGTATTATTCCTCCTAAGTATTAGGGTTTTCTTCGTAAGAGTTGTGCCATAGCAGCCATTTTTGTTGTGTAAAGTGTATTCAACACCAATTGCAAATTTAACTTATAATGAAAATTTGCAGTAAACATATTTTTCAACATTGCTTTGATCTCCGAACCATCACAAGCCCTGTTTCCACCATTGTGCTTTTGTGAGACGTATTGTTTTGTTTCCCTCCGGGCGATGGAGTCCTTTTAACTTTAAACCGGGCTCTGATAAAATTTGTTACAAAGCGACCCGATGAAATTTCAATTGTTACAACTTTTGGACGTACATTTAATATTTATACTTCAGAACCACGCCACGTCCCACAGAGGGCTCTATTTAACAGTTTCCATTTGATTACAGTTACATAATATGAATCGGTAATGTGTGCAAATTTACCAACTTGTTGCTGGATTTTAAATCATGTACAAAGTCAGTTTTCACAGTGACGTAGGTATTTGTAACAAAATCAATAGTTAAAAAATATATACTCGACCATTGGTGGAAGTACAATTATACATGTACAGAGTGTTCCGTAATTCCGTGGGCAAAGGTATTCAAAGATATTCAAAGTTAAAAAGTGTTAATGGCCGCCAAACAAATATATTATTCAACATGACGGAAAACTAAGAACTAGAAGCCTACATTTATATGGTGACTAGTTTGTATCAACATGAGCAATAATGTGATATACCTTAATCCAGAGAGTTGCGGGACATTCTGTATATATATATATATATATATATATATATATATATATATATATATATATTCAGAGCAGTTTAAAAGAAAATTACAATTATTGACTGTACAATATTTCGTTTACCAACAACTTTTTCAAATATACAAGTAACAAATTACAAGGTATAAAAATAATAAACAAAAAAGAAACACCTGATAACAAATGTTCTATTATGGAAATATAAGTTTTGACATCTAACAAATTTGGACAATTTGTTAATTTTCAAATAAAAGTATATAACACAATTTTGAATTTTAATAAATTTTCTAGATAAGAATCTTAGTTTACAAGTGGAACAAAATAATTTAGCGAATGTTAAGTCCATATGGTTTTTTAGATTGTAATATGAGTTGATGTTCCATTTTATAATGCCTTAGATTCAAATAGTTTCGAAAGCTATTTTCACAAGGTTTAATTTTGCTTATAGCATTGAGTTCATAGAAATCCTTAAAGCCTTTATTATGGTGAACAACGTGTAAGACTACTGGCTTTTTCGTTTTTGTGATTTATTGAAAAGCTGTTTTTTGATAAGTTTCTTAGTAACGCTACTTTTGAATTTTTCGGTCTTATTCATAATTTTTCAAACAGCACAACGTGGTTTATTAAATGGTTCACAGCCGAAAGACACATTTCAGGATTACTTCCAACATGAATTATGTATATATCTACTCGTATACGCATTTGTTGTAACAAATAACTAATTAATGTCACTTTTCCCCGATTCGTTAAAGTTTAAAATATATAAAATAATTATTTGAGTATAAGAGGGAAAATCACTTTGTCGCTTTCAGAGCGACAAGTTTGATCGCACAAGGCGGGGCTAAGAACGTCAATTATCTCCTGGGTAATAAAGAAGTTTTCTTCTTTGATACACACCGGATTTATCCAACATTTCACGTTCCGTTATACATTTTGAACCATTATGCGTTGTAAATAACTATCATTTTTATCTCATTTTTACTTGTTATTTGAATAATGCTTTTTTTTGTTAATAGTTTTGAGCTGTTTTTTGGAATTTACAAAACTTCCGCAGTTTTTTACATGGAGGGAAGCTGTTCTATCGACAAACCACACCTGAACAAGTACAGGAGTACCGATATAGGATGTATGGGTCTTTTCTATTGTAGGACTGTGTATCTTAAACAATTTTCTATAGAAACACAAAGATATGAAATTTAAAAAAATTCTATACAAATATAATGATATCAAAGCACATTCTGATAATTTACTGATAGGTACTACGTGTTTTGTGTTCCCAAAAAATACTACAACATCGTGTAATAGAACAGTTCAAACAATAATATTTTGTCTTGTGAGACTAAACGAAGGTACTACGAATCTTCGGATGAAAAATGAAAGTGATCCAAGCTAGAAGAATTCTTTCGCCGAGGAAAAGGCTGGACATTGCGGATCGTTATACATAGGTTGATTCTAACTTCCCTGACTAGTGCAACAACACACTGGCAATCCTTTTTGTAAGGAAAAGGACCAGGGCATTATTACTCAATGGAGCTATGACCAATAAAATAATGCTTCTGAACCGTAACAATAAATCAACATACTCCAGGCCTGAAGTATAAACATGTACTTTCTTCAGGGATAAACATGTACTAATTCTAGATATAATAAATTTATCTTTGTAATATAATGTAAACATACATTTTTTAATCATGCAAAACATGATTATTTTTAAACAAATTACCTTAATAACTTTTAGCGATATGTGTCAAGAACATAAGAGTGAACTGAAAGAGAAGTAATCACGGCAAAACAAAAGCTCGTTTCTTTAGGTTCTATACCAAACACATGTAGGCAATATTTCTAGACCAAATCTCCTGCAAGAATATGGATCTTTGTTTGACATCGTATTTTCTGTCATCTTTGTAAACAAGGAAATTATTTGTGAAAGTGCTTCCTTTGTGAATAAAATGTACGATTACTCCTTCTTTAACGAGGACTCTTATGCAGCTACTCACCAAATCAGTTATCAAGGCACGTTTCATGAAGAGAATATGTAATCGTAGAAGGATAAAAACCCAAAAAGTGGCATTAACATGGAACGCATTGAAAATATAAATTATTGCGTGCGCTTTACATATTGCTGACTTTTTATTTTTGTTATTCAAACGTAATTTTAATGTAGAACTAGTTCTTATTAGATTATTCATGAAACAAAGTTCGGGACTCTGACGACACTGTTATAACTTGATTTGTTCTACAAATTGTACGCCGGAGAGAATCTTTACTTCATTTTAGAGAGTCCACGGAAACTTATTAACACAGTTCTTTCAAAGCACAATGACTGGGCGAAATAAAAAAAATACATATTTCAGTTTTAATAAGCTTCGTTGGTGTAACATATTTCGTTGGTGTAAACTCGCTTCAATATACTAGTAGGCGAAACTAAGATAAATTATCAGTTCAAATAATGAATTTTGCATTTCCGGAAAATTATACTAAATGATACACAGATTAGTCACATTGTTAATGGTAAAAACAAACTTCGAACAATTGAGTTAATTTCTAACCTGTCTACGGTTATTTCTAAAAATAGTATATCATATCATTTGGTATCATACCATTCTCTTACATTTTATAATTTCCAGAAAATATTAATTTGTTAAAACAACTGAACTGTAAGATTGTATTAAATAATATGTTTGTAACATATTTATAGTAAATTCTCAATTAATTCAAAAATATAAAGAACCAATCCAAATAATAGTTTAATGGTAACACATAATAATTCCAGTCAATTTGATCGGTATTAACAATTTATCACTGTCCCATTGTTGTCATTAAAAAATTAGAAATGGTTGTCCATTGCATGCTGCCCTGGACGCTTAATGAATATTTTATTACCTAAGATTTAGATCAGCAGTATGACTAAGCCCACGAAGACGAGGCCATGTGTAATAACTGACCAACGTGTGACGTCACCACGATTACTTGTACATGCAATAGTTCCTAATTACTCATGGGCTGAAACAATTAGTAATTACCAACAAAATATGTAGTTACAATGCAACTATATGTGCCTGTCATTGCGCAACATTTTCGTTGGATTGCAATATTGTGTAAATAACGAATTGGGACATAAAAAAGTAGTGCATAATTTATTATTAACCATAAATCATACATAAATACCAATCATACATCGGTATGGTTGTATCAAAGGTAACAGGCACATTAATGAGTTATGTTGTTGAATAAAACCTTTATCGAGTAAAAAATCTTTAAAGTTGCTAAATAATATCAAAGCAAAATTATCAGAACTTAAACCTTTGTACAGTATTGCCCCACTCCCTCCGGTTCCTTGACTAACTCACTGGGAAACAAAGAAGAAATTTATAATTTCTCAAACGACTTTATAATGAACAAAATTACTATCTTTCCTCAACTTGCAACTTTATATGTAATATTAGGAGTTCTTGTACTTAAACGTTAAGGTAGGTTAAAAATACGATGACAAGAACGGAAGTGAAAGAGCTTGGAACTATTGAATTATCAATCAACTATAACGTTAACAAGCTGCAGTATAGTTAAAATAATTATGATCATAGAAGTATGAGCGTGATGTATGTGATATGGAATGAGCACATGATAAATTAAATTTCTTTTTATGTAAATTTCATTTTGAGCGGAAAATATTTGGAGAATATTTATTAATGATGGAAGATTCTCAAAAAATCGATGCCTTTTTAGTTTTATCATTACAATTATTGTGTTGACAATGGCTAATTAGTAATGTATCTTATCTATGTAAAATATTACAAGTTATTTTAAATCATTAAGTAAAAAAAATCTCTACAAAGAAAGCAGTTAAATATTCACAGTTCCATTAAACATCAGAAAATTAAAAACCAAATTGAATGATTAGGCTTTAATTAAAAGTCACACTGTTCATAAAGGCGTAAGAGAGATCTATCTCCGCCTCCATTCAATAATTCAAGAACCCGCAATTTATTAAGCTCAACCAAGACAATTACTTCAAGGAACTAATTAAAATACGAATTAAGTTCTGAAATTAGCATTCTTTATTCGTTCACATATTTAATTCAGAGTTCTTAACCTTCAGAGACTAGCAATCTCACCTAGGAATTACACTCTCTCTAAACAAAAATTAAATAAATCAACCTTAATGTATAGTCTTACTGAAAATGTTCGGTTGCTCTAAATAAAAATCAAAAAGTAACGTAATTTTTATTAGATATGTTACCTTTATAATACGTTAAAAATTAGGAAATAATATCATCTTTATTCTCACTCACACTATTTAATAAAATACTTAAAAAAATATTGATTTTAAGCTTTTTAAAACGTTATATACTTTATATAACTAAGTATGACCCATAAACTATTAAATTAACTTTTCTTTATATAATAATTTAAAATATAAAGTATCCCTACAAAACAGCATAATAAAAATGCACATTGCAGTGAACTTATTTAGAATTTAACATTTTCCAAAAAAGTCGTAAATATTGTTTTTAATCTAATATTAACTATTTGGTTATAAGCTGTTAGGATGGAAAATTTAATGCATTTTACTGTTTAATAAATAACACTAATATTCTGATATTGTAAAGAACGCAACATCAACAGTAGCCTATGAATGTGGTTTTTCATTTGTTATTTATTTATAAAAGAGATTTAATAAATTTGTCGCATTTTACATATTCGCTCGTAACAAATAAATGTCACCATCTAAAAATGAATAAACATGTGGAACTCGTTATTTTTTCCATTTTATGTTATTATTTTATTGAGAAACAATTCATCTATTCACCCGAAACCAAACATATTTTAATATTTCTCACGAAAAACACTCAGTGCGGTCGTTTGCAGAAGGAGAAGGAATTGAAAATATTACAAATTCCTGGCTCAATTTGGAGTACAATTGGAAGATAATACGTTAAAGAGCTCGTATCTAACCATTGTGTCAACAACACCGAGGATGAATGATGGTTAGCAAAATACAGCAAAGCACAAACAGGAATGAACATAAGATTGGAACCGATGTAGCAAATAGGCACCTGTCGCTCAGTTAGCAACCGCCGCTCTTGTTCTTATTACTAAACCGCAAACCCAGATTAAACACCAAGTTGTATTAGGCACACAATAGTTGCGACGCACAGTTTCCATTACAACCTCTCATCGGTAACTTCGCCAGTGTAACTTACACAAACGTGAACTTCGGTTACAATTCAATGGCGGCTCTCTACCATGCAGATAAACCACGGTATCGTATCAAAGCTATTACAACCTGTCGCTCAGTTAGCAACCGCCGATCTTGTTCTTATTACTAAACCGCAAACCCAGATTAAACACCAAGTTGTATTAGGCACACAATAGTTGCGACGCACAGTTTCCATTACAACCTCTCATCGGTAACTTCGCCAGTGTAACTTACACAAACGTGAACTTCGGTTACAATTCAATGGCTGCTCTCTACCATGCAGATAAACCACGGTATCGTATCAAAGTTATTACTACCTGTCGCTCAGTTAGCAACCGCCGCTCTTGTTCTTATTACTAAACCGCAAACCCAGATTAAACACCAAGTTGTATTAGGCACACAATAGTTGCGACGCACAGTTTCCATTACAACCTCTCATCGGTAACTTCGCCAGTGTAACTTACACAAACGTGAACTTCGGTTACAATTCAATGGCTGCTCTCTACCATGCAGATAAACCACGGTATCGTATCAAAGCTATTACAACCTGTCGCTCAGTTAGCAACCGCCGCTCTTGTTCTTATTACTAACCCGCAAACCCAGATTAAACACCAAGTTGTATTAGGCACACAATAGTTGCGACGCACAGTTTCCATTACAACCTCTCATCGGTAACTTCGCCAGTGTAACTTACACAAACGTGAACTTCGGTTACAATTCAATGGCTGCTCTCTACCATGCAGATACACCGCGGTATCGTATCAAAGCTATTACAACCTGTCGCTCAGTTAGCAACCGCCGCTCTTGTTCTTATTACTAAACCGCAAACCTAGATTAAACACCAAGTTGTATTAGGCACACAATAGTTGCGACGCACAGTTTCCATTACAACCTCTCATCGGTAACTTCGCCAGTGTAACTTACACAAACGTGAACTTCGGTTACAATTCAATGGCTGCTCTCTACCATGCAGATACACCGCGGTATCGTATCAAAGCTATTACAACCTGTCGCTCAGTTAGCAACCGCCGCTCTTGTTCTTATTACTAAACCGCAAACCCAGATTAAACACCAAGTTGTATTAGGCACACAATAGTTGCGACGCACAGTTTCCATTACAACCTCTCATCGGTAACTTCGCCAGTGTAACTTACACAAACGTGAACTTCGGTTACAATTCAATGGCTGCTCTCTACCATGCAGATACACCGCGGTATCGTATCAAAGCTATTACAACCTGTCGCTCAGTTAGCAACCGCCGCTCTTGTTCTTATTACTAAACCGCAAACCCAGATTAAACACCAAGTTGTATTAGGCACACAATAGTTGCGACGCACAGTTTCCATTACAACCTCTCATCGGTAACTTCGCCAGTGTAACTTACACAAACGTGAACTTCGGTTACAATTCAATGGCTGCTCTCTACCATGCAGATAAACCTCGGTATCGTATCAAAGTTATTACTACCTGTCGCTCAGTTAGCAACCGCCGCTCTTGTTCTTATTACTAAACCGCAAACCCAGATTAAACACCAAGTTGTATTAGGCACACAATAGTTGCGACGCACAGTTTCCATTACAACCTCTCATCGGTAACTTCGCCAGTGTAACTTACACAAACGTGAACTTCGGTTACAATTCAATGGCTGCTCTCTACCATGCAGATACACCGCGGTATCGTATCAAAGCTATTACAACCTGTCGCTCAGTTAGCAACCGCCGCTCTTGTTCTTATTACTAAACCGCAAACCCAGATTAAACACCAAGTTGTATTAGGCACACAATAGTTGCGACGCACAGTTTCCATTACAACCTCTCATCGGTAACTTCGCCAGTGTAACTTACACAAACGTGAACTTCGGTTACAATTCAATGGCTGCTCTCTACCATGCAGATACACCGCGGTATCGTATCAAAGCTATTACAACCTGTCGCTCAGTTAGCAACCGCCGCTCTTGTTCTTATTACTAAACCGCAAACCCAGATTAAACACCAAGTTGTATTAGGCACACAATAGTTGCGACGCACAGTTTCCATTACAACCTCTCATCGGTAACTTCGCCAGTGTAACTTACACAAACGTGAACTTCGGTTACAATTCAATGGCTGCTCTCTACCATGCAGATACACCGCGGTATCGTATCAAAGCTATTACAACCTGTCGCTCAGTTAGCAACCGCCGCTCTTGTTCTTATTACTAAACCGCAAACCCAGATTAAACACCAAGTTGTATTAGGCACACAATAGTTGCGACGCACAGTTTCCATTACAACCTCTCATCGGTAACTTCGCCAGTGTAACTTACACAAACGTGAACATCGGTTACAATTCAATGGCGGCTCTCTACCATGCAGATACACCGCGGTATCGTATCAACCTGTCGCTCAGTTAGCAACCGCCGCTCTTGTTCTTATTACTAAACCGCAAACCCAGATTAAACACCAAGTTGTATTAGGCACACAATAGTTGCGACGCACAGTTTCCATTACAACCTCTCATCGGTAACTTCGCCAGTGTAACTTACACAAACGTGAACATCGGTTACAATTCAATGGCGGCTCTCTACCATGCAGATACACCACGGTGTCGTATCAAAGTTATTACTACCTGTCGCTCAGTTAGCAACCGCCGCTCTTGTTCTTATTACTAAACCGCAAACCCAGATTAAACACCAAGTTGTATTAGGCACACAATAGTTGCGACGCACAGTTTCCATTACAACCTCTCATCGGTAACTTCGCCAGTGTAACTTACACAAACGTGAACATCGGTTACAATTCAATGGCGGCTCTCTACCATGCAGATACACCACCGTATCAAAGTTATTACTACCTGTCGCTCAGTTAGCAACCGCCGCTCTTGTTCTTATTACTAAACCGCAAACCCAGATTAAACACCAAGTTGTATTAGGCACACAATAGTTGCGACGCACAGTTTCCATTACAACCTCTCATCGGTAACTTCGCCAGTGTAACTTACACAAACGTGAACTTCGGTTACAATTCAATGGCTGCTCTCTACCATGCAGATACACCACGGTGTCGTATCAAAGTTATTACTACCTGTCGCTCAGTTAGCAACCGCCGCTCTTGTTCTTATTACTAAACCGCAAACCCAGATTAAACACCAAGTTGTATTAGGCACACAATAGTTGCGACGCACAGTTTCCATTACAACCTCTCATCGGTAACTTCGCCAGTGTAACTTACACAACGTGAACTTCGGTTACAATTCAATGGCGGCTCTCTACCATGCAGATACACCACGGTGTCGTATCAAAGTTATTACAACTTATTTGGAAAAAAAGATACACCACGGTACCGTATCAAAGTTATTAAAACTTATTCGAAAAAATAAGTTCCTGGATGTATACAATTATTTAATACAAATTACTAAATTTTAAACGACTCATTTATAAATTTCTTTCAATCAAGTGGATCTGTAAAGCTTTATGTATTCAATGTAAAAATTACGCATGAATCATTACAGACAGCTCCATATTCGTCACACAAAGTAATTATTTTGCTTCGGATCTACCAAATCGATATTACTTAACATCTTATTTGCCGTATGGTAAAAAAATTGTTAAAACATAAAATCATTACATTATTAACACCATAAGAAACTTATACTTTATTTTAAAATTTAACTTGAACTCCAACACTGTTAATGTTTGACTACACGATTTTCTGTTTACATTTTTCTTCATAAACGACTTTTTGTACCCATTTAAATTTTGAAACAGATTAAGAATCAAGAGGAATTTATCTACTTTTTAATTAATATTTTACAAAATTGCTAATTTGGTAATGAAAACAGTTCGTCTTCAAGGCCGTAACGGCTGGGAGTAAGTATTTACAGTCATTACATTCTATTCACCGTATTAATGCACATAGAATATTTTTAATACCATATTTTGTATTCTTCTTAAAACATATTCTCATAAATATAGAGCATGAACAGCCCGTATCAACTTAGGCATGTTATAAAGTGTGTTGAACAATAGTAAAAAAAAGCGGTTTTCTAGTAGGCCTACTAACAGAGATCATTTCCTCTCTGTCACTTCTCAGCTAAGTGATGTGGGCCGGGAATATTGCCAGTGGGAGGGAACTTCTGAAATGGGAATATTGCCGGGAATATTTCTTTGTTCCGGGAAGATACCCAAAAATTGAGAAATTGTGAAAATTTGTAATTTTGAATGTTTTAACACTTAACAACCTTACACTAGGTTAACTAAGTGTACTCATACATTTTAATCCAGGAAATTATCATTCCATGCATTCATTACCTGTATACACAATATCCTGAGAATTGTATAGTACTTAATGGATTTCAATTCCTAAACATTATTAAAAACTCAAGCATTATAAAAAGTAACGTTCAAACATCCTAGATCTAAAATATTCAATAACCCTATTTTTATACATTCACTGTTTCTTTATGTTTTTCAGCTTTACAATTTATACAATTATTGCCAATATTTCCATTTTTATACTACCAGTTTTTTTTTATTTATACTAATTTTATTATAAAATATATATCAGTTTTATAGTTTCATTGAGCAATATAATTACTGCTTTTACCAATTATATTTCCCGTTTTTTGAGCTACCTTGCAAATTAATAATAATTTCATGGGAATTTATGAATTTTGGAAATATTGGCGAGAATATTTCTTGGAATATTTCCTCCATTTTTAATTCCCGGGATATTTACATCACTATCCCAGCTTGAAAGGGTTACTAATATTATAATAATATTACATAAGGATTACTAGCATTTGAAAAAAGAAAACGAAATATTAAATAACGTTTTTAAATGTTACAGAGCGGCGAGAGTAAAAGCGGCCCTGCGATGCTATCAGCCCAGTTTACCGAAAATGTACGAAATGCGATTATAAAGTGCAATAAAATCCTCGGATCCTTTTACATAGAGTTAACAATAAAGGCTAGAGGGGTAAGAGGGGGGGGACGCACACCAGATCAGCGTTTTGCCTTGTGTTTGCATGTTCCTTTCACAAAGAGTTTGTTATTTTTCAATCTGCATTGCTTAGTTAGCAGGTTGGGGATTCAGCTAGAAGTGAAATGTTAAAATTAGCGAGTTTTGGATCATATAAAACTCACAGAGCGGGATGTGAGTTTTGTGAAGATTTGTCAGCTGTAGATACGTTCATTGCTAGTGCTCAGCGTGTGTCACAAAACATTACTCAGTCAAAACCAGTTGAATATGCGTTTAAATGGTGTAAATAAGAGCTTAGCCATGCATGGTTTACATTGTCTCATTTAACTACTAAATTTTGCCTGACTCTAAAAGAAGCATATAAATTTTCAAGAATATGAAAATGTTTATCGTCGTCTATGATCGTTTTTGTCTTAAGGTACCAAATAATTAATTAATTTTAAATTTTATAAGGGGTGTTTCAGAATTCTCTTGGTCTTTTTTCTGAACATGACTGTAAAAAATATATACGGGTATTTGCAACCTACTGTATGTTTTAATAGAGATCCATTCAATATTTTAAAATACTAAACCCAACATAACATAAAACATAATACCATAGAAAAAATAATAAATGTTATTACTTTCATTACATTAGTATATATATATATACACACACACATACAAACATATATATACATATGTTACCAAATTTTTCCTCTATGGTATTATTTTTTATGTTTCGTTTGATTTAGTATTTTAATATATATATACAGGGTGTACATAAAGTCCTGCACAGGTATAATATTTTCTGAACGATAACAGATAAATCAAAAAGATTTGGTACATCAACACTACACATAAAAATCTACTTTTTGAAGGAACTATCAGTTTTCTGTAATATCATGGGGACGTCCCGCAAGGAGTCAGAAGGAAATCTTAAATAGGAGCATAGATCAATATGCACATCATTTTAAAGGGATTATCTAGCAGAGTTTAATGCCGCAAACCGCACTCAAAAAGATTGATCCAGTACAAAATAAGGGATTAACAATAATACTACTCAATAATGTGTTTTGTTTTTGTCTGGATGAGTATATATAAATATATATATAATTTCAATAAACATTGAATCACAAAAAGTACTTGCTCCGCCGGGAGTCGAACCCGGATCTCTCACTTGCCGGGTGAATGTGCTACCATTACACCACAGAGCGCTTACTTTTTTCCGATTCAATTATTTTGTATTTAGCCGTATCTGTCACATATGCGTTTAAATAAGCAAACTAACATATGATCGGAAGACCAAACACCTGTCAAACGACTTTTATTTACGTTAAATTGTATAAATGGCAATAGCCTTATTTAATTTCAATAAACATTGAATCACAAAAAGTACTTGCTCCGCCGGGAGTCGAACCCGGATCTCTCACTTGCCGGGTGAATGTGCTACCATTACACCACAGAGCGCTTACTTTTTCCGATTCAATTATTTTGTATTTAGCCGTATCTGTCACATATGCGTTTAAATAAGCAAACTAACATATATTTTTGTGATTCAATGTTTATTGAAATTAAATAAGGCTATTGCCATTTATACAATTTAACGTAAATATATATATATATATATATATATATATATATATATATATATATATTTCCATCAAAATTACAAATAATAGGACAAGTTAATTTAGAATAATATTTTACAATTCATGATTATGCGAATTAAACGTCCAATTATTTGAAAAGTAATATGATCGTTTTCTTAAATAATTTCCATAAATAAAAAAATAAAAAAACTAGGGATGGCATTCTCTCAGACCTGTTTGGTCTGAACTATGAATAAGTATGAATGTTCACGACAAGCTTCTGAGAAAATAATTAATACAAAAACTTACAAACATAAAGCACACAGAATATTTATAGCTGTTTTCTTATTTTTATTATTTAGACTGTACATTGACAGAGCAGAGCATTTTTTTCAACAAGTGCAAAAAAATGTGTATGCATTAAAATAGAAGTACAACAATAAATACAAACAATAAATAAGGAACAATACAGTTTCTATTCTTTGCAGAACTTGTCACACTCAACTCGCAGCTAGTTAATGTCATTTCCTATAAATGAAAGTGATCCAATCAAAGTTATGTCACTTGAGTTTAACGCCGTCTGTTTCCGTCAAGTAATTAACTCAAGTAAGACAAAATCATTTCAAGTTGTGAAACATCTGGTATATGGCTTATTGTTCTTTAAGATTGTTCAAAATTAACTCGCAACTTAATTCATTGTTTTGATTTATGGCTTCGTTTTCGATATTAGATATGTACAGATATTCTTTTTTAAACCGGATAAGAATCCCAGTGAATTCCGGATTTCAGTAGATTTCATGTATACCTGCCATTTTAAACAAGATGTATAATAGTTTCGAAAGTTTAAAGTTGTAAACTATAAACTGTACTCAGTCAGAAAAAATAGTTGATAAACTCCATCTTTTATAGGACAACCATTATTGCTATTTTACTACTTCAACAATAGCGATGTTATCATAAGTTCAAAAACACTGAACGAGAATCATAAAATTGAACACACGTTATATCTTTATGGAAAGCCATATTTATAGAAAGATAATTACATACAAAAACGATGTATAATTATAGAAACAAGATAATATTCCAAAATATAAATACCACGACCTGAAATCATTATGAATAGTGTAAAATAAATAATAAGGAAATTTGTTTCGACCCACAAAAGGTTCCACTAAAACAAGTTAATAGTTTTACCTTTATACTATATTGGGCCATGGTCGAGATGTAATATCCTTCATCTTCCAATACACAGTGCGATGAAGCTGGTGTAGGTATTTATTACATAATAAAAATTTATACATCACGGTTTTTATAAGAATAGAGGTAGTTATTTTGTACACTTAATAATCCTTTATTACATGTTTTTCGAAACATCGAACAACTGTCATATGGAAACCTAGAAATACTGTCTCATATTGTATGAGTTTTTATTACTACATTTTTGAGCACAGCTAAGTTATTATCTATTTGTAAATTTTAAAAGCAGCAATCCTTAAACTTTTCCTCCAGTAGAATTAGTTTTACCTTGCCTCCAAAAATCTGGATCTATGTGACTTTAAATTGTCATGTACATAATGTCGTGTCATATAAAAAAATGTAATACGTAGCTACATATAATCGTTTGGAGAAATTTTTAACCTCAGAACTTACGATAGACGAGAAGCGGAATAACGGTTTGGTAATGTCTGAAGTCGAAAATATTTGAAGATTCACCGCTATGATTTGTTGTGTATTAAACGTTCGTATGATACAGTTTTAAATATTGCTTACCACTGGCAGTGAAAAGTAGTTGAAAATTATTAGACTAAATGCAAAACGAACAACAGCTATTAAATACACAAAGTCAAAGAAAAATCTAAATAAAGTTACCTTGAATGAGAACCCTTCGGCGGGGTCGGACAAAACTTAGTTTGCGTAAGAGTCAAAGTTGGAGAGGCAAGAAAAAGGTCATCGAGAAACAAACGAGATTTGTCACAGTCAAAAGAGTCTGGAAGATGAGATGAGTATCGGGAACTCTAGACGGAGCAATTAACAATACTCAACTTTGACTTTTTCTCTCTAAATGATTTATTTACGAAACGTCTCGCTTCATAACATTTACCTGTAACGACGGCATTTGATTGATGAAATTGTCTACTGATGAAAGTGAAAATCGTAATAGTGAAAGCTATTTTATACATCATATTTATTGTAATAATCGATCAATTCTCATACCTGTACATCTATTAAAGTCAGTGAGTAGGGAAATTACAATGAAAGCAAAAAACAAGGAATATGTTTTTAGAAATTGCACAAAAATAAGGACATCCAGTTACGAAACGTCTCTATGGTGTCTTTGATTGATGGAATTATCGATTAAAATGGAAATCGTAGTAGTGAAAGTCCTCAAATATGATTATGGGCAACATTTATGCACATCATATTATTACAACAATGGAATCGCATACATCTATTACATGTTACAGTTAGTAAATGATTACAAGAATTGCAACTGAACCGAAGAACTCGAATTATTTTGTAGTAATTAGACAAAAATAAGGAAATTTAAGTACGAAAAGTCTTGCTTCGTAACATTTACCTGTAACTCCGTCCCGTCTTTGATTGAAGAAATAATCGATTAAAGTGAAAATCGTAGTAGTGAAATCTAGAAGTCCCCACATATTTGTTGGTAGGCAAAATGTATACATATCATATTAATTACAACAATCGATTCGTACACTTCTATTGCATGTTACAGTTAGTACATGATTACGGGTATTACAATTGAAGAGAATAACAAGAATTATTTTTTTAGAAATTGCACAAAAATAAGGACATCTAGTTACGAAACGTCTCACTTCGTAACATTGACCTGTAACTACGGTGTTTGATTGAAGAAATGATCGATTAAAGTGAAAATCGTAGTAGTGAAATCTAGAAGTCCCCACATATTTGTTGGTAGGCAAAATGTATAAATATCATATTAATTACAACAATCGATCGTACACTTCTATTGCATGTTACAGTTAGTAAATGATTACGAGTATTACAATTGAAGAGAATAACAAGAATTATTTTTTTAGAAATTGCACAAAAATAATGACATCCAGTTACGAAACGTCTCACTTCGTAACACTGACCTGTAACTACGGTGTTTGATTGAAGAAATGATCGATTTAAATGAAAATCGTAGTGGAGAAAGCTAATAGTGGGAAACATTAGTTCCCACGTATATGATTATGGACAATATTTATGCACATCATATCATTAGAAAAAACGATTCGTACACTTTTATTACATGTTGAATTCAGTAGGTAATTACAATGACAGCTAAGAGCGCGAATTATATCATAAAAACTGGACAAAATCAGGACATCCAGTCATCAAAGAATTTTATTAAAGCTATTTTTGTTAACTAAGGGTCAATCACGTTAGGTACAGAGGTCGAGTAAATGACCTCCTGTTTTAGTTCACTTGAACGTAAACAGTTATTATCTATAGATTGTATATGATTCTGATAGCTAAATTTGACATACTATTACATTCTGGCTATTGCATATTTACATTCTGGCCCATCATATTTCCTCACTGATGCTCAGCGATGTATCGCGCAAAATGAGCTACGATTCTATAAAGAGTAACCTCAGAAATATTCAAAGGACTAAAACAAACACACATATATGTACATGACTGCCTTTCAGACTTGGTAATACTCATCGATTTAGTTACGACTTCCGCGGCCCGGTATCGTTGCGAGTTTTATACAGAATTATAATCTTGAAATACTTTGACCTTGCTGTGTGGAACCATCATCAACGAATTTTAACATATGTTGAAATATTTTGACCTTGCTGTGTGGAACCATCATCAACGAATTTTAACATATGTTGAAATACTTTGACCTTGCTGTGTGGAACCATCATCAACGAATTTTAACATATGTTGAAATATTTTGACCTTGCTGTGTGGAACCATCATCAACGAATTTTAACATATGTTGAAATACTTTGACCTTGCTGTGTGGAACCATCATCAACGAATTTTAACATATGTTGAAATATTTTGACCTTGCTATGTGGAACCATCATCAACGAATTTTAAAGTACCTATGTTGAAATATTTTGACCTTGCTGTGTGGAACCATCATCAACGAATTTTAACATATGTTGAAATATTTTGACCTTACTGTGTGGAACCATCATCAATGAATTTTAACATACGTATACCAAAAAAAGGCTCCAAAGCGAAACCGAAATTCAGAAGGTCATAACCGCGTAACCGCCCAGTGCGTTGACGCGATGTGAACCAGAAAATATGGTTAACACTGTAAATCTAAAAAATGCCCCATTAAAAAAAATTGGTTTAACATACTTATTTTTGTATTATTGTTCGGATTGTTTTAGCTAAGAGAAAACATATTTTAATACATTAAAGGGCAGAGAATGAGCAAAAATTTACACTAATAGTTTGCGAGGAACGATATGTTCGTAGGAACAGGAAGGGAAGGGAGGTCGGAGGGCGGGCGCGGGCGCGGGAAATTGTGAAACGATGCGTGAAATTGGACGATAGAACTATGACGAGATCAGCGTTCCACGACAATCTGAGGCATACGGGAACAATAGTTGTTGATTTATTACTCGGAAGGCATTTAATATTGTATAATTTAGTTCTATTACAACAGTAACATAATTCTCCAGTAGGTTTTTCCCTAAATACCTTAGACATAAGTTGTTTACAAAGCCTATTACAGTACGAACTGGATGACAAATACAACTTTTCAACGACAAAAAAAACCTTCTTCGTAGGCAATTTTGATCGCGACAGACGAAAAAACCACATTAAAAATGTATTAACAAATATTTACTTTGTAACAAAAAAGAGTAATATTCTGAAATATATCTCCAGCAAGTTTATTGTGTTCTCAATTCATGCCGGTGCGTTGCGTTTATTTATATAGTATATATCAACAATCACAAACGCTTTCCTTTTATCTACATAGGATATATCTACGAAAATTAGTATAAATACCCATTTGCACACTGTTAGGTATTATCCAAGGTATATTCAAATAGTATATGTTTAAGGTGTATTTAACCAAATCAAATTTTTGTAGACTATAAATGTTTTTGTGTGAATAAGTAGTTTACCGAACAATCATGTATCAATATGTGATACGTAAATTCGGTTATTTCCAAAAATAACCGAATATACTTGAATATACTTTATACTTACTACCTGTTACTTAACGGTGAGATCCCTAGGGTTAACATACGAGTAACTTGATTGTTCCCAGTTGCGAAATTCAATAACGTTGACATTTCACAAGGATATGCGCACATGCTCGGAAACACGACAATCATCGTACAAAAAACTAAAAAATTAAAACCAACAAAGTGCTACGTCATAATACAATGAAACTAACATCTGAACATACTGAACGGCACAAAAACTTTCTCACTTTTCGAAAACACGTTTTAATCCAGGGAAAGAAGTACTTTATGGAACAAATATCACACAACAAACACAAACCTGTATTCAAGAATCTAAAAATGCGCTTCAAAACTTCAACATGCTTTTTAAGCATGCTTAAAAACAAGTAATATTAAATGACATCATCTATGGAAACTACCAATATTATAAAACAGACTGAAATAAAGAGCTCTATCTAATTATAATTAATTCATTTGTCAATGTTGGCAGGATTAACCGAACACAAATTAGCAACTATAATAATTTATATGACAATTTTGGGAATTTACATCTTTCTGTCAGCCTGTAGTAAACTACTTCCTGTTTCTCTCTATAATACAAACCCTATTTACAAGATGAATGTATATAATATACTTATAAGTTGTATATATAAGTATATCGAAACGAAGAATTAAAAACGCTCGACTACTTTTGCAACTCAATACGGTTATAATCGGGTATCGGTCGAGCGTGGCTGCTGCTTGGATGGGTGACCGCTGAGCGATCCTGTCCTTGCAAGAAGTCCGCCTGCCCGGCCATTGGTGGTGGTTCGGAAGTCACATTTAAGCCGTTGGTGTTAGAGAGGGCTTCTTAGCCCTAAATACGCCTGGTAAAATAAGACATCTTTACTTTACTTTTACTTTACAAACTTGAAATTCTTCAGTGTATTGAGTGTACTTTTTTAAACTTTTTTTCGACACTGAGCGGTAATTTGTAACGTTTCGGATTATAAATCATTCGAAATTACAGGTTCAAATTTGATCACTACTAATTTGTAATTACGAAGAAAAATGTAATCAGTCACTTTAAATTAGGGAAGAGGCTGTCAAGACAACGGAACATAGGATATGACAACAAAGTTTTTACTAAGTATTATCACTGCACGTTTCTAAAGGGATTTAAAATATATTTTAGTGTTATTTCTTTGTAGTCCTTTCTTTGTTTATATTTATATTGTTATTGTTTTAGTTATTTATTTATATATTGTCGTATAGTTGTAATGTCCATATTTGTTAGTATTGGTAATAAATCTAAACTAACCAACTGAAATGAACTGATACTGCCAGGTTTAATTATGTCATTATAATTATAAATTTATGCCAACTTATTTCCCGCACGCACCTAAAAAGTGCATTGGGAGTGTTAAAAAACTGCATATATTAGTTATCTGAATTTTCTGCACGAAATGTGTATGTTTTGCATTTATTCAATGATTTCCTGAATCAAGATTTCTGAACTTGAGCTTGAATCACTACATAAGGATTGTAAACCCTGATACTGCACACTAACTTGTCATCGAAACCCCTAAAAGGGGAAGGTGTATGGGATGGGCCGGGGGAGGGTCTTGACTAACCGGGCCAGACCTTCATCTGGGGGATTACTAGAATAAATATCCGCTCGACCTGAACTCTAACGAAGCGAAACTGATGTTGAATGGATTTTAACTGATTCATCGTTTTAATCGTCCCTCAGGATCGGTCCCTTCAGTTTTGGAGTTGCATTATATTTAATTAACAGATTCATACTTCGTTCCACAATCATCAAACGTTGATCAAATGTATACGCTTCATTAATAGTAAACATTTCGTAACGAATTTTCACAGCGTCTGATGAATGACCTACACGTGTCGATCAATGGAAAGCTACAGTCTAGGAGCTGAGACACAATTACTATGTATAAGCACACAACTTGGGCTTTCTTGTAATCGATACAGGAATTTCTCCTAAGACAGGCATTGATCGTCCGATAGAGCGTTTTGGTGCAGATCGCAGTGGGCGGGTTAAAATAGCAAAGGATACTTTGATCAGATCTTATTTTTCTCAGTTTCATGTACATGAATGACAAATAGAAATTCGTTATATAACTAATTAGAAAAACGTCGTTCTATGCTTAGCTTTAAGTGATTTACATTTTTTATACGTGTTTGAAGGGTGCTTTTAAGCGTACACAGCTAAGAAAAACACAAATTGTATTCATGAAAAAAATAATCGTTTCATTTTTAAATATTTCGTTATCCACCAACAGTTGGGCGTCTGACAATCGATTTGTTCCTAAGAGAAATTCCTCAATCGATTACACGAAAAACAGGTTGGGTGCTTATACAATGTAAATTGGATCTATTTCCTGGACTATCAATCCCGTATCTTTAAAGAACCTTGTTGGTGTTTAAACTAAAAGTAAATTTCACTTCGAATTATCATCGCACTAAGTACATTAAACAAACGAATGGAAGGGGGGGGGATTGTAACTGGTAGAGGTAAAAAAAACGGTTCCCCTCTTTTTAGTGTTCCCTTCACGTTCTTTAGTTTCCTAAATCTTAACAAGTAAATATGTGATTTTACTTATTAGGTAAGAGTTATACTGTATTGTTTTATAAGCCCCACTTTTTAAACCGTTAAACCGTCCAGTCAGCATCCTCCTTTAGGAAAGTTAAGGGTTTACTTGGCTCGTATCTACAAAAATACACTTCCTTCATATACAAGAGTAATTTAAAATGCGCTGGATTATTATTATTATGGAATTACAGTAGAACTTCAAAAATTCAGACGTCAAAAATCCGGACCGTCCATAATCCGGATTCAGTTCTGGCGAAAATATTTTGATTATAGACGTACAGACTTTTAAAAATTTTCAAATATTTCGTAATTGAAGTTATTAATCAATCACAGTTTTACATTAGGTAGAGTATTTTAGTTTTATATACATGTACTTTACAAAAAATATGACTACTGTATTTTTTCTGTAAGTTAAACATTTAAAGCTTTTATTAAATAAAGTAATGAATAATTTTAATTATCCCCACCACGTAAACAACATAGGGGTTTTTGCACGATGTGCACCTAACGTTTCATTAGTTCTTTTTCATTACCTCTTTTTTGGTTCATTTCGAAAATGGGGACATTTAAAAAATCCGGACGGGGTCAGGTCCTAATTGATCCGAATTATTGACGCTTTACTGCAATACAGTCATTTTAAAAATTTTGTAAATTTTCCACCAGTGCCAGCGGCGTGTGTGGGATCGAGTAGCGGATGAGGGAGACCGATGGTAACCCGCCCCGGTATTAGCCCTTCAACCGGCGGCGATGTGTGCGTGAAGGGATGCAGGGATGGAGGGGAGGGGGCAGTAATCGCTGAAATCACAGACGCCGGCGGTTGGCGGTTTTCAATAACAGAAGCAGAGAGGGCCATTCACTGCGGCCCGAGCCTGTGAGCGCGTTTGTGTTTAGGAAACTTCCTTCTCTGTGCTCTTTGCCGTTTAATTCAGAATTAAGAGAAATATTTCCCGCACAGTGTCGATAATTGGAGAAACAAATTAGTGATATTTAGAAGGCTGTTGTCGTTTTCTGATAAAACGTCTCATGTAACCCCTACCTTTAGCCGTGTTATCTTATTCCGTAACATAAGCATTACCTAATACTTTCTAAAATAACAGCTTAGCGTTTTAAAATACGGAATACACTCATGTAAAACATGCTAGTCAACTAACATTTACGTGATAGAAATTAAAAATGCTCATGCCGCTATAAAACAGAATAAACCATATTGAGTAAAACGATTATTGAATAAACATTCAAGCTAAAAACTGCCCCAATAACCTACCGGTGTGCAAAGATAAGTTTAAAAGGTTTATAGTATTATCACGGGTTCAACAAAGAGCGCCATTAGTGACGTAACCGATCCAATTTCGAGAGAGAATTTCAGCCAGAACGATTCCTTACTTTTCAATAATAAATTTAATTATCATCATTATTTTAATTTTATTTATGCAAATCTGGAAATTCACATAAAAAGCGTGTAACAAATTAATGTAATTTAACATTGATTAATAGTTACTTCAGTTTTATTAATTGTATTATTATTGTATATTTATATCAAACACTTTTCGAGGTTACATCTCTAATAAGTTCTATTGATATTACAATTCTAAGTTGATTATATATTCTGATTTCTCTTGTATTACATGGCACTTTGTTTGCATTTTCATTTGGAACCTTCTGGTATACCTAGTGGACTTTACAATTAATGATATGTAATTAGCACTATAGGACACTATAATATAAACTTAAAATATAAATATACAACAAATTGTAATATCAATATATATTATTAAATATAGAGATAAATAAAATTGTTATTAGGAATTCATAAACAGAAACAATATTAGTGGCTGGATTATCGTTAAATGTGATGAAACATTAATATAAACATCATAAGCAAAGATATGAAAGATATAAGAGGTTTTATAATCATTATATTATCATTTTTTATAGTCATTTCACACAGCAAGTTATTTGATCAAAGTAATAAACTTTTACGTATGAAGCGTTATTGTTCGTTTCTGGATAATTATGAAAATGGGAGCCATAAAAAGTCAAACATAAAACTTAAATATGTGTTAACATTTCAGACGTTCATGAGAAACAATAACTGAGGTTTAGCACACAAATGAGGATTTTAAAGCCGAATATATTGACATTTTGACAATAATTGTGAGACAAGCGTGTTTAATTATATACGAGTAAAACCAATGACACAGTTTTGCAGTGGTTTATATTAAATTATGGACACATATTGTAAATGCCCCAGGATTTAAACGCACTGTGGTTTGAAATTCTTTTAAAGAATCGATCGACTAATTAAATAGGAACTGTTAGGAGTATCGGATCGCTGTGGTGTGGCCAGACTGCACAGTTGCCGATATTAACTGTAACTGAATACGTGTTGTTTCCAATTTCCAGGCAACAGAATTCTCAGTTATGTTGTTTATAACACCTCGGCATCAATCTCCAACACTGAAATGCTCAGTCTTGGTTACTACTTTCGTTAAAACATTATTTGTAACAATAGCTATTAGGAGCAATAAAATTAATCTATTTTTAATTATATGCTTTTTCAGTTTCAAACGAATATAAATTGTCGTTGCACTTTACTTTATTTAAGTTGAAATTTTGACAAATAGTGTTAAGTAGCTAAATTAAAGAAATTTACCTTAATTGTAAATAATATATCACAATCACAAGATGACCCTTTGAGACATTTTTCGTTTCAATAAATGTTTATTAAGATGCGATGCAATTTACGCAAACTATAATTTACATTTGTGAACAAAATTGTTTTTGTTAGTAACACTCTTATTCTTACATTGTAATAACGCTATACAAATATATAATTTATTACTCATGAGGATATCAAAATTGTTATATCTTTTAAAGGTAACGTAATAAAATAAATGATTAAATTGTTTCAAATTTTATATTTTAAAAAGATAAATATTGGGTTAAGAATTTTAATTAATGTGTGGATACGTACTATTGTTAGACCATTTATTACTTTGTCTTACTTGAACTCTAAGAAAAGAAAACGAGAAGGGTATTCTTTTAAAAAATACAAGAAAAATTAAAATTGAAAAATCCCTTACCATGTAAACCATGCGTCTTTTTTCTTTCTCACAAGCAACTTTTAAAACGTACTGTAACGTCATGGGAAGTAAATAGCATATTAAAATCTCGAGTCTGAAATTAATGACTCTTCAGCGGATGAGAAATCAGTGAAGGGGGAGGGGGGTAGCGGGAACATAACACTCCAGGGAGGACGATGATGGCACGCACTGACACTCGCGAGCGGACAGGAAGATGGAAGGCGACGAGATCCTCTCCTCTCCACAGTTACCGTGACACTGCCTCTGCCAGCTGTGTGTGTGAGGGGGGCTGACACGGCAAGGGTGGGGTTAGTGTGGGGGGCGGCCGCCAGACAGCGTCACAGTCGCTCATCATTGCCCGGCGTTAGCGAGTGCACGATGACAATACATGCAGTGCAACTCATGCCCCGGTGTGTACGGCTGATTGTAATCGATAAATCGTGATTGTTGCAAGATGTCGTGTAAGAAAGTCCTTAAATTCATTGCATGTTTCCAACAAATCGGTGATTCTTTTTGCGAAAAAAAAAAAAAAAAATATTGAAAAGTAGGTATGCAAAGGAATTCAGGAACACACTCCAAGACAACAAAAAGATAGAATCGCTGTCACCTAGAGTCCGTGACGTAAGGAACATACGTGCAATCTTATTTCCAAATTCCGTTATAACATTCCAAATAATAAACTGAATCGACACTGAATATAATAAATAATACACAGTGCAATGTTAGCGCTAAATTCCAAAAAAGATTTAGTGATAATGAACGAACATCAGAGCAGCAATATCAGTCAGAATTTAAGTAGCAGACTTAAAACTTTAGTAGTAGATCATAAATGTTTTATAGAGCTTAGGTTCAAAAGGTAGGATTACTTTTATGTACCACGATAAATGTTCAACCTTAAGGCGAAGAAACGGTGAACGGCTTCGCTCCCAATATAGGGACAAAATTATGTGGTTTATTGATTAGTGATAAAAACATATAACGATAAAAGAGACTGTTATTTACTTTAATACATTTTCTGGTTAATCCTTTCACCGATTGTCGAATATTTGATCTATATTTTTGAGACATCGTGTATCTCCTCTAACCTAAATTTCCGAACAAAAGAGGTCCATCTATCACCCTCTCCCCACCTTAAAATATAAGTTGTGTTTTGGCATCCCAAACCCAAACCTGCCTGTATTTGTATGCCAAGCTAGAGATTTCCGCGATCAGAGCACCATATCCCATTCTTTACCGCAAGAAGCTTGACATCTTCATGAACCTAAAGTAAACTTAGAAAGAAGCTATTTTGCGACACTTCTCAAGTAATAGGATACGCAGAATAGGTAGAGAGTGTTGCAGCCGCCTCCTACAAAGACGCCATGGAACAGTAGTCACCGCTTTGATCTTGAGATATATTTTCGCTCCAGTGTACATTTTTAGCTGGTTTATATCTCCCAGTAGAACTTACACTGGTTGCAGCAAAACTTATGTTATATGGTCAACCCAAAGGATGACCAGAAGTATCACACCACTAACTAAATGTCGATACATTGGAGTTAAGGATAACTTGATCGGTGGATCTAGTTTACTGCAGGGGATGAGGGATGATTATTGGAGTGGATTGGACTCCCTTAGTATAGGTTAAAACGTGCCTCAAAAGAAGAGCTGGAATAGAGCCTCTTTTCTTCCAAGGCCGTTTGGCTGAGATACTGCACGCTTTGTGGAAGCTCTAACATGGTATCTCAGTAGGAGGTGGCCGCAATCTCTCCACCTTTATCCATTAAGGATATACTATCACTTCGGAAACCATGCAGAAAACCTTGTACGGTTAAGTGAAGTAAAGTTTTTTGACTGTCCTAGTGAACAAAGTCACAACGCTTTGGTATGATTTGTTCATTTAAATCTCTTTTACCTGAAGGAGAGATCAGATTGCAGATCTCGAAACGTAGTGTTACTGATTTTTTGTTTCACTGAACGATGGCAAATGTCCGGAAAAATCCTATTTCCTTCACAGTCCTTCCATCGTCAAAAATAAACTTCAAACAAGAAAATCAATTTTCCTCTCGTTCCAATATCTAGCATTTTGGTTTGTTATCGCGTACATATAGGATGTCCAGAGTGTCCGAATGCAAATAACAAGATCATTGAATACAACCGTTAGCAGCTACAAACAGATGACATATCTGTGAGTGAAGTACAAAACTTCATTGGATGAAAGATATATCACATGTTAGAAAACAAACGTACGACGAAAGTTCTTACTAGGTGTTGTACAACTAAAGTGCTCATTCCAAAGGAAGATAAGTGGGTGAGACAGGAGCCGAAGACCACTTTCGATACCAATTTAAGTTATCGCACGGCTTAGACTCCGAGTGCCATCTGCCTAAGTGCGGCTTATCACTCGACCCTGGTCGTGGCAGATCCATTAGAAGCTAACGATTGTGTCTGACACCAACACTGCTATTATTATTCTATTATTGTCTGCTGATGTAGTTTCTATTGGAAATCAAACAAATATTAAGATTTGTTTGACCAATTCCGACACGTGAAAGTACAACAGTGCAGCGGTTATGCTACGGGCTCAGCACGGCCAAATGAAGTGATCAGCATGCAAGTCAGCACCGCTACCCGCTACTATCAGCGCAACCACGTATTGTCACATGCCGACCTCACTTTTAATGTGACCGTTGCTAACTCGACCTCACTTATCGCTCTAGCTCAGATATATTAATCTAAATCCAGTCTTTTCAGAGCGTATTGGAAAGTTATGAACGGACTGATTACACAGTATTCTGATACTGATATGGACATTTTTCACTTTTGTGTTAAGAGAAAAGTTAAATTTCAGCAGTGTTTGTAGTACAGACTACTTTGAATCATAAGATTTTATGATCAGCTTATACGTTGTATGACTCAATTAAGATCGGCTCAGAATATACGTCTAGTAAATTATTAAAACGAGTAAGTGATATGATGTCAAAAAATTCTCAAACGTGTTGAATCATGATTACAGTCTAATGATTCCTTTTAGCAACTTTATGAGGATGCGATCAATTTCCGGCTAGATTGATTTTTTTTAATTAGTCTTAACCTCTTAATGAAGAACCTTCTATGAAGACAGGACAAATGTAAAACAAGTTTTTGACAACTTCATAAATTTATAAATGTCTTTTGGATAGGTGATGTTGGCAAAATAAGACAAAAGTATTAGTTTGGATACCTACAATCTTTGCGGGGATATAGAACAGTTTATTCTTGTTTCCTGCATGCAGAGAAGGGCACGACTAGAGCTGGAACTAAAAATTCATTTTTTAACTAACCCAAAAGTAAAACGCATGTACCACATTAATGTTTGCGAAAAAAATTATAATCAAAGCGTAATCGATATTTTACAGCAGAAATTGAGAAATTGTCATCATAAATTGTACTCATTGAAAAACTGTTCAATAAAGGATATGAATGTTTAAGTGTGTATATTAAAGATGAATGGAGGGCATGACATGTGTTTATAAAACATGTATTTCCAAAATACTTTTTGTTAGAAAATATGTTCTTAAATTATATTATTAAATGGTTCTTTTCTTATCTCACAAACCATTAAAACATGTTATTTTAACACTTTTACAACAGCAAACAATTAAAAATGTTATATTTAACCGTTTTTATTTAGGCCTAAATAAAATTTTCCTATTTCTATTATAATGCATGAAATACGTGGAGTGATGAAAAATAGTTTCTTCCTCTTTGTCGTTAAGGAAGAAGATCAAAATACTATTGATTCACCACAGCATCAATCATCTGCGAAATGAAACATACGAGAGAATGTAGTATCCCCTAACCAACCTCCCCCCACCTCACCACGGTGAAAGTACTCCACTGGTTTTAGCCCACCATGAACTTGCAATAAACCTATGAACGATGTTCGTGTGGTTACATATGTCAAGAGTTTGATATTAACTTGCTTTTGCTCAAAAATACGATAAAAATAGGACTAACTGAGGTAGTGAACTAAAGTAGTGTCTTTATTTTACCAGGCGAAGTGAGTGCTAAGGAGCCCTCTAACACTTAACCTGGGGACCAACGCTTAAAGGTGATTTCCGAACCACCACAAATGGCCGTACAGACGGGCTCCTTGCAAGGATCGCATAGCGGTCACCCATCCAAGCAGCAGCCACGCTTGACGTTGCTTGATCTGGTTATCTCGCGATACCTGTAGGTAGTGTCAGCCATGTTACACACTACACAGACTCACAGTATTCGTTACTTCAGATACACGCATTTAAAGTAATACCTTATGTTGGTTAGGGTGAACTATAAATAATAATTTATAACTTCAATATTACATTTCATGGCGTAAGTAAAGAAAGCTTCACGCAACGTTTTCTAATTAAAAGTCTTTTGCCGGATTTATATTTTAAAGACATATTAGTATAAGCCTCCGACCATTGTACATTTACTAGAAGAACGTAAATGTATATTTATTATTATATTTAGTCAATAATACACCTCGAAAGATATTCTACGTGTTCTGTTAATATAAATTATTGAATGTGTTCGCCACACAGTATAAGCGTTGTAGTGGGAGGCGGAACCATTAATATACCACAGACTCGCCATTAACCGCTTTACTGCTGGGTAAAGTCCAATGGGCGCCAGGTGACTGCGAGAGTCTCTAACTCAAAATTTACGTCAACTTTCCACTTTATTTCTCAACTATTCTCGTCGAGCAAACTTTATTGAACCGTTGCCAATCTCGCAGACAGTTTTGATTCCTCTTCTGCAAACTATCACCAAACTACTACCAACGTTACTATTAGTGCATTACTAATCATAAAAACTACGAAATATTATAAATGATTGACGGCAACTTACTGAATTGTGTCCAATGGTCTTGAAATTGTACTCACCTGCAACAAAAATGACAATAATAAACATAAAACATTTATAAATTTAACAAATATAACCTTGCTACTCATCTTGGACTTGGAAATGAGGGAGGGATTGGTCTAGGTCACGTATCTTTTTTAGTAATAAAATCTCTTTTTTAATTTAAATTTATTTTTAATTTATAAATATCCATATTGACATATGCATTTATTGAGAAAGAAAAGGTGTAAATACTACGTAAATTGCATACATCCATAACAATCGTATTGGATCAGAATTTAATAAACTGTTAGTCTTTGCCCGTTTAAAAATTGAACATACTTATTAGATTATTAAGCAAACCACTAAGTACAAATGAATAATGAATATATACCTTTAAGTACCAATATTAAAATTAGATATGCTTCACATCAATAACGCAACAATGAAAAAGCAAATTTGTTTTTATTGTTCTTTTAAAGAGATTAAACAAGCGGGTGCCAATTTCTGTTGTATTGTTAAGGCGACATTTTTTTACCAAAGCAGTCTTCGTTATATGCTCATTTACATCCGGTAATTGCGAAAGTTTTATGAATAAATATCTGTTCGATGACAAGAAATATAAAAGCGTCGTTGAAATACAGAGTGGATCAAACACGGGCTCTTGAATAATAATAATTCCACAAACCTCCACCGCCAACACCCACTTCAAATACAAACCTCCACCGCCAACACCCACTTCAAATACAAATCTTCACCGCTTATACCACTTCAAATACAACTATCGCAAACACTCGCTTCAAATCAAACATCCATCGCCAACACCCACTTTAAACACAAACAACCATCGCTAACATTGGGCTCAAATACAAACCTCCATTACCAACACCCACTTCAAATAAAAAACCTCAATCGCCAACACCCACTTTAAATACAAACAACCATAGCTAATACCCACTTTAAACACAAACAACCATCGCTAACACTGGCCTCAAATACTAACCTCCATCGCCAACACTCGCTTCAAATCAAACTTCCATCGCCAACACCCACTTTAAACACAAACAACCATCACTAACACTGGCCTCAAATACAAACCTCCATTGCCAACACCCACTTCAAATAATAAAACATCTCAATCGCCAACACCCACTTTTAACAAAACACAAACAGCCATCACTAACACTGGCCTCAAATACAAACCTCCAACGCCAACACTCGCTTCAAATCAAACTTCCATCGCCAACACCCACTTTAAACACAAACAAACATCGCTAACACTGGCTTCAAATACAAACCTCCATTGCCAACACCCACTTCAAATAAAACACCTCAATCGCCAACACCCACTTTAAACACAAACAGCCATCGCTAAAACTGGCCTCAAATACAAACCCCCATCGCCAACACAGCTTCAGATACAAATAAACCTTTTAAAATAAGCCTAGTTAGATACATTATTTTAATTCGAAGTGGGATATGTTTTAGTTTGTACAGTCATGAACATGGGTGGGTGTCCATGTTACTTTACCATGAAACTCTATGTTACTTTCATAAAAGCTAATTTCACAGCAAATTCAAGAAATAAAATTCGATACTATAAAATCAGCTAACCCCCCCCCAGAATTATATCCCAGTGTGAATTTGTTTGTTGTGCTACAGACGTTTAACGGAAATCCAATTTTTCTTCATGAATGCTTTTAACGTATTGATAAATAATTTCAATACGGTGATACTGTAACTGCAGTTCTCACGCGAAGATGGTCAGCATGACGATTGTTCTCGCTGTGTTCTCATCTCTTTAACATGACCCCTGTGGGAACAGTCAGGAACAGACTGGGGTACTGTGGGTATCGTGCGAATGGACTACACTTATCCGTCCACCTAGCATGGAATAGACGTTCAACAATGCACGAACACAATTATTGCAGTCTGTCGGACGCCCATCTTGTTGGAACAACACTAGTCGTTTCTCTTCCTTGATCATTTGGCATTGACGCTGTCCAACTGAGGTATTAACTCCAGTAAATACCTCCAGTTATTGATTTCTCCGAAAAAAAAAAAAACAGTTCATTAATCAGTTAAGTCCCACCAAAATTTGCTTTAGGCTAGTCTCTCATTGGTACTCTCTGTGTCTCATACTCGCAAATTGAGTGGCGATGGACTCACATATTCACGTGGGGAGTTAATTCATTAGTAAATACGTGTTGTTAAAAAATAACCTTTGCAGATATTAATCCCAGGTAGAAGGACATCAATAATAAGAATCTTCAACTTTTAACATTGGTTTTTGTTTTATACAACATTAAAAAATGTATGTAAGATTGTTAATTAAAAATTTCTATCTATTGTGACATAAATCGTTATAGTCCAGTAGTCTCGTACAAACTCGTCATTTTAAATCGGTAAAAGAAAAACAAGCGTCAGTTAAGTATAAAAAGACTTATTATTTAGTGAAAATTGAAGAATTGAGTCATCTTTATCTAGTTGTATGACTGTGATGCAGATACAGCTATTATTTTTGTGTCTTTCTGTCTGTTTTCAATGTGCTGTAAATCGAAAAAATATGATATAAAAGAAAAATTATACTTTCGACACTCTCAAATTTCAACCTCAACTAACGAGGCAGAAGATTTTTTCTTAGGATAAATTAGGCTATCGATAAAAAAACGAGGTTATGTGATTGTACAATACAAATTTATTCACTTCAGCGTCAGAAACAACTGGTTTATACTCAAATTATATTTTCTACTTGTTGGTTTACTTTACAAAACACTGCCAGATTTGTTAAGCTGTCAAGTACGAATTGTTGCGATGCGTCGTCGTTAGTTGCATCACCATCAAACTACCGCTTGTAGTTCCGCTGCACAACACTAATAGAGTTTGTATCAATCAATCAAACAACAAATTGACCTATCTGATGTGCTGTAGCCATACCAACACAACACTGGCATTGACTGCAGTACTGCGCGGTTGAGTGATTAATCCGGCTATTACAAGATTACAAAACTCAACAACCCGCAATACCAACGACGCTGGGGAGCAGTGCTGCCAACTTCGGCTAGTCCATGGAAGCCTACAGGAAGTGTCTCAGACGCCACCTGAACCTTTAACTTACTTTTTTCTCTTTCCCTCGTTTAGTCGCTTAATTAATTGTTCTTTCTTCTGCTATAGTGAGAACCGTGTTCAACACTGACTTTTTACCTCTTGTTTTTGCTGAGCTTGTAGTTGTTTTTACCTGATTTATATTTATTGTTCCCCATTTTTTAGTTTTGTTTTTAGAATACTTTTGCTATTCTTTAAACAATTTATAATACTCATTTTAACCTTTTCTATTAAATTCTGTTTTAATTAAATTCCTTCATGTTTGTTATTTTAACTGTTATTGACGTTAACTACTATATTACGTTTATTTACCTCACTATATTGTATCTAGTCTGTGTAATGGGAAACCGTTATCTATTCAATATTCTCTATAACAGGAATATATGCACTATTATTTCAACCAAATGTTTTCTTATTAATGTTAGATAGAAGTTTAAAAAAATGCATAAACTGTTTGTACATAATACTGTACAAATCAGTTCCAAATACAGATTCGTAACATTCAAATTTATTTTTGTGAGCGTTTGTTTTGTTATAGGATTAAATCATGTTGTTTGTGGCTATTGTATATTTCTACACTGATCTAATACTAAACATGATAGCAATGAGAATAGCAGATCAAATTAATGTTTAAACATTAGACAAACTGAGTACAATAGCAAAAAAAGAGAGTGGAAAGTCAGTGTTAAAATTCGGTGACAAGATGTGATTTAAGCGCACACTTGCCTTGTAGTGGCCTCCCTAGCTTATCGGAACTTTTATTATTCTCCAATGAAACCAATCTTAATCGACGAAAATATGAATGTATCAGGTGCCAATACATTTTGAGAAAGTTTTCATCTGTGGACGATAAATTGCGTATAAAACTTCATTTCTACGTACACAAGAATGAGTACTATAATTGTGCATGTTTTCGCACAGAATTCGACTGAGCATCATTAATAATAATATCTTTATTGCGTTTAAACAACTTCCGACATTGTATTGCAATCGTCAACTTTAACACATTTTGGGAAAAAAAAAAAAAAAAAAAAAAAAAAAAAACATGTACACGTTTTCAATCAGTCAGACATACACTTTAAACATTCATACAGACACATCCATTCCGACATCAGATCCAGCTGTTAAATTTTGATTTTTAAATTTCCCAGCGGCTCATCATGAATTCTTCAACAGAGTAAAACGCTTTAGACACCAGAAGGCGCTTGAGACGAGTTTTAAATTGATTTGTGTTGTTTGAATTTTTCACACTTTGAGGGAGCCTGTTGATTAGTCTATCATTGAGTCCCATCACTCCGTAGGCTCACCCAATGTCTCTTCTGTCTGCCGGGGATGTAAAAATGTCTTTTATATTATTGTCTGTATGCAAAGTAAAGTAAAGTTGTCTTATTTTACCAGGCGAAGTTAGGACTCAACACGTAACCTGGGGACCAACGGCTTAAAGGTGACTTCGGAACCACCACCAATGGACGGACAGACGGGCTGCTTGCAAGGGCAGGATCGCTCAGCGGTCACCCATCCAAGCAGCAGCCACGCTCGACGACGTTGCTTGATCCGGTTGTCTCGCGATGACCTTTGTACTCGCTACACTGCGCCAGTAGCAAATGTAGCATATACAGGGTGATTCATGAAGTTCTCCCCCCACTTCTACAGCACATTGTACTAGTAAAAATAATGAAAAAATGTTATATAAACATAGGGTCCGAAAACGCTTCGTTAGCGAGTTACAGCTAGCGAAAGATTTCGCCCGAATTCCTGGGTAAAGAGTAAAATAAAGCCATACTGAACCTTTTGGAAAGGTTAATTAAGTAAGAAATATCGTGGATTCTTATGTATTTTTACCTGATAAAGCTAATAAAGTAGGTTTCAGAACTGTACCTGTAGTAGTTTTTGAGGGATTCAGGTTAAATGCAAGAAATTGGGGCACGAAACAATGTTTTTTTTTTTTTAAGTTTGATGTACAATAACTTTGTTAAATTGGTAATAAATACATAAAATCAACAAACATTAATTGTAGAGAATGTAATTCTGAGAAAATTGATATAATCAAAGTCTAAAATAAAACAGAAATAAGTACCAAAAAATCGATTTTATTCAGTATAATACATTACTAGTTTTAAGCAAAATAATCAGGTTGGGCCAACCGTACGCACCTTTTTTATAATAGATGTTCGAAAATGAGGCCATCATTATCAATACATTTTGCAGCACGTTTGTGTATTGCTTTTGTTGCGTTTCTTAATTTTTCAGGACTTCCCTGTATCTGCACAGCCGAATCCATAATACGGGCAATTAATTCATCACGAGAATTCACTTTTGTCTTGTATACAATGTCTTTTCATCCATCCCCAGATGCAATAATCCAATGGAGATAGATCTGGTGATCTTGGTGGCCAAGGGTGAGGCCCTCCACGACCAATCCAGTGTCCAGGAAATTGATGATTTAAGTAAGCAGAAACGGCACGTGAAAAGTGGGGAGGTGCTCCGTCATGCTGGAAGTACAAATTTTGTCTGAGATGTAAAGGAACATTCTCTAACAGCTGCGGCAACTCTTCTTGAATGAAATGCAAATAGAACTCAGCAATTAGGCGTCCAGGTAATATGAAAGGTCCAATCAGCCGATTGTGCAAAAGGCCACACCAGACATTGACGCTAAATCGTGTTGAAAGTTCTGTTCCACTACCTCATGTGGATTTTCTTCTGCCCATGAGTGTGTTCATTGTGCAAGTTAATTGACACCATCCCGAGTGAATTGTGCCTCATCCGTAAACAAAATACGCTTGTAGAGTTGATTATTAATATTCAAAAAGTTGCAAAACTCCAAGCGAAGCGGACCATCCCCTAGCTGTAGATGTTGAACCTTTTTGTTTATGAAACGGATAAAATTTGTTTCGATTAAGTGACCTCCACACCGTTTGACTGCGAAACTCCTATCCGCCTAGAAATACGTCGTGTACTTACACCTGGACTGCGATGAACAGCATTAATAACAATATCATCATCAAGTTGGACAGCTCGTTCATAATTGGTTCTAGTACTTGGTAGTGATTCCTGTTTTCCCGAAGAGTACGAAAAGTTCCTGAAATTGTTTTGGTATCTGGAATCCTCCTTTACCATTATTAGGGTAACGTAGTTCATATTCTTCTACAGCAGCTCTAGCATTACCATTACAGTAACCCAAAATAAAAACCATATCAGCGTATTCCTCTGATGTAAATAAGTAAGGCATTTTTTTTCGCTGAATAAACAATCGAATTATAACTCACAGAAAAATTGCATTTAATAACACGATTCTCAGAAACCCGATCTCCTGCTGTAGCTTGCAAAACACCACTAATACACAGTTCTAACGTAACAGTACAGAATACCATTGTTGATCAGCTGTTATTCGTGCGTTACCACTTAGAAATTAATAAAAACAAAAAACTGCATTTCGATGATTAGTAAACAATAATGGAGAAATGTTTGCTTCAATTTATTTTCGAACATTTGATGTAATTAAACGTAATAAAATATGATATTTTTATTTACAAACAAATTTATTTAACAGTTAATCTTGTTTTCCTCAATTTATCTCATCATTAAGGAACAAACATTTTGTTTTTGTTTTATTTTAACTAAATACCGTACGGTATTTCTTTACAGCTAGTAATGTATTATACTGAATAAAATCGATTTTTTTGGTACTTATTTCTGTTTTATTTTAGACTTTGATTATATCAATTTTCTCAGAAATACATTCTCTACAATAATGTTTGTTGATTTTTATGTATTTATTACCAATTTAAACAAAGTTATTGTACATCAAACTTAAAAAAAACATTGTTTCGTGCCCCAATTTCTTGCATTTAACCCTGAATCCCTCAAAAACTACTACAGGTACAGTTCTGAAACCTATTTTATTAGCTTTATCAGGTAAAAATACATAAGAATCCACGATATTTCTTACTTAATTAACCTTTCCAAAAGTTCAGTATGGCTTTATTTTACTCTTTACCCAGGAATTCGGACGAAATCTTTCGCTAGCTGTAACTCGCTAACGAAGCGTTTTCGGACCTATGTTTATATAACATTTTTTTCATTATTTTTACTAGTACAATGTGCTGTAGAAGTGGGGGGAGAACTTCATGAATCACCCTGTATATGTCTATCAGCCCGCAACCCAACAAAGCCTGCTACGCGATACATGGTGTGGCGTACTTCTGCCAAGTATGTAAACCATAAATATAAATATTCTTTTCCAAACATATTTTGATGAATAAAACTAAATCTGCTACGCCTACATTGCTGACTTCTTGTACCTAAACACGAACTAAAAATGAAATGTTACCAACAGTTTATAATAGCTAATACGTTGGAATGTTTCTCATCTTTGTTATTCAATCGTAACCTGCGATATCTATCGATACCACTTGTACGAATATCACACTATGAAAATATCAACAACCAGATCAATTTTAAGATATTGGAAACAATGTTCCCGAATGAATCTGCAGACTTTGTTCTTCTTTTCTTTTTTAACTAAAGGAGAGAGCGATCCCCTCATAAGCCTTTTTTTTGTCCGTCCTCTTAGGCCACTGGCCTGTGCGAGGATCTTATCAAACAGAATAAAGGGGAGTGTCGATACAGTACAAGGTCGATGGTACTGATAAAGGACATCGTAAAGACATCAGCACTCCCATAAGTTCACGTCGATGTCACAAAACATACGCTCAAAATAGAATCCATCCTTGAGACGTAAATCCATAAGTATATTATGGATCAACACTGTATTATATTCATATTTACAATCTAGCAGGCCATGTTTTGTCTCTCACAAATACGTTGTTTATGAATATTTAATGTATTTAAATTTCCTCTCAAACTATGCAAATGGTAATTTAATTATTTATGCCATAATTTATTTTTTGTTGCCTTCCATCCCATTTCATCCTTGATGTCTGATATCTATGACCTTGGTGGATGGTTACAGTTCTCTTGTTACATAGTGTTAAGGCTATAACATTGTTTATATCATTACTTTCATTCTTTAATCATACAAAATTAGTTATATCCATATTTATGTATGTATGCTTATTTGCATATTCTTATAGTATAAAATAATGCAACTTTAACACTTTCTGATCGATTTTATTGTGTACAATGTAAATTTCGAATTCGATGAATTCATCTTCAGGTACTTGACAAGGTATATTATATATCAAACAATTTTCGAGGCTACATCTCTAATATTCATATTCTTTATTATTTTAGGTGTATATTAGACACGTTTGATCCTCCCAATATTAAATCTACAAATAATATTTAGGTCATTTCATATTTATGCTTCACTTTAAATATCACTTCTCTATACAGCTAATTTTGAAGGCTTATCACTGAAACTTTTACTACGCATTATTAAGTATTGAGAGCTGTTAATTATATGATTGGTTATAATAATAAGTAAAAACATTTTAACTCGATAGCAAACGATAGGATTAGTCATGTGAAAGGAACTCCCGGTTATTGAGAAGGGTTTATTGAGAGGTATAAAGCGAGGTTGAGGTACGATATTGACCGTCTCGACACGCTCTCGGTGAGTGTGACGTATTGAGGGCCAATAAAACCCTAAGGGCACACAAAGAACCGGTCTGATTCCCGCCGTAAACTGCCGCCACACACCGGCCAAATTTGCTTTTCGCGGAGCCAATAACTCTTGGTCTCCATTGTGAGGGAGCGGTGCCCTTCGACAGGGGTCAGAGGTCGTCTGTGACGAGTAGGCCTTCGACTGGCAGCCGGTTTCCTAAACAGAACGGGTCATTCTGAAACTTTTGGGAGAATAAAATACCGACAGAGCTGTGTTAGTACATTCCTTGTCTACCCATTCATAGTATAAGACTTGAAAATAATGTAAATTGAACCAAGTTCATCAAAACAAAAAACTATCAAAAGCAATTATTTTTTTATTTTTAATTTCTGTGCGTCGCGTTTGAAGTCAGAAAATAAAATTAATTCATTTATAAAACGACACATTGGTATTTAAACTTTCATGTAATCAAAAAATGCTTGAAAACATTTGATACATTTATAAATCTACGCACGATACAGGAATAAATCTTATTCATTATATTTCCAGGTGGTTATCACAATCGCTGTAGGTATCTGATTACAGTTATACCCACATCATATTAATTCTAGAATATATTGCTTTTTATATATTAATTTTGTATTGGTCTTGAGTTGGCAAAAACCTAAGCTAGAAAACAAACAATGTTTATTTATTGCGCGATAATTATTGCAGTTTGTTAATTCGCAGGAATTATTAAACACGTGTAGAACAATGATTACCTACAAGAAGGCAAACTTTTGTTTAATTTGGCTGAAACAAACTTTAGATTACCTTTAAGTACAACTTGTTTCAGATTTACTAAACTTTCATAACCAGAAACTTATGTTTAAGTATTATTATCTTATTATTTTCAATTTAATTGTTGATAAAAAGACCGTAATAGTGGCACAACTATCGTAGAATGTACACCACCCATTACAAAGTTATATTTAGTAGAAGGCTGAAAGAAATTAAAGACTTTTTTACATAATAAGGAAGGATTACCGCACTCTACATGTCTAGTATCAGACTTCATTGAGATTACTGCAACAGTTGAAGAGTATACCATATTTCCAAGGCAGCATACATTAACATGCCACAAGATAAAATGTCATGTGTTTGTACTCAGTTTGTTACCACCTTTTTCTATTCTATGATTTTCTTGTTGCCATTACGGTTACCCAAAGACCAATTTAAAAATTTGTGTTGCGCGGTCCTGCTCGTGGACGAGTAATTGCAGTCCAATTTCCAGAGACAGTCCCAATAGCAACCCAAACTGAGTGGGGACTGCAAATTCAATGTATTGTTGATTAGGATTACTGTAACACATGCCTTGAGACTATTTGGAACACTGGTGTCTTCTGAAAATTAACCGGGTTGGAACAGGGTCCAAATAGAGATGGAAGTGGCAAAACAACATTCTTTTGGCAAATCCTTGGTATCTCGATATGATTCTTGTTGGCAATTATGTCGTATTCATGATTAATTAGAAGCAAGTAAGGCAGGCTAAATTGAGAAAACATTAAATTCACCAGTCTCATGGTTATTGTTTGGGGGTATATTTTCTAGTGACCCATAGGGGTATTATCCATAGGGGCTCTATTATGAATACTTTAACTACATGAGAATCACCAATTTGCTTTTTTTTAGGAGCCAAAACGCTAATCTGAATCCGTTATGAGATAGAATTGACAGCACTCCTGGTTTGTTTGACCAGTATACATTGTTTGCATACGGATTCGCTAGAATTTGCCTCATTGGTAAGCGATAAGCTCATTATTGATCAAACAAAAGGTGGCGTGTTCGGTTGTGGACTCCAACTTTGCCAATAATGGCCGAGGTCGAGTCGATACCCCCCTCTTCGGATTGCTTGGGAATCTCGTATTTATTTAAATTGGTACACGATTTGTATCTTGGTTTTATATATAGTCAGAACATATTGTTATACGTTATTTGATTCTCTGAATCGATAACAGTGAATGGCAATTAGTCCATTGAAAGGTCGAACTATAGACGATATTCTAAAACCACATATTTTTTATGAACTAATTATTCCAATTTTTTACGACCCAAACCATTCATACCACATCTAACATTTGGCACTCATTCTGCTTCATTCAGAAACAATTTTTCCCACCTCAAATCAGAAGTAAGTTTTCTGATTATGCGGTTTCCCAGCCATACGCCAAAAACTCGTTCACGTTATAAAACGCGTTTGACAGTGAACAGCGTTTCAAACGAGTTTAAACTCTAAGCGTAGGCGAAATTTTTATTGCATTTGACAAACTGTTGATGAGATGAACTTTTCCTGTGAATGCAAACGTTCATGAGCTGCCACCCTGTCACCCAGCTAGATGGTATTTTATGCCTCTTGTATAGTACGAGTGAATACATCGTCCGTTGGTCAAGGTACGTTTCAACATACAATATGTTGTTTTTATTTAAAATGTAGAGGCTTGACAGTCATTCGTTTTTGCAGTTTGAACGCTCTCAAAAACTGATCCCTTGCACATGTACCGCACAGTCCCAGTCGGTAGGTGAGATAGGGATAAATTAAATCATAATAACCTGTTACTAGAACCTGGGCAGTATCTAGCCTTATAACATAAATGTATGAGGCTAATTTGGAGCAAATGTAATAGGAATGGATTTTATTGGAAAACCTTGATCATGGTGATTTCCAAAGAATTTCGAGGAGCAGACCTCTTCTAGTTTGGCATCTTCCAACATGATGACAAGACAATATTCACAGTATGTCCAGCGTAAATGACAATTTAAAAAGTTGGATTTTGAATGGTGGAATTAGACAACACATACTAATATACAGGTTATACATTATACGTGTGTCTATACGTTACAAAATGTATTAACTTTCATTTGGTTCCTCTCAATTTATAACCAGAGCTCGTAAAATTAAAACTTTTTGATCATAACTCGCCTCATTTAAACATGTTTAAAACCTATACATCAATGTGTGGGTTTATCAATTGGTCTATTCAGTGATCAATCGATCTTGATAAATTTTTTCCGATCTTCAACACAGAAGATTTTAAACTTGTTGTTTTAGGCATCTATAAAATCAATCGTTATGATACCAAACACGTGGAATGTACATAGTGTTTCACGTAATGCCTTAGGAATATTCTATACTCCATTTTACGAGTATTAAAATCAATAGAGGTTGTCTTTGTACATTTATATTAGTCAGCCTTTGAAGTTAAGTAAACAATTCGTAGTTAAATCGCTATCGCCAGTTAATCTGGTCAGACGCGAGGTTATAAAAACTTTATTAACGTCCTTGTTCTAAGGTTTCTTACTCTGAAACTTGTCAGTGATCAGCTGATTGAAGTGATATGTAATCAAATCTTATTATAGAGCAATGTAATCGTGATGGCACCTGGTGTGGTTGCTAAAGTTACTGTAATTTATCAGTCATTATGGATAGATAATATGGGGTTGTTATGCATAATAACGAAATTCAGTAGTCAAAGTGATAAACAAACCATTTTAACCAGTCAGTATACATAATAGTTAACGTAGGATAATAACCACTTTGATAAGACATTATAGCAGATCTCAAGTTAATCAAAGGGGTAATTTCAAGATGGCGGGAGAAGTCACGTGACAAAACATAATGGCTTTGTGAAATCTAATGGTTCCATAAAGTAATAAATAATGCATGATGAACCCTTTGAGTACCGTTTGTATTTCATAGGTACATTCTAGAAATGCCATAAGAGAAAATGTACATTCGAGGTTGTTTTTGTTATGAAGCTTGCTATTTCTTAAAACACTATAACAAGATATGAAGTAAAGTATTTTGTAAATTAACTGTACATTCATGTGTATACTCAAAACTAAATTTCATTTAAAAATAAAAAAAAAAAAAAAAAAATTGTTAAAAATTTACTACCAATGTTCATTGAAATTGCGTCATCTGAAACCTCCAATAAAAATAAGATAACCTCTAACTTGAGATATAATATTATACATCTACTTATGAGTCTACACAAACAAACAGGTAATCCATCTTTCTCAGAAGTTAAAGTATAGCAAATGTTCATTATTCAACACCAATCCAAATTTGCTCATTTTGGCCAATTTTTGTTTTGTTTATATTTTTGCTCAAACATTATACTTTAGCATAAAATAAAACTTTTGGTTCATGACAATATCACATGCTTTACTTCTAAACTATACGTACACTACTTACAAAACAAAACAAAAAACACGTAAGCAAGTAGTATGGACTCTCTTTTCGCACTATTTGCAGAAGTACCTATTTCTCCCCCAATTAATTTCTGAACACTACTTGAATATAATAAAACTTAATTATAAATAAATAATGTAATTGTAACGTAGAAACAGGTAACAATTACACACAACATAAACAACAAAGACCACCTGCACTGATGCTATACCGAATTCTGAGCTTCGTGACTCAAGGTCACAGACTATCGATATACAGAACGTAAACATATAAACGATACATCGATCCTAAGCGATTGTATCGAACATCGCAACACCCAAAAACTACGCAGTCTGTAATACCGTTACAACTGAACCTCCGTACTGTACAGACCAGTACGGAGTGTTCTGTACCTCTGTTTGTTGGTCAAAGTACTGAAAATGTCACTTTGACCAACTTCGGTCGGAATGTATGAATGCTGGATAAAGTGACAAATAGAGCACAACCAATCACTTTGACCAAAACCACTTGCTATTATACATAGTGAAATCCCAATAAATATCAATCTTTACATGACGATGGGAAGAACGGTTTAGCTATGTAATGAGGGATATGTGTGTTAAATATTCTAAAAAATTGTATTGTCTTATTTTTTGAAAGTAAAGAACTTTTTAAACGTCTTTGTGTTCATTGATTAAAAGGCATTTAAGTGATGAGAGGCGGGTGAGATTTAACAATAAAACGAAGCGAGCGCTTAGTTTTAACGGTACTTCAAGTTCAAACAAAGTCTACTAAACACTTCGAATAAAAGCATTAAATTTCGGTCTTAATTTGCAATAATTCCTTTCCAAAATGCAGCTCTTATATGAATACCTCTATATTTTAAAATGTCAATTTATTCCTGTTTTGGTTCATCAGATGCTTCCGCATTATACTTTACGAAGTTAGAGACACAGAGATAAAAGTTTACAAATGGTGTTAAAAATTTGTTTCGAGGTGAGATTCTTTGTTGGCTGAGCGTTAGCGTTGTTTATCACTTGAGAGGCAGGGAATAATGTAAGTTTAGTCTTTCTGCTAGTACGCACAGTATCACAAAAACGAATTGACCTACGGAGTAGAAATTGTGCAAGAAGCTATAATTCTGTATAAGCAACATCGAATTCGATAATGGTGAATGTCACTCCGTGGATTTGCCAAGAGGAATTACTTCGCAGTCTCCACCTCTGTTTGGATTCCGATTGGGACTGCCTTCTGCAAATTGGTCTGCAATTATTCGTCCATCACCATATTGTACCCACAGTTTTGTATACAGCCGTTGTTGCATTAGCAACAATTCAATCCTGGCAATAAACACTGGTCTACATATTGTTCTTAAGTTCTTTTTTTCATCCTGACAGCCTTTCTTGCAGTGCACAAAATCACCTCTAACGATGTCAAGTTCTCCAATCAGTAAAGGACTCCCAATGCCCCCATTACTTTTTCTGCACCTTTTGTGGTTTAGGGGTTCCGCCGTTCTACTTTGGGTTCCTGCCACCGGTTTCAATTATGAACGGAATTGGCTGTGATCACGAATACTGTACGGTCCATATTTTGCAAAAAAACTCGGTCTATTTCCGCTACGCCCAATTTACGGAGTAGAACTTACTAATGATGTCTCAGTTGTTAAAATTGTTTGAGTAGAACTCAACATTAGGTGCGTAAAAAGTATCGATGTATTGATTCTGGAAGTAAATTTTTTCAATAAATCTTACAGAAGTCCAACATTTCTTTGTGTTAGTTTTTATCATAATTAAAACTTAGTTGTATAACAAGACACAAATCTCAATTATTACAGTACAGAGAGTACAGTAAAATATTGTAGATGGTTGAAACTGTTACAGAGGGGCAGGAGGGCTCGATTACGTTTACATTTGAATACCCAAAAATTCGAATATAAGTATTTTCTCGATACCTACCGCTTGAGTCATAATGCATGGCATCCGACATTCTTGCCAGTCGTATATCAAAGGTTGTATGAGCACATCGAAGTGGTGCTCAGTACTAGAATCTAGAGAATTCAGTTATACTCACGAGAATATCACTGTAATTTTTGTAATGTACAGTACTCCTTAGATACAAATATATTATTTTTTATGTATTAATCCGATATGTAAGCAATATCCATACCAAATTCCGTCTAATTCTGTCGACTAGATTTTGTGTGATTGAGTGTCAAACATAGAACATCCAAAATATACAAACAACCAAACATCATTCTTCACAAACTTCCAAGTTATTAATAATATTAATAGGATTAGCTCAAGCGGTTCCTGAAATACTGAGTGTGGACAGACAACTGGATAAAAAGAAACATCCTCTTGCCATTCTTATTGTCAGTCAGTAGCTTTTATTTTGTTAAGTCAATACAGGTTTTACACTCAATATACATTCAGTATTTTCAACTGTGCTTCTCATTTAGAAATCGCAGATATATAAAGCGTGAAAGGTATATACAGTTTCAATTTAAAAAAAATAAATTTCCTTTATTTATTATGAATATTGTTTTTTTTGTAAAGTATATTCCCTTATTCATGTCTGGAGATAAATATTGATCTTTATTGAATAAGAACGACTTCTAGTGAACATTAAAAAATGATCTGGAATGAAATCACTCGCCATTTTAATATTTCCTACATTTCGTTTCAGTTGCAAAGAATTGCCTTGAAGTTCGTAATAATGAAATTGCGCGGATATAAACAATAATAGACAAAATAAAACGCACACATACCGCAGCTTGTTTCACAAAATGGCGTAAAAACAAACAAATGACACTCTGGAGTCCTGCCGGACCGTGGCCGCAGCACCCCCTCCTCCCCCACCCCATAAGGGTCCTGAGGTCGCCACAAACACCAACTTTTGATTAAATTCCTCAACTTATAGTTTAGCTCATTCATTGTTTACATTAGGGACTAAATACTGCGTGGATAACAGGGGCCGTCCTAATGTAACAACGCAACTGCGTATTATTTGCATTCTTACTTTGAAACGTTGATCACATTAATGTTATCAATGTGAAAGTTTTTGAAGAACGATGATACTCAATTACCAAGAACGTAGCCAGGGAAAAATTTCGGGGGGAGTGGTCCAGACAACTGATATTTTCCCGTAAAAGGCAGAGAGTAAGGCCCCATTTTGTTCCTTAAAACGCTCTTGGCCCGTTGCTTTTTTGACGATCTTTCAGCAGTACATATCAGTAATACTGAGTTATGTAAGTAATAATAATGGTTCACTAAAGAAGTAATTGAAAAAATTGAAAATTTGGGGGGTCCGGACCTTTGGACCCCCTCGCTGGCTACGTCCTTGTCAATCACACACAACATCTAGTGGACGGATTCAGACGAAATTTGGCATGTACTCGTATACTGATTAGATGTAAGAATAAAACTTAGACACATTTTTATTCCGAAATACTGCGGTTTATAAAATACTTGTTACGGAATGTTGTATTTAGAAGAACAATACCATTCGTCGTAGTTTGCTAAAAACATTATGACACTCAAATTTTCTAATTTTTACTATAGATGGCAGCACTGTCGAATTAAAAAATTTTCTTTATTCTGAACACTCAAAACTAATTTCATTTACGGCTTATTTAGGTACAAAAACTGAGAGACCATACACTAATATGACTCAACGAACCATTCGCTCTGTGACTACAATTTGAGGAAACAAACGAGCACATTGAGCCCGTGGTCATTGCAAATTGAGTGTAATTTTTATCGCAGAACACCATAAAGGGGACAGTGAAAACCGTAGTTTAATGTTGAAGAGAAATACGATACTGATTAGAAATATAGAAATGCATATAATTCCTAGATTGAATCAAGAAAATAGGATGATACACAGATTTGAAAGCAAGAGCATACTGTATTTTGCATTAGGTCAACTGTAGCGATGGACATAATATACTTCATTCGAACCAGAAATGCTCCTACTCGCGCAAAACCTAAAATAACAGTCAGCCGCAATTTTGCTTAAACTCTGACCTCTGACCAGAAAACACGGGAATAATACTTACTTGATACACGCCTAACTTACTTTTTAAATCATCATCATAATTATAACTCCCGTATTATTACATTATAAGCGTTTTTACCAAAATAGTATGGAGTTCGACTTTATTATTTCTCCACTATTGGACAAAAATATATATATCAAGTAACACTAAAATAATTGGAGCTATTCTTTTAAATATCATCGAATGTTGCACACAATTTATATATATATTTCATTGGCACTTAAAAAAACTCTTTCACTCCCCGATATCAGGGTCTAAAATACTGCTATTTAAATTTGAAGTCCTATTACTCCTATTACTCGAAAATGGATCACAATTTTGGATATCATCACTCAATCATCACTAACCCCAGGAGTGTTTGCTGCGTTATTTACTAAATATATGCCTATAATGTCCCTGCTGTGGCTAAGCAACAAAAGTGCGTGCTAAGCCGCGGGTAACTGCTAGTACTCTCAATAAATAATTATTACCCAAAGATTCTCACCTAAGATCAGAAAAAAGTAAAGTCATGGTAAATATGTCGTTTTAATCCCTTCAAAACAAACTTTTCATACAAATAAAAAGTTAACTTACAACTATTTGCTGCAAATACACAACTCTGCTACAAAGTTATCTGTTATAATTTACACATAAAATGTATTGTTTATATTGATTAGTTGTATATGGTAGGGTCTCTGTTTATGCCTCAACAAACAAACTATTCCATATTGAGTACTTAGATTCAGATAAGAACTAAGTAGAATTTTGTGTTTGAATTATTTTAAAATTTCAATGCAATCGGCATTTAAATATTATTCAAGTATTCATCCGTCGCCAAGATGTAGACTCGGCAATAGTAACCGTTCATAAATATTATTATTTTAGTAATCGTAAGGAAATATGGGACTGGCAGCGAATCAAAGACAGGCAAATAGTATATAACTTTTTACTACATCTATGTTACAAAAACTTTTAGTTTGAGAATAATAAACTGCACGTAAATAAAAAAAAACTGTAGAGTAAAATACTGGAAGAACTTTACTGTAGTGCAGTTGAGGTATAAATTCCATCGTTCCTCTGCAGACCGGTAGGAGACAGCTGGTACGACACAAAATAGACCGGAACGGTGGCGCGGTGGAACGGTTCCTACTCCATGTCGTGGCGCGTCACTCAGCCGGAAAACTCTTGGGACTCCTATCTCACGCTTTTCCCTCCTTTGTGCTCCTGTGCGATCATCAAATAAATAACACCCGTCTAAAAGTTGAACTACTAACTCTGTAATTGGGCTGTAAATGTACAACACTTTAAACCCAAGATAAATTATTAGATGCGCTATATTTATTTCGGTAGAGTAATCCTGTATTACTCCAATTGTTGTATAATAAATTTAAACTGCTTATTTAAGTTAAACAATTAGAAAGAGTAGAAACATTTTTTTATATAATAAAACTTATGATAATTGTTAGTAATTGGACAATAATAAAATAATTTAAGTATGAAGTATGTATTACAAATTTTAAAATAAACATTCAAAATTTAACTCCTTATTTTTCTATATAAGGAACATTTTAATAAAAATTGGTTAAATTATTATATATTATAGACAATTTAATACAGAAAGGCCCTGTATAAAAGACATAGTTTAGGAAATTTACTCACATTATAGTTGAAAATATATAATTAAAAAAATATATTTATAGATAAAATTCTGTATTACAAAAAACCCCATAACATTAACATTAACTAAAAAAATCCAAAACACAAATATTTGTATTCAAATTCTACTTCAATGCGTTTCTTGATCTTTGAATAAGCGTTTAACTCAGAGAAAAAAACTTCAGTGAGAAATGCTGTCCCAACAGAATAATAAGGCCATGCTTCCCTTGGAAACTCAGGTCGAAAGAGAGTTACAATTCAAGGAGGGTACATCAGTGAGAAATGCTGTCCCAACAGGATAGTTAGGCCCTGCTTACCTTGGAATCTCAGGCCGGAAGAGAATTTTGAACTCAGGGAGGGAATATCAGTAAGATATGCTGTCCCAAAAGGATAGTTAGGCCCTGCTTCCCTTCGAATCTCAGGTCGAAAGAAGGGTTTGAATTCAAGGAGGGAACATCAGTGAGAAATGCTGTCTCAACAGGATGTTAAAGGCCTGCCTCCCTTGGAATTTTAAGCCGAAAATCCGTCGAATCAATTAAACCCAAAATGAATGTGATTTAAGGAGAAGACGGTATTTAGATTTTTAGTGTCATGGCGGTTTTTGTAAGACTGCTGTACTACAATGTTTACACAGCACGTAAAAACTGCCTTAATACAACATAGCAAATACAACTGTATCCTGCACTAATCGGTCTGTGATGCAGTTCGATACTGACGAAAGTCACAGTGAATCCTTCGCAAGGGGCAACAGCCTCTGTGTTATTGGAAAACACTTCGAGTTCCCACCTTGTGTAGTATCCACATAATTACAAAGAGCAAGTTACAGCATAATAAATTAATCAGTCTGTATGAGATGTACAGTGATGAAGCTAATAAAATTCATCACAGGCCAGTCATGAATGAACGCTTATAGCACTGAAAATTCAATCCTCTCACTATAAAAGATATTCATCAATGTACCAATTAAATTTATCTAAACACATTTTAATATTATTAGACTTTTAGTCCACAAAGCCATTTTCTCAGATAAAAATTATTGTTTCCGTTATAAATTTGTGAAATGTGTTCGTAGTAGTAATTTTATAACTCTCCAACATCTATTATTTAAAGACAGCTCTCCAAAGCGAGGCCGATATATTTTAAGGATTTAGCAGTATAAGCCCTAATTCGACACGGTGTGAACTGGAAAACTACCGTATTAGTTAGACCATCCGCCGCGTAAGACTACGAACGTAGTTATTTACTTAACAACGCGAGTATTAATTTCCGATAAAAGTAATTAAGGATTACGAGAGTAATTCTAATTTAGCTCCAAAACATAGTATATAGGACTTTAAATCTACGGAAAACATTGGTAAAGTACAAAATTAAAGGTTAATAATGGATTGTCACATATGAATTCTTTGGCACTAATTGACATAAATTGTGTTTTAGCATACCGTATTTAAACACATCTTTGAGTAAGCAATGATTTAAAAAATACCTTTTCAAACTGTAATAGCGATAAGGAAGATCGGTGGTGATGGAGCCACACATGAGAAAACACGGCTGCTTTGCGAGTGATACATTTGGAGCAACGCGTACATCCTCTGTCTGGTTTAAATAGTCTGACCCATTTCTCTCCGCTTTAACCTCACTGTTTCCACATCCCCTGACATATTATAACATTTCCATTACCGTTACATTCACGGTTACTGTTACAGCTGGTTGTACTCTGCTCTTTTATTTCACAGGGCATGTCACATATGGTGCCGTTCCGTGTACTGTGGCGTCGGAGCGGGCGTCCGTCCAACCCAGCGTGGCGTAAAGTACTGTTGGGTTATGTGTCATTATTCGTCACCTAATCGGTATTTAAGTCTGTTAATCATTTTAATTTTTAGTAATTTTATAAGATTTTTCAATACACTATTACAGTGATAAAAAACAAAGGAAATACAAAAAAATGGGAATTGGTTATAAGAATTAATTCTACATAATACAATCACATAGGATATATGTTGTCATTGCTTATATATATTTGCAAAGCTTTTTTACTATCAAAAAATTAATATTTGTAGTTGATACATCTCGTGATATAAAAATATGTAATTCAATTGACGTTGAAACACCAATTGGTAAGTCTCCTGTAAGTTGTAAAGAAGTAAGTGTATTGTAGGTAAATGTTTTAAAAATATAAAAAAATGGTAGATTAAATTAGTACAATATCAGTTAGTTTAGGTATTTCTATAGTTATTTAAACTTTTTATAGCTCTTTAGAGTTACTTTCTTGATGTCAGCAGCAATGTGACAGTACGGAATTGTAGGATTTACAATAGTATTTAGAATATGTTAGAGTCCTATAGTTTACCTATAGTTCGACGTGGAGTATTACAAAGACGTTCTATTTTACGGTTTAAATACCTATAGTTCCTCGTTGAGTGTTACAAAGATGTTCTATTTTACGGTTTAAATACCTATAGTTCCACGTGGAGTATTACAAAGACGTTCTATTTTACGCCTTCAGTAGATTTAACTTAGGATTGTAACTCTGACACTTGAGCAATCCAAAACCTACAATACCACCATTAACGACTGCTCAAATACCGGTCCCAGGGATAATCCTTAGCAATAGGAATTAATTGTTAATCATTATTAGTTACAATTTTATGTATCAGAAAAAATCCAAAAATTTCACAACTCACATTTACTTTTCGGAATATTGTAATCTAGTAATAAGGCAACAGAGTATCATTAAATAAACCGATACAACAGAGATTCCAATAACCCGTCAGTACGTAACGGAAAGAAATAGCACATAGAGGAACAAACAAACGGATGGACTACCACTTTTCTTGTTCTACCCCAAAATCAATAGAGCTCTTTGTTGGACCAAGTCCTAGGATTTTTCTATCAAGTTATATCACACATTCGTGCAGACGGATGGGACAGACAGACAGACTGACTGTCCTTTTGGTCTGTTTACTCCAAATCTATCAGCGTTCTTTCCCGCTCTATGTACCAAGTTTCAAGTCTCTCGGAGGTTTCTATTCAAGTTATATCACACATTCGTGCAGACGGATGGACAGACAGACAGACTGACTGTCCTTTTGGTTTACACCAAATCTATCAGCGTTCTTTCCGCTCTATGTACCAAGTTTCAAGTCTCTCGGAGGTTTCTATCAAGTTATATCACACATTCGTGCAGACGGATGGACAGACAGACAGACTGACTGCCCTTTTGGTTTACACCAAATCTATCAGCGTTCTTTCCCGCTCTATGTACCAAGTTTCAAGTCTCTCGGAGGATTCTATCAAGTTATACCACACATTCGTGCAGGACGAATGGACAGACAGACAGACTGACTGCCCTTTTGGTTTACACCAAATCTATCAGCGTTCTTTCCCGCTCTATGTAGCAAGTTTCAAGTCTCTCGGAGGTTTCTATCAAGTTATATCACACATTCGTGCAGACGGATGGACAGACAGACAGGACTGACTGCCCTTTTGGTTTTACAACAAATCTATCAGCGTTCTTTCCCGCTCTATGTACCAAGTTTCAAGTCTCTCGGAGGTTTCTATCAAGTTATATCACACATTCGTGCAGACGGATGGACAGACAGAGAGACTGACTGCCCTTTTGGTTTACACCAAATCTATCAGCGTTCTTTCCCGCTCTATGTACCAAGTTTCAAGTCTCTCGGAGGTTTCTATCAAGTTATATCACACATTCATGCAGACGGATGGACAGACAGACAGACTGACTGTCCTTTTGGTTTACACACCAAATCTAATCAGCGTTCTTTCCCGCTCTATGTACCAAGTTTCAAGTCTCTCGGAGGATTCTATCAAGTTATATCACACATTCGTGCAGACGGATGGACAGACAGACAGACTGACTGTCCTTTTGGTCTGTTTACACCAAAATCTATCAGCGTTCTTTCCCGCTCTATGTACACAAGTTTCAAGTCTCTCGGAGGTTTATATCAAGTTTATATCACACATTCGTGCAGACGGAATGGACAGACAGACAGACAGACTGACTGTCCTTTTGGTTTACACCAGATCTATCTCAGCGTTCTTTCCCGCTCTATGTACCAAGTTTCAAGTCTCTCGGAGGATTCTATCAAGTTATACCACACATTCGTGCAGACGAATGGACAGACAGACAGACTGACTGCCCTTTTGGTTTACACCAAATCTATCAGCGTTCTTTCCCCGCTCTATGTACCAAGTTTCAAGTCTCTCGGAGGTTTCTATCAAGTTATATCACACATTCGTGCAGACGGATGGACAGACAGACAGACTGACTGCCCTTTTGGTTTACACCAAATCTATCAGCGTTCTTTCCCGCTCTATGTACCAAGTTTCAAGTCTCTCGGAGGATTCTATCAAGTTATACCACACATTCGTGCAGACGAATGGACAGACAGACAGACTGACTGCCCTTTTGGTTTACACCAAATTCTATCAGCGTTCTTTCCCGCTCTATGTACCAAGTTTCAAGTCTCTCGGAGGTTTCTATCAAGTTATATCACACATTCGTGCAGACGGATGGGACAGACAGAGAGACTGGACTGCCCTTTTGGTTTAACACCAAATCTATCAGCGTTCTTTCCCGCTCTATGTACCAAGTTTCAAGTCTCTCGGAGGTTTCTATCAAGTTATACCACACATTCGTGCAGACGGATGGTCAGACAGAGAGACTGACTGCCCTTTTTGGTTTACACCAAATCTATCAGCGTTCTTTCCCGCTCTATGTATCAAGTTTCAAGTCTCTCGGAGGTTTCTATCAAGTTATATCACACATTCGTGCAGACGGATGGACAGACAGAGAGACTGACTGCCCTTTTTGGTTTACACCAAAATCTATCAGCGTTCTTTCCCGCTCTATGTACCAAGTTTCAAGTCTCTCGGAGGATTCTATCAGGTTATACCACACATTCGTGCAGGACGAATGGACAGAGAGACAGACTGACTGCCCTTTTGGTTTACACCAAATCTATCATCGTTCTTTCCCGCTCTATTGTACCAAGTTTCAAGTCTCTCGGAGGTTTCTATCAAGTTATATCACACATTCGTGCAGACGGATGGACAGACAGACAGACTGACTGCCCTTTTGGTTTACACCAAATCTATCAGCGTTCTTTCCCGCTCTATGTACCAAGTTTCAAGTCTCTCGGAGGTTTCTATCAAGTTATATCACACATTCGTGCAGACGGATGGACAGACAGACAGACTGACTGCCCTTTTGGTTTACACCAAATCTATCAGCGTTCTTTCCCGCTCTATGTACCAAGTTTCAAGTCTCTCGGAGGTTTCTATCAAGTTATATCACACATTCGTGCAGACGGATGGACAGACAGACAGGACTGACTGCCCTTTTGGTTTCCACCAAATCTATCAGCGTTCTTTCCCGCTCTATGTACCTAGTTTCAAGTCTCTCGGAGGTTTCTATCAAGTTATATCACACATTCGTGCAGACGGATGGACAGACAGACAGACTGACTGCCCTTTTGGTTTACACCAAATCTATCAGCGTTCTTTCCCGCTCTATGTACCAAGTTTCAAGTCTCTCGGAGGATTCTATCAAGTTATACCACACATTCGTGCAGACGAATGGACAGACAGACAGACTGACTGCCCTTTTGGTTTACACCCAAATCTTTCAGCGTTCTTTCCCGCTCTATGTACCAAGTTTCAAGTCTCTCGGAGGTTTCTATCAAGTTATATCACACATTCGTGCAGACGGATGGACAGACAGAGAGACTGACTGCCCTTTTGGTTTACACCAAATCTATCAGCGTTCTTTCCCGCTCTATGTACCAAGTTTCAAGTCTCTCGGAGGTTTCTATCAAGTTATACCACACATTCGTGCAGACGGATGGACAGACAGAGAGACTGACTGCCCTTTTTTGTTTACACCAAATCTATCAGCGTTCTTTCCCGCTCTATGTAGCAAGTTTCAAGTCTCTCGGAGGTTTCTATCAAGTTATATTCACACATTCGTGCAGACGGATGGACAGACAGAGAGACTGACTGCCCTTTTGGTTTACACCAAATCTATCAGCGTTCTTTCCCGCTCTATGTACCAAGTTTCAAGTCTCTCGGAGGATTCTATCAAGTTATACCACACATTCGTGCAGACGAAATGGACAGACAGACAGACCTGACTGCCCTTTTGGTTTACACCAAATCTACTCAGCGTTCTTTCCCGCTCTATGTACCAAGTTTCAAGTCTCTCGGAGGTTTCTATCAAGTTATATCACACATTCGTGCAGACGGATGGACAAACAGACAGACTGACTGCCCTTTTGGTTTACACCAAATCTATCAGCGTTCTTTCCCGCTCTATGTACCAAGTTTCAAGTCTCTCGGAGGTTTCTATCAAGTTATATCACACATTCGTGCAGACGGATGGACAGACAGACAGACTGACTGCCCTTTTGGTTTACACCAAAATCTATCAGCGTTCTTTCCCGCTCTATGTACCAAGTTTCAAGTCTCTCGGAGGTTTCTATCAAGTTATATCACACATTCGTGCAGGACGGATGGACAGGACAGACAGACTGACTGCCCTTTTGGTTTCCACCAAATCTATCAGCGTTCTTTCCCGCTCTATGTACCAAGTTTCAAGTCTCTCGGAGGTTTCTATCAAGTTAATATCACACATTCGTGCAGAGACGGATGGACAGACAGACAGACTGACTGCCCTTTTGGTTTACACCAAATCTATCAGCGTTCTTTCCCGCTCTATGTACCAAGTTTCAAGTCTCTCGGAGGATTCTATCAAGTTATAACCACACATTTCGTGCAGACGAATGGACAGACAGGACAGCCTGACTGCCCTTTTGGTTTACACCAAATCTATCAGCGTTCTTTCCCGCTCTATGTACCAAGTTTCAAGTCTCTCGGAGGTTTCTATCAAGTTATATCACACATTCGTGCAGACGGAATGGACAGACAGACAGACTGACTGCCCTTTTGGTTTACACCAAATCTATCAGCGTTCTTTCCGCTCTATGTACCAAGTTTCAAGTCTCTCGGAGGTTTCTATCAGTTATATCACACATTCGTGCAGACGGATGGACAGACAGACAGACTGACTGCCCTTTTGGTTTACACCAAATCTATCAGCGTTCTTTCCCGCTCTATGTACCAAGTTTCAAGTCTCTCGGAGGTTTCTATCAAGTTATATCACAACATTCGTGCAGACGGATGGACAGACAGACAGACTGACTGCCCTTTTGGTTTCCACCAAATCTATCAGCGTTCTTTCCCGCTCTATGTACCAAGTTTCAAGTCTCTCGGAGGTTTCTATCAAGTTATATCACACATTCGTGCAGACGGATGGACAGACAGACAGACTGACTGCCCTTTTGGTTTACACACCAAATCTATCAGCGTTCTTTCCCGCTCTATGTACCAAGTTTCAAGTCTCTCGGAGGATTCTATTAAGTTATATCACACATTCGTGCAGACGAATGGACAGACAGACAGACTGGGACTGCCCTTTTGGTTTACACCAAATCTAATCAGCGTTCTTTCCCGCTCTATGTACCAAGTTTTCAAGTCTCTCGGAGGTTTCTATCAAGTTATATCACACATTCGTGCAGACGGGATGGACAGACAGACAGATTGACTGCCCTTTTGGTTTACACCAAATCTATCAGCGTTCTTTCCCGCTCTATGTACCAAGTTTCAAGTCTCTCGGAGGTTTCTATCAAGTTATATCACACATTCGTGCAGACGGATGGACAGACAGACAGACTGACTGCCCTTTTGGTCTGTTTACACCAAATCTAACAGCGTTCTTTCCTGCTCTATGGACCAAGTTTCAAGTCTTTCAAAGGTTTCTATCAAGAGATCAACCACAAGATATTAATAAAGCCCCGCCTGTTCCTAAATAATAACAAATTAACAATTCAGATTTTTTAAAAGTATGTTTTATGTACATATAAAATGAAGTTTCTCTTAATTTGGTATAATCAAAGTTTTTCCTACAATCTGATACTGGTTTAGAACGCTACTATGTTCACTAATGGAAAATGTTTTCGGTACCGCGATTATAGTTACTTTTAGTGTACACAATAATGATAAATATTGTAACATAATTATTACGGCTATCTGTTAATTCTTCGATCGTTACGTAAGGATATGGCTAAGTATACTGTGATGTACCTCAAACATATAAAGTATTTTGAATATCTGTAGCGTTTTCTTTACATACTCGGGGTCGCCGCACATAAACAAATTATGTCACTATAATATTTTTTTTTATTTCACACAGGAGTTGAACTAATAACAGATTGGCCCTGAGGTTTGTGGCCTATAACAGGTACACTACAGACGTACGATCTGTGTCGCCCTGCCGCACACCAATATCTCGTCTCCCTGGGCTGGTCGTGTCGTTTCACGGGGCTCAGGTCTTCAAAGCCGGGGAGAGAAACAAGCCTGCACATTTTAACGCACCGCTTACCTTCCACAGATTTAATACTGAGGGATTCGATATTTGTCGCAATTTAAAACTACGCCTAAACTTCACTCGAATTACACAGAGGCGTACTTTAGGATGTAACATTAATGTTCTTTCAGTTAAATAATCCAATGTAAATTCTAATGTTTTGTACATGAAACAGATACGATATGTACACGTAAGGCGCTCTGTAAAGCACGAACTTTAACGCCCTAATGTAAACGGAAAAAAATTTTTTTTACATAATGTATCAACCGTAGGCTACTGCATTTTAAGTGATGTTATCAAATACTGTATGTAGAATGGATAAGCAATCTGGCATACAGACTACCCTAAAAAACCGGCTTGGTGAAAATATCTTGAATTTTATCCAATAATAACAACGGTACATTCCAAACACTTTGTCGTGGAGAAAACAGGATTTTCCGGACTCCATCGTGAAGTGATACAATTATACAATCAGCAACACTACGTTTCGAGATCTGCAATCTGATCTCTTCCTCAGGTGAATAATATAACCTAATACATAACTACAATTCAGGTTAAAGTAAACAAAACATATAAAAGTGTTGCGACACGCATAAGTCAAGTGCCACAACCGCCTATGAATTTAAAATAATATCAGTGAATAAATCAAGCATACATTAGAATAAGCTATCTGGCCTATAGCACACTCTAAAGAGTCTTATCCAACACGAACAATGTTACATTTTAAAACACTTTATCGTGATGAAAACAGGATTCTTTTCCGGACTCCATCGTTAAGTAATACAATACAATCAGCAACACCACGTTTCAAGATCTGCAATCTGATGTCTTACTCAGGTGAATGACTAACTTAATACATAACTATAATCTAGGTTAAAGTAAACAAAACATATAAGAATTTTGTGACATGCATATGGTAGGAACCACAACATCCATGTTGTGTCTATTCCATGAACACTAACGCTCAAAAATGCACTTAATAAAAATTAAACGCTCATTATTAAAATTAAACTACAAAATACAGGTCAAAACAGGTCTGCACTCACTAGTCAACCAAATAGACCAGATTGTATGATTATTTTATCTGAATAACCAATAACAATAACAAAAACATCTTTGAATGCAAATTAATCATATTTTAAATTAAGTATCTTACATCATTATATGACTAAACATATGGTCATAAAAGTCCTTGATGCTTAACGCTATTCTTGAGGGGATAAAATCACGATAGTCGCCTGTACAACCGATTCTTGAGAAACTAAAACCGATTTTTAAAGTTCTGGTAGCATTTATAAACTTTGTACGAAAACAGATTTGTAACAAATGTAGGGCTTCAGCAGCTTCAAAGATTTCACTCTCTACACAGTTGTCGTTTAAAGCAGCGATTTTATAACGAGCAATTTTCCACAAACACCCGACATTCACCAGATTGCTTCGTTCTGCTTGTTTTATTTAAACGTACAATATGCGGCATTCACCCGCTTAAAAACTTTGCTCGTTAAAAAGTAAACGGCTTGGTCAGCAAAGTTTCTACCTGTAATGGGCATTACCTTTATGGGCTTTATTAAAAAAAAAACTTGTACCTGATGGTTACTTGAAACTTACTTTACAGTCATGAACATATGAGATATTAATGATTTTAAATGACAAATCTTTTTATAATTTATTCCTCAAAAATGACAATTCTTATGGTAAAAAAGTTTTCTAAAGGTGGATTGAATATATATATATATATATATATATATATATATATATATATATATATACAGGTGATTCATGAAGTTCTCCCCCCACTTCTACAGCACATTGTACTAGTAAAAATAATGAAAAAATGTTATATAAACAATAGGTCCGAAAACGCTTCGTTAGCGAGTTACAGCTAGCGATAGATTTCGCCTGAATTCCTGGTAAAGAGTAAAATAAAGCCATACTGAACTTTTGGAAAGGTTTAATTAAGTAAGAAAATATCGTGGATTCTATATGTATTTTTACCTGATAAAGCTAATAAAATAGGTTTTCAGAACTGTACCTGTAGTATTTTTGAGGGATTCAGGGTTAAATGCAAAAAATTGGGGCACGAAACAAATGTTTTTTAGTTTTTTAAGTTTGATGTACATAACTTTGTTAAATTTGGTAATAAATACATAAACTCAACAAACAATTAATTGTAGAGAATTTAATTCTGAGAAAATTGATATAATCAAAGTCTAAAATAAAACAGAAATAAGTACCAAAAAATTGATTTTATTCAGTATAAATACATTACTAGCTGTAACGAAATACCGTACGGTATTAAGTTAAAATAAAACAAAAACAAAATGTTTGTTCCTTAATGATGAGATAAATTGAGAAAACAAGATTAACTGTTAAATAAATTTGTTTGTAAATAAAAATATCATGTTTTATTACGTAGTATTTTTTTTATAAAAAATTTACATCAAATGTTCGAAAATAAATGAAGCAAACATTTTTCTTATTATTGTTTACTAATCATCGAAATGCAGTTTTTTTGTTTTATTAATTTCTAAGTTGGTAACAAGCACGAATAACAGCTGATCAACAATGTTATTCAGTACTGTTACGTTAGAAATGTGTGTATTAGTGGTGTTTTTGGCAAGCTACAGCAGGAGATCGGGTTTCTGTGAATCGTGTTATTAAATGCAATTTTTCTGTGAGTTATAATTCGATTGTTTATTCAGCGAAAAAAATGCCTTACTTATTTACGCTGATATTCCAATATCAGAGGAATACGCTGATATGGTTTTTATTTTAGGTTACTGTAATGGTAATGCTAGAGCTGGTGTAGAAGAATATGAACTACGTTACCCTAATAGGAGGATTCCAGATACCAAAACAATTTCAGGAACTTTTCGTACTCTTCAGGAAACAAGATCACATACCAGGATAGAACCAATTATGAACGAGCTGTCCAACTTGATGATGATATTGTTATTATAATGCTGTTCATCGCAGTCCAGGTGTAAGTACACGACGTATTTCTAGGCGGATATGAGTTTCGCAGTCAACGGTGTGGAGGTCACTTAATCGAAACAAATTTTATCCGTTTCATAAACAAAAGGTTCAACATCTACAGCTAGGGGATGGTCCGCTTCGCTTGGAGTTTTGCAACTTTTTGAATATTAATAATCAACTCTACAAGCGTATTTTTTTACGGATGAGGCACAATTCACTCGGGATGGTGGTCAATAACTTGCACAATGAACACTCATGGGCAGAAGAAAATCCACAATGAGGTAGTGGAACAGAACTTTCAACAACCGATTTAGCGTCAATGTCTGGTGTGGCCTTTTGCACAATCGGCTGATTGATTGGACCTTTCATGTTACCTGGACGCCTAAATGCTGAGTTCTATTTTGCATTTCCTTCAAGAAGAGTTGCCGCAGATGTTAGAGAATGTTCCTTTACATCTCAGACAAAAATTTGTACTTCCAGCATGACGGAGCACCTCCCCACTTTTCACGTGCCGTTTCTGCTTACTTAAATCTATCAATTTCCTGGACACTGGATTGGTCGTGGAGGGCCTCACCCTTGGCCACCAAGATCACCAGATCTATCCCCATTGGATTATTGATCTGGGGATGGATGAAAGACATTGTATACAAGACAAAAGTGAATTCTCGTGATGAATTAATTGCCCGTATTATGGATTCGGCTGTGCAGATACAGGGAAGTCCTGAAAAATTAAGAAACGCAACAAAAGCAATACACAAACGTGCTGCAAAATGTATTGATAATGATGGCCTCATTTCGAACATCTATTATAAAAAGGTGCGTACGGTTGGCCCAACCTGATTAATTTTGCTTAAAAACTAGTAATGTATTATACTGAATAAAATCAATTTTTTTGGTACTTATTTCTGTTTTTATTTTAGACTTTGATTATATCAATTTTCTCAAAATTAAATTCTCTACAATTAATGTTTGTTGAGTTTATGTATTTATTACCAATTTAACAAAGTTATTGTACATCAAACTAACTTAAAAAAACATTGTTTCGTGCCCCAATTTTTTGCATTTAAACCCCGAATCCCCTCAAAAAAACTGCTACAGGTACAGTTCTGAAACCTATTTTATTAGCTTTATCAGGTAAAAATACATAATAATCCACGATATTTCTTACTTAATTAAACCTTTCCAAAAGTTCAGTATGGCTTTATTTTACTCTTTACCCAGGAATTTCAGGCAAAATCTTTCGCTAGCTGTAAACTCGCTAACGAAGCATTTTCGGACCTATGTTTATATAACATTTTTTTCATTATTTTTACTAGTACAATGTGCTGTAGAAGAGGGGGGAGAACTTCATGAATCACCCTGTATATACAGAGTGAGTTTTATGTCCTGGCACACCGGGATATAATTTAAACGGTCCGAGATATCTATGTGAAACCTTGACCCCACCTATTATAACATATATTTTTAATTTTTCAAGTTGTTGAAAATTTTGCCCCCCCTTTCTAAAGTGGGGTAAAGGGGGGCAACTAAATATTTTCAAATACAAACCCCTATCATGTGACCCCTCATTTTAAAGGGAATAAAAAATTAAATCCAATAATCCAAACTAGAGGTCTCTACGTTTATTTTAACAGATTTTATGACAAATTTACAATTGAGTAAAGGGGGGCTACTAAACATTTTCAAATACAAACCCCTATCATGTCTCAAGTTTTTCACACGTCTAGCACAATGTCAAACAGCCGAAGGTGAACAGTTTGAACACCTGCTACATTAAAACAGGTAACTGTTTTTAGAATTTGCGTTAGTGTTGACTCATGTTACGATAAACAGGACAAGACAGTTACTGATTTTATTATTGTAAATTTGTCATAAAATCTGTTAAAATAAACGTAGAGACCTCTAGTTTGGATTATTGGATTTAGTTATTTATTCCCTTTAAAATGAGGGGTCACATGATAGGGGTTTGTATTTGAAAATATTTAGTTGCCCCCCTTTAGAAAAGGGGGGGGGAAATTTTCAACAACTTGAAAAATTAAAAAGATATGTTATAATAGGTAGGGTCAAGGTTTCACATAGATATCTCGGACCGTTTAAATTATATCCAGGTGTGCCAGGACATAAAACTCACTCTGTGTGTATATATATATATATATATATATATATATATATATATATATATATATATATATATATATAAATTGAGAGATTTATTTAAATAAAAACTAAAAATAAAAAAATGGTCATATAACCTTCCCATTTCACGTAAGCACAATGGATGTCAAGCATGTGATATCCATGAAATTCCCTATGACTGCACAACAAGTTTCTACTTCCATTTCGCCGACAAGCGTCGTGTGACTTGACGCCTTGTGACTTTCATCTTTGGGGTTGTCTGAAGCAAATAAACTCCGAAACATCGGGGACTTAAAGGATGAAATACGATGCTTTGTCGGCGAAATGGATGTGGAAACTTGTCGTGCAGTCATAGTGAATGTCATGGACATCGCATGCATGACATCATATTCATACGTGAAATGGGAAGGTTATATGACCATCTTTTATTTTTAGTTTTTTACTACAATATTATATATCAAAATGTTATATATTTTTTAGAATCCACCTTAAGACAACAGTAACAATGTCATTTTTGAGGAATAAGTTATAAAAAGCAATGTCATTTCAAATTATTAATATCTCATATGTTCATTACTTTATACTAAGTTTCAAGAAACCTTAATGTGACTATCTTAATATATTTATTTTGAGTTTTTTTTATAAAATTAAACTTCTAAATGTCAAAACCAGTGCTCTTTTTCAATCTTCCTGTGTAAAGTTAATGAGGAGGTCAACAACCAATGGATTTGAAAAGAAAATAAGAAATCTCTTATTTTTCCAGAGAATTGACTGATATTCCGCAGTTTATTGAATCTTACCTCTATCTATAGCTCTCAATCCTATAATCCTTCCTTCATGCCAGCCCACTACCCAAGTCCTTAAACCCTCGACTCAACCTCTCGTTAAACCGCCACCGATTCCTGTATCTCTTTAATCCCGAGTTCTATACCAATAATCTAGTGCTACCTGGGATTTACCTACATTTAATTTATCACGATTATTTATGTTATCCACCATAAACATCAGTAAAACTGGATCTTAAATCTTCCGTGATTATAAACGTCGACGGTTTGAAAAGAAAAGAAAAAACAGATAAGTATTTAATAATTTGGTATAATATAAAATATTTAAATACTCTACGATTAAATCTGTACCGTTCAATTTTTATTTAGAATGTAAATGTAAATCAGTAACTATTTATTATAAATCGTAGAGGTACTTTAAACTTAATAACTAACACATCCTTTTTGAAGCAATCTAATATTTAATACATAACAAAATTATTGATCGATAACTTAAGTTTTAATTTTTGTTATTTCCCAGTAAAGGTTCCAATAAAAGGTTTGGAAGTACAAAAACTAATACTAATACTAAAATAACAACAGTGTGAGTATTCTAAATGAATACACTCAAAACATTCAAAGGATTGACTTTTTCTTTCAAGATTGAAAAAAGAACTTTCAATGATTCATTAACAAAGTCAAGATTCAATCTCCAAATCATTATCCTAATTCACTTAGGATATTATGTAACCTACAACAAAGGGGAACATTAGGAATCGCTTTTCTTTTGTCCAAAACCCACCTTAAGACTTTTTCTGTAACATTATATTATTGTTATATTTGACGTAATATTTTTCATAGTAAAACGATATTAAACTCTGTATGGTTTAAAAACGTTAACAGTGTTTTATACGCACTTATGGTATTAAACTAAAGACCCAACCAAAGTTTTAACACCCCTCTCGGTTCTCTGTATGTTTTTGTCACGGATCGGTTTTATTGATAGCCTTTATTATTTTTGCATCTGAAACAAATGTGATGAATGTTATGAGAAAAACTAAACTTTATTTTGCTCTGTTTGGCTATTTCTCTATTTCGGCAACTAGACATAAATGGTTGTAGACAATTTTCAAATACACCGGACACACGGCGATTTCGTTTTGTACATAGTCATTAATTTATATTACGAGTTAACTAATTATCTAGATAGCTTTTAATACAAATATTTATTTAATTGGATTAGTGTATGCCATTGTACTATCATATTATGTTTTTCACAGAAGACAAAAGAACCTAAAATTGTTTGGTTAATATAATTACACTAATCTAACATACAGGCCGAGGTAGACCACCCGTACAGTACGTATAGCGGCCAAACCAAACGAGGTAGATTATTCGTAACAACTTGAACCCCCTTATTTCCACCACAAAGAATTTGGAGAAATTATTTTGAAATCTCTAAAACTCCCCAAAAGGGTAGGGGTGGTTTTTGGAAAAAATTTCAAATGTAAAGGTATGTTTAGTTATAACTCATTTTAAAGGTATTTCTTCACTGATTATTTGGATGAAAAAAGGTTGAATCTATCTTGCCGCTTATGTACAGGGTACACCAAAACGTTAAAAAATCAGGGTTTTTGTGGGTAAATTTATTGCAACTACCTGCAAAAATGTAGAGAGACGATATTTTTAATCAAAACTAATGATGAGACGGCTTATCGAAAAATATCATTAAATGCTCGTTTGGTTTGGCCGCTATACGTACTGTACGGGTGGTCTGCCTCACCCTGTACCTGTACAAATACAATTATTAAATATACTTATTTGCCAAGAAGCAAAAAAGGACAATTAAATGATATTTGGAAGACTTTTACAATTACACCATGTGCAACAGTATGCTACATTATAGTTACGATATAAGCTAAGGTTGCCTATTACTCTGAACATTGCTTTCTTGGATTTATTATTTCATTATATGTGGATTTCTGCCTTAACGTCTAAATACATATCTTTTTAGAAACCAGAACTCGATGATGATTGCAAGACAAAATTAACTAATTTGCCTGTTTAGGACAAATACAAGTTGTAAAGTATCAGGTAGATTTCTCTTAAACTCGCGAAGTATTTGATAGATTCAAAGGGACTGAAAAGAAACTTAGTGATCGAACTTTTGGGGTATCATTATATCACGGCAAAACAGCGCAGGAGACTGAATATTAAAATTGTTACTGGATTATCTATAGAAAAATCTGTCCTTATGAATTTGTTAAGATCTCATTTGCATTCAAGATGGCGGCTATAACAAATTTTAAAGTATGCATAGCATTTTACACAAACTTTCTAATTGGTCTAAAAGAAAGTTAGTAAACTAATCTTATCTGTAGGAAAATTAATGCCTTTGTTACGTTTGTAATTAAGCATTATTCGATTAAAAGTTTTAAGATGGTATATGTATGTACATGGATAAATTTCTTTATTGATTGTGATTCAAAATGGATAGAATTAAAGTATTTTTGAGCTTTTTACAACTGATAAGGCGTTATAACTTTCAAAAGCTTCCTCTATTACAAAGGTTGTGATTAATGAAAATCGAGACCTCTGCAAATTTTCTGTGCATACTTCATCACTTCAAACAACGGCTCAAGTATTTCAGTAAATAGAAATTGATCGATATTATTATTGTGGAAGCGCTCATCCCTCTGTGTGCTGTTTTATTGTGTACTTTACAAAAACACAATTCAACGAGAACAATGAGAACAATAAAATTTTGCGCACTGTTAATAGTGATACAGTGAATATAACCACTCTAGTTATATTTAGACTCAAGAATTTAACTCTAATAATAGTGAAACAAGAAATCAGTAACACTACGTTTCGAGATCTGCAATCTGATCTCTTCTTCAGGTAAAAAACTAACCTAATACATAATTACAAACTAGGTTAAAATAAACAAATCTTACCAAAGCGTTGTGGCACGCCTAAGTCAGGAATCACAACCACCATGTTATTTGATTGTTGATTTTAACCTAGTTTGTAATTATGTATTAGGTTAGTTCTTTACCTGAAGAAGAGATCAGATTGCAGATCTCGAAACGTAGTATTACTGATTTCTTGTTTCACTGAACGATGTCAAATGTCCGGAAAAATTATGTTTCCTTCACAATCCTTCCATCGTCAAAAATAACCTTCAAACAAAGAATCTAATAATAGGTTCTAGTAAATAATCTTAATGATTTTCTTATTACGTTAGTCTTACTAAACATACTTATAATATCTTTTACTCATGGCATTAATTTGACAATATCTATTTTGGGCCCCTTATAAATTGGACAATATAAACAATGCAAAGTTAGAACTAATTCTCCGGAATATTATTGAAGTGTATTAACAATTAACACATACAGATCACAGATTAAGGAACTTCTGCTTACTGTAGTGTATTTAAGGTGACGACGGTGGGTTTCGATTGCATTACTTTGCATCCCCCTGGATGAGGGTGGAGGGGGAGGGAGGGGTATAATGTGAAAACGTTGCACAACTCCGATAAAAGATTATAGGAAGACCCTTCCTTCTTTCTGTTCTTTATCGGATTCCGATACGGCAAGAGTTTATTCCAGTTCCTTGCAATATAGGAATTCCCGCCCAGTCTACTCCCGAGACATGTATATTCCCTGGGAGATATCTTACGTGTTCATTGTTTACGGTTAGACTTGGTCGACTTATACGTGGAGGGTACTTTGTGAATGTATTTGTACCTGCTATGTTTCGGGATTTCGTTAAACCTCATATATTTACTTGACGATTTTGTATGTAGCAGTTGATTTTGAATAGATCTATCCCTCCCTACAGTCATAACGGGAAAGTACTTCATTTAAGTAAACAATTCCATAAATAATTTATGAATCTGCGATCTTATATTTAAGATGTAATTCAAAATGTTGCATTGTGTTTATTTTCAGCTTTGATCAAGGGAGTATAAGTGTAATGTAGCTACAATAAACTACGTATAACAAGTAAGACACTATCAAATCATCCGAACTGCCAAAATATTCAAACCATTACTTAAACTAAAATGTTTAAGGTAAACTAATAATGAAAGAAAAACCATTTATGTAACTCACTTGACTTGATTCTCTGTAAAATATCTGCTTACCTGAAAATAAAAACATGTAATTAGATAAAGAAACCTCATGTTGCATTGTAATTAAGTTGTTGGAACATTTTAAATTATAAGCTCTTTAAGAAAGTTTCTACACGGGAAATTACAGTAATTTATGTAATTTACAAATGTTGTAATTAAAACCAAATAAAATGGCTTAGGATAAAACATTTTTTTCACTTTTTACAGTAAAGATACGAAATATAAATGACATATTATTTAAGATGTAGTATGACTTTAAATAACATACCACTTATGAAAACTAAATGTTTCTCATGAACAAAAAATAAGTTAATATCTCCAGCCAGCTTCCGTATATAGATACTATAGGAAAAGCATGTTCTGATTCCCAACATTCGTTTAGCGTGATTATAAAATGCTAAGAAACCTACTGTAAATATCTGCAATCCTTCGTGGAATAATTAAGAATTTATAATTTTCCTGTCTATAGAGAAAGAGAACAAAGACAAATGGTTAAAATTCCGTTTGTAGATGTGATCTTCTGAAACAATACACATCCATGGACAGCCTTGTTGTTTAAGGTGTGCCCCAAGGTTTTATCTTAGATCCTTTACTATTTATTCTATATAAAAATGACAGTCTTGTGTTGTACCTTAATGGGCTGTGATTAAAGATATATTGTAATCTAATACGAACTAAACGAACCGAAAACTGATTGGACTAACACAACATATCTGGAATAGCTTTAAAATTATAGTTATATTTTGGGTCAACTTTATCGCATTTCATGAAGGGAAAATATCCAATCCTAATATATTATTACTGAGATAAAGAATGTTAAAACTGTGTAATATTTGAGTTTTCAGTTAAGTACTAATAAATATTTGTGCAAATAATGTGCGGTTGACTATAATGTATCTTTGATGGGAGGGGATGATTCAGTGAGAAGGTTGGGTTAGATCCAGTTCACCTTCCTCTTTAGTGTTGCGTCTGGAATCATGTCAGAGAATTGACTCCTGGAATCTGGAGCTATTTTTTGGAGCTGTTTTGGAGCTCTTTACATAGTTTCGACATAGACACATCTAGACTCCAGAATATAAATAGGCTTGTTTGAGGAGTGCCCCAAGGTTCCATCTTAGATCCTTTACTATTTATTTTGTATACAAATACAAGACTTACAGTATTGTGTTTTACCTTAAAGGGCCGTGATTAAAGATTTATTGTAATGTAATACTAATTACCCGAACCGAAAAAAAAGTGTAATCTAGTTGAAGAGGTATTGTATATACTCATCAACAACATTATGCTTCTGATGAGACAACAACACAATGGCAATGACAAAACTAAATCTGGGTACTTTGTCAATTCTATAAATAAACCGACTACAAATAAACTAGCTAATTAGAGATGCCAATCAAAGCGATCAATGGTACGACTCCCAGTGCAGCTCGATATCAGATGTGATGGGCCCACGATAACGGCCGTATCTACTCCAATCACACAACATGTAGAGACAGCTGACAACACCGAGGTGCAGTACGCCAATACAGTCCCTCGTGTCATGTCAGCGCTAATTCACCCGCGCCATTAGTATATGGCTATATTTGTGTTCGTGCCAACTGCATTGCACACTCAACAACAAACGTCATCCCACTCCAAATACAATCTGATAAACCGGTGCACTCAGTCAATTATACGCTTCCATGAATTTATTCCATTGCTTGATTACTGCGTGCCTGAAATTCGTGAATGAATGCAGGTCATCAGCCTGGTAGAGTAAAATAAAATGATTTAGAGAAGCAAGCAAATTTTCTCTCTCGGACAGTATACTTCAATTATATTTAAAAACATTTTTAATTGTTGAAAAATTGTCGGTTTTTAGTATATGTAAATAAATTTCTTATGATTCTATTATTTACTCTAAGATATCTGAAATTCATTAATCTAAGTTTGAAAAGAATGATATTTTATTGTTTAGATAAGTTGCATTTTTTGGAAGTTTGGTCCAATCGCGCAAAATCTAGGGAACAGATTTAGAAGAAATTTGGCAGGTACATTGCTTGGATATAACAATAAACATGTAGAGCTATCCTCCCCCCCCCCGAAATATTCCGAAATACTACTTATTATCAAAAACTTATTCCAGAATTTTGTTATATACATGATCAATACATCATATCTAAAGTAAACAATGTCTTATTTTACCAGGCGAGGTTATGGTCCTCTCTAACACTTAACCTGGGAAATAACAGCTTAGAGATTACTTCCGAACCACCAACAACGGCCGGACAGGCGGGCTGCTTGCAAGGAAAGGATCGCTCAGCTGTCACCCATTCAAGCAGCAGCCACACTGACTTTGCTTGATCCGGTTATCTTGCGATAACCACCGTACCTACTACAATGCGCCATTGAAATGTGTCGTAATGAGTTGTAAGAGTAATATTTAACTATAGCTATAGATGCTAACAGTGACGAATTCAAACCATTTGTTAATTTTGAATTCTATAAATTATTTTCTTTTGACATTGTGGACGAGAATTTGTACAGCAGATTAAGAGCCAAAAGTGGAGATATTGTGAGGTAATGGAAATCAACAAAGAATCTGCTTTGTGAATACAATTAGAAGAAACAATCGAGCGCAATGATCCCGTCGCCACTGCAAATAAAATCACAAAGCAAAGTAACATATACAAACTGAAATTTTATGTGGCAGAAAACCGTCGAGGAGGCAGTGGGTCTCTTTTGCACTGAAAAGACGCACAACACTGATTAGATATAAAAAATGTACGGAATTCATGTGTAGAACCGAGAAAATATGATGGTATAGCGAACAGAAAGTAGAAAGCAAGGGCATACAATGCACTTTATCAAGTAAAAAGATATTCATGCCTTTGAAGAATTAATACCGAGGGCACTAGGGTACAAGCAAAGACAGAGCTGCTTGGCCCGCTAAGTAATCTTGAATTTAATTTGAGGTAATTAATAAAACCATAAATATGATTAGCGCTTTGGGATGGTTCCAAAAGATGTCAATGTGTAGTTGTGAGTGTGTCCGCATGTTGTTTCGAGAACGATTGGACGTACAGTAGAGAGATTTACAACCGGTCTATTGAAGGCGCATCTGGATGTTTGGATTTTTACTGTATAACTTATACGTAAGTAAAATACAAGTGCCGGAAGTAGACGCTTTCTTGTGGCAGTATGCTTCTTAAAAATAAATAAATTTGTGGTGATTATGCCAACAAGACAAACTGAACAAGCCTATATTTTCTAGATTGAAAGGGTGGGCAAGAAAGCAAACTCAGCTGCAGCAATGCATATATAATTCATTAGAGCTGATGTGCTCCAAAACCTGATATGAGAGCCAGTCGTAATTTTTATTAACTTCCGTTCTTCTTAGGCATAAACACAACATTTATATGTACTTGATGCATATTTATTTCCGTTTTAAAATATTCATATATATATATTACACCATAAGTGTTTTCACTAAAAAGACTAAGGGCTTAGACTTTTTTATTTCTTCACAGTCTATACTGGTCTAAAATGATTCAAGTGGTAGTAATACCATTGGGCCTGTTCTATCATGAAATATTGCGGAGATATATTTTTACTGATACTTATAAACCTGTTTCAATCTCCCAATTCTGGGCCACAAATACAGCTCGATAAATTGAAAGCCTAATTATTCTAAAATGGGTCAGCAGATTGGAATATCTTCCAGTGACACTATCATTATCCACAGTGTTTGATATTTAAAAAATTATATGCCTAATATATCCTAGTTGTACACCACGAAATTGCGGGCGAAACTGCTGGTAGAATAAGGAATCGCGAGAAGATCTCTTGCAGCCACCATTATTCTTCATTCCACGAATCTTTAGCTTCTTTGCTTTCCCCACTTTACTAACTATACTCTAAAACATACATGTTTCTATTAACAACAGCCAGTAGAAAGCCTTTAGAGTGCATAAGGCGACATCTTTTAATGTGGGATGATCTTGATTAAAATATGGAACATTGGTAAAATTGGTACTACCTTCCTAAAAAATCGAATAAGAGATAATCTGCATTGGAAAGCCAAATAATATTATAAACGATTACATTTCTTGAATTAATTCTGGATTAGCTGACTTACTAACGAATCATTAAGTGATATTCCATATGCTTTACTGTGTCGAAAACTAACAAATGTCAGGAAGTCTCCTTATTGACACGATAAGGACTAGGAAGTGTCCTGCCAAGCTCCTGAAGACCACGTGTGCCCGCGGGTGTTGTAGCCGGAGTGTCCTGGGCTCGGTTTTTGTGACCAAGGTTTTCTCTGGGCGTGACAGCCCGTATTGACCTCTTGACCTCCGACCCGACCGCCACTCCTTCGCCCAACATCTGGCCGATTTATGGAACGGTTTCTTTGTCTTCCGAATGGAAATCTGTCCCTAAATATATTCTAGTTTTTACTGTCACCGCCGCACACAACGAAATGTGGGCTGGAATATATTCACGGGTTGTCCTTAATATTTGACTTGATCCATATTGAACACTTTAATGTAGTCAAATGTAATTATAATAGCAGAGATAATATGTTATATTGTAAGCTGGGAAGTTTAATTAATTCCTTCTAATTGTTGTAAAATGTCTATACTATGTCGAACTATTGTATTAACGCACATGCCAATGATAACGAAAATTTTATAACGAAGGAAATGATTTATAACATTGATTATCAGTTGTGAATTATTTATCAATTTTTCAAAAGTTCATAATTAAATATTCGTGAAATGTATTCTGGTGCATAACAGTATCTAAAATACAATACACAATGACCAATTGCAAGGAGATCTTTTAACAAATCGATATGTGGTTGACGTTGGTTTTAATTCACGGTTATAGAGAAGTTAAAGTACGACGACTAATAAGTTTATAAACCGTTAATTCTATAACACAGTAATCCTTAGAAACCTTAGCGGATGTTTCTGTTTCCTTTTCCAGCCACTTGTGAGTAACACTTAGGGAGTCTGCAACTTGTCAAAAGGGCTCGGGACTGCTCTTGAAGGAAACCTTATACACTTTTGGGTTGTGTTACTGTCATAACTACGAGTATAAGGGTTGTTACTAGCACTTTTGAGATAAGCCCTTTACCTAACACTTAAAAGAAAAGGAGTAAATAATGTGCGTTGTATTTAAATCACTTTCACGGTTAAAACAACAATTTCTGCATATTTGCATTACATAAATATAATAAATAACTTAATTCTTTCTGTCTTTGTTTAATTTATTTTTAACGTTGTAAAAAAAAGTGGACCATTCCTCATACAAAGAATTCACAAATGTGAAAGAAGCGGGATTTTTCAGTACATTTGCCGTCGTTCAGTGACACAAAATATCAGAATCAAAACGTTATCACTAAACAATGGCAAATGTCCGGAAAAAAAAATCCTGTTTCCCTCATAATCCTTCCACAAACTTCAAACAAATATTACTTTACGCAACTTTCACACGTTCGTAATTACTTTGACATTACAGTGATATATTTAAACAGCTGGAATATATTAAGTAATGAAATATCTCACAAACAAAAGTCATAAAATTTCCTCAACCATAAAGTATTTTCTATTCGTTAAATTAGTGGAGAATAACTAATTAGGTCAGTTGAGCACCCCATTAACTTATCAGTGTCTAGGTGAGGAGCGACATGACATCCAATAACACTTGGAAGTTGCAGAGCTGACACCGATGATATATTGGCCGAGCAGCGTCTGGAACGTGCAGATATCTCTTACGTCTCTTAGACTTGTCAGGGATCTCTTACACGACCTGAACGTGTATATAACTTGTTATAAAATAAAACACAAATCAGCCTAGAATTAAGTTTAATAAACCGACACCGAAACAAGAGAATCGAAGAACCCGATTTAAAGAAATCAACCCTTCATCAGGATTTTAAGACAAGAATATACCCTCAACCGATAATCTGCCTAATAAAAAATGTACTCGTGAAGATTGGTTTAACCTTTCACGGTTACATTTTATTCAGCACTCTGAAACTTTTCTATATTATTCGTACATGTTTGTTTCTCAGTCGATCACACATGTACCGTTCAAACCGCCTCCAATGCTATTGGTATTTTAAACATTCAGGGTGCATTATTGTTATAAATTGTTGAAATTCTTCAAGATGATCACCTCATGCATCATTAGACCCATGAAGACGATTCTACAACGCCTGGAAGTACCCTGGAAATCCTCGACTTGGATGTATCTTAAGATTCCTGTAACATGAGCATGGATGCTCTCCACCGACTCCCAATGCTTTCCCTTCAGCTCTCTCTTCAGTAGGGTGAACTAAAACAATGCACACGGAGCGAAGTTAGGACTGAAAGGAGGCTTGCGCATCATGAGGATCGTGTTCTGGGTCAGGTAGGGTACCGACGAAGGCCGTGTGGCAGGGGGCATTGTCGGGGTGGAACTTGATGAAGTTTTTAACTTCATACCTGACACGCGAGACCCAGTGTTTCTGTCTCTTGACCTTGATTATGGATCATTCATCAGAAGGGTCCACAACCAAAGCTCTTGAGCACCTTGCGGTACAAACTCAAAACGTTTCCTCGGACGTCAAAGAACACAATCAGCATTGCTTTTATGTGAGATTTGCTCATGCGCGCTTTTTTTGGGTTTTGGAGAAGGTTGTGTGTGCCACCTTCCACATTGAAATCTCGATAAAAATCTCTCCTCAAAGGCCTCTTCCAGCATTTGATAAGTTTCCACTGCATTCTTCCCAAGCCGCACACAAAACATGGCCGCGTTCCGCTGTTCCAGCGAGCGGTCCATCGCTACGTGACACAATCGAAAAACAGACTTCGGGCAAAGAAACGTCCTACCACACTTTCTGCTTGGGGCGAACTGAGACTGGGCCTCTTTGGAGGGGCACAATCCCACCACATTATCTGACCGGTCCGAGCGTGCTTTGATAAATAGTCGCATCACAATAAAGTCATGTGCATAAGCTATACTACAATAGCTTTATTTAGTTCGTAAGCAGTGTTTGGCCAACCACACAATAGATCAGAATAATTGCAAAATATGCAAAACATGATTTCATATTTGAAAATACGTATTCCAAACTTAGTCTTTCGAGACACGCTAACTTAAAATTCACATACTAAATAGAGCATAACATTTCAATGTTATTGATTTATAAATAAAATTTCAATTTACGTGATATTTGGTTTAAATTTTATATTTCCTGATGCTGATACAACAATCATTCGTGTAATATTGTTCCAACCAAGAGCAATATTGCAATTTCAAACCCGTTACAATCATTAAAGCTCACACAACAAAACTAATTTGCATGAACGGCACATACTGTTCAATGTAACCCATGTTATGCACTTTCCGAATCCGTAGCAAACAGCTGTTCGTATACTGATTCCCAGGAACAAATACATCTAGTTTTGAGGTCTGAGTTTTAAGATGGAGTGTTATGTGGGTACATGAATTGAGCAAAGCGGAACTTTAGACATTCAATCGTAGAAATAGTAAATTACTAGTAATAAATTATCGTCAATTATGTATTAAAAGCACTCAAGAGAACAGTCTGAAAATACAATAATGAGAGAACGCTACTGTGTCCTTTTAATACTATTATGATAAATACATTTCTTACAGGGTTCGAAGTGAAATTATAAACATATCGGATATTTATAAATTTGATTACAATACACAATAATTTTACCAGTATATACCTCAACCTCGTACTTTTGTTTGAGTAGTTTTGATAGGATTAGATCTTGCGAGATCATTTAGGTGTATTATTGTTCAGTCAACATTTGAAAGAGATATAAAAAAAAACCCCATTACATGAAGACGGAACTAAAAGCGCTCGCAATACATCAGGATTCATCAGTTAGTCTGGCCAGTTTCAAGAAAGATAAAGCCTTTCCCATACTTTCCATCCAGGATAACATCTATCAATAATATTAACTATTTTAGTAACTCACACGTAATTAATTTAGCAAAAAAATATGATTACATCAATTAAGAAATGAAGAACAAGTAAAAAGTACATTATATTTCAAAGTAAAATTATGTTATGAAGCATCTATAATGTATTCTATTATAAAGGGTTTCGGATAAACGAGTCTAATATCAGGATGACTCACCGTAGCTTTTATAGCCATTAAATAGCGTCGTTAGTTAAATAATTTGTTAATGACGAAACATAATGTATTCACTAACAGCAAACTAATGATGTCACAGTCAATATTGTATTGTAATTATACGTCACTATATAAATACAGCAGTGATGTGTAGCAGAGTTTCAGTAATGAGTTAGTTAATCTAACTATTTATTGAAACTTGTAAAACAACGAAATATATGATTCTAACTAGTAGCACAAATGTTACTACGCAAGTCAAGTATTTGGCAACTTGAGACGACGAAATCTAATGATGTCATGTAACCACTTACTCAATCCAATTATTTTGGAGATTTGAGACAACACGATCGGCTAATTTAATGTAACTAGCTACTAGGAGAATAGTTATTTTGGAGATTTGAGACTACAAGATCAGCTAATGTAATGTAAACAGCTACTACGAGACAAGTTATTTTAGAGCTTTGGGACTGGAAGATCAGCTAATGTAATGTAACTACCTACTAGGAGACTAGTTATTTTGGATATGTGAGTCTAAAAGAGATGCTAATTTAATATAAATAACTACTACGAATTTAGTTATTTTGGTGATTTGAGTTTACAAGAGCTGCTAATTGAATGTAATTATCTATTAGAAGACGAGTATTTTTGAGATTTGAGACTACAAAATCTGCTAATTTAATGTAACTAGCTACTAGGAGAATAGTTATTTTGGAGATTTGAGAGTAAGAGATTTGTTTATTTAATGTAAATGTCTACTAGGAGACTAGTTAATTTGGAGATTTGAGACTACAAGATCAGTTAATGTAATGTAAACAGCTACTACGAGACAAGTTATTTTGGAGCTTTGGGACTGGAAGATCAGCTAATGTAATGTAACTACCTACTAGGAGACTAGTTATTTTGGATATGTGAGTCTAAAAGAGACGCTAATTTAATATAAATAACTACTACGAATTTAGTTATTTTGGTGATTTGAGTTTACAAGAGCTGCTAATTGAATGTAATTATCTATTAGAAGACGAGTATTTTTGAGATTTGAGACTACAAAATCTGCTAATTTAATGTAACTAGCTACTAGGAGACTAGTTATTTTGGAGCTTTGGGACTGGAAGATCAGCTAATGTAATGTAACTACCTACTAGGAGACTAGTTATTTTGGATATGTGAGTCTAAAAGAGACGCTAATTTAATATAAATAACTACTACGAATTTAGTTATTTTGGTGATTTGAGTTTACAAGAGCTGCTAATTGAATGTAATTATCTATTAGAAGACGAGTATTTTTGAGATTTGAGACTACAAAATCTGCTAATTTAATGTAACTAGCTACTAGGAGACTAGTTATTTTGGAGCTTTGGGACTGGAAGATCAGCTAATGTAATGTAACTACCTACTAGGAGACTAGTTATTTTGGATATGTGAGTCTAAAAGAGACGCTAATTTAATATAAATAACTACTACGAATTTAGTTATTTTGGTGATTTGAGTTTACAAGAGCTGCTAATTGAATGTAATTATCTATTAGAAGACGAGTATTTTTGAGATTTGAGACTACAAAATCTGCTAATTTAATGTAACTAGCTACTAGGAGACTAGTTATTTTGGAGCTTTGGGACTGGAAGATCAGCTAATGTAATGTAACTACCTACTAGGAGACTAGTTATTTTGGATATGTGAGTCTAAAAGAGACGCTAATTTAATATAAATAACTACTACGAATTTAGTTATTTTGGTGATTTGAGTTTAAGTGATGTTATCAAATACTGTATGTACAGTATGTTGATTGGAAATAATGTTATTGAATAAATCAAATATACAATAGAATAAGCAATCTGGCATACAGACTCCCCTAAAAAACCGGCTTGGTGAAAATATCTTGAATTTTATCCAATAACAACAATGGTATATATAACTTGTTATTGTTTATATAATGTGTTATTGTTATGTATGTCAAACACTTTGTCGTGGAGAAAACAGGATTCTTTTCCGGCCCCCATCGTTAAGTGATACAATACAATCAGCAACTCTACGTTTCGAGATCTGCAATCTGATCTCTTCCTCAGCTGAATGATTGACCTAATACATAACCACAATCTAGGTTAAAGTAAAAAAATCGTACTAGAATTTTGTGACACGTATAATTCAGGAATCACAACAGCCATGTTGTTATCTATTTCATGCACACTAACTCTAAAATATGCACGTAATAAAAACACTCGTTAATATTAAACTACAGAATAAAGGTCACAATAGGTCTGCACTTACCAGCTAACCAAATATAACTGATGGTAAAATTGTTTCATCCGAATAACCAATAACAATAACAAATACATCTTTGAACGCAAATTAATCATATTTTAAATTAAGTATCTTACATCATTCTATGATTAAACACACAGTCATAAAATTCCTTGATGCTTAACGCTATTCTTGAGGGGATAAAATCACGATAGTCGCCTGTACAAACGATTCTTGAGAAACTAAAACCGATTTTTAAAGTTCTGGTAGCATTTATAAACTTTGTACGAAAACAGATTTGTAACAAATGTAGGGCTTCAGCAGCTTCAAAGATTTCACTCTCTACACAGTTGTCGTTTAAAGCAGCGATTTTATAACGAGCAATTTTCCACAAACAGCCGACATTCACCAGATTGCTTCGTTCTGCTTGTTTTATTTAAACGTACAATATGCGGCATTCACCCGCTTAAAAACTTTGCTCGTTAAAAAGTAAACGGCTTGGTCAGCAAAGTTTCTACCTGTAATGGGCATTACCTTTATGGGCTTTATAAAAAAAAAAAAAACTTGTGTCTGATGGTTACTTGAAACTTACTTTACAGTCATGAACATATGAGATATTAATGATTTAAAATGACAAATCTTTTTATAATTTATTCCTCAAAAATGACAATTCTTATGGTAAAAAAGTTTTCTAAAGGTGGATTAAATATATATATATATATATGTATGTATATATATATAATTTACAATTGAGTAAAGGGGGGCTACTAAACATTTTCAAATACAAACCCCTATCATGTCTCAAGTTTTTCACACGTCTAGCACAATGTCAAACAACCGAAGGTGAACAGTTTGAACACCTGCTACATTAAAACAGGTAACTGTTTTTAGAATTTGCGTTAGTGTTGACTCATGTTACGATAAACAGGACAAGACGGTTACTGATTTTATTATTGTAAATTTGTCATAAAATCTGTTAAAATAAACGTAGAGACCTCTAGTTTGGATTATTGGATTTAGTTATTTATTCCCTTTAAAATGAGGGGTCACATGATAGGGGTTTGTATTTGAAAATATTCCTCTTTAGAAAAGGGGGGGGGAATTTTCAACAACTTGAAAAATTAAAAAAATATGTTATAATAGGTAGGGTCAAGGTTTCACATAGATATCTCGGACCGTTTAAATTATATCCAGGTGTGCCAGGACATAAAACTCACTCTGTATATATATACATATATATACATTAAATTGTATAAATGCCAATTGCCTTATTTAATTTCAATAAACATTGAATCGCAAAAAGTACTTGCTCCGCCGGGAGTCAAACCCGGATCTCTCACTTGCCGGGTGAATGTGCAAGTGAGAGATCCGGGTTCGACTCCCGGCGGAGCAAGTACTTTTTGCGATTCAATGTTTATTGAAATTAAATAAGGCAATTGGCATTTATACAATTTAATGTAAATAAAAGTCGTTTGACAGGTATTTGGTCTTCCGATCATATGTTAGTTTGCTTATTTAAACGCATATGTGACAGATACGGCCAAATACAATATAATTGAATCGGAAAAAGTAAGCGCTCTGTGGTGTAATGGCAGCACATTCACCCGGCAAGTGAGAGATCCGGGTTCGACTCCCGGCGGAGCAAGTACTTTTTGCGATTCAATGTTTATTGAAATTATACATATATATATATGTATATATTTATATATATATATATATATATATAAATTGAGAGATTTATTTAAATAAAAACTAAAACTAAAAAAATGGTCATATGACCTTCCTATTTCACGTAAGCACAATGGTGTCAAGCATGTGATATCCATAAAATTCTCTATGACTGCACAACAAGTTTCTACTTCCATTTCGCCGACAATCGTCGTGTGACTTGACGCCTTGTGACTTTCATCTTTGGGGTTATCTGAAGCAAATAAACTCCGAAACATCGGGGACCTGAAGGATGAAATACGATGCGTTGTCGGCGAAATGGATGTGGAAACTTGTCGTGCAGTCATAGTGAATGTCATGGACATCGCATGCATGACATCATATTCATACGTGAAATGGGAAGGTTATATGACCATCTTTTATTTTTAGTTTTTTACTACAACATTATATATCAAAATGTTATATATATTTTTAGAATCCACCTTAAGACAACAGTAACAATGTCATTTTTGAGGAATAAGTTATAAAAAGCAATGTCATTTCAAATTATTAATATCTCATATGTTCATTACTTTATACTAAGTTTCAAGAAACCTTAATGTGACTATCTTAATATATTTATTTTGAGTTTTTTATAAAATCTATTATATAAAAATGAAACTGTTCGTGTGTAACAGCATCACTCACAAACGGCTGGACGGATTCGCCTAATTTTTTTTTTAATTTGTTCGTCTTGATCTGTAGAAGGTTATAGGATACTTTTTATCCCTTTCCCGATTCAGGATTCCGCCCCACTGGTTACAGAAATACCCGTAAGAAATGCATTGCAGCAAACATATGTTATTAAGTGAAAGAGTCTTTTCAAATTTTTAATCAGCTGTTCTTTGTAAACATATATAATGCGACAAAAAATATATTTATATATAATTTAATTACTACACTTATAGTTTTAAAGCATAGAGTAAGCTTAAGAGAAACGACAAATTTTGTTTAAACTGTTTCTGCAATCACTGTTAAACATAGACTTTACTATCCAGATAATACAATTCAAATTTGACGTAAAAATTCACCTTTAACTGCAATATATATTTAATATAAACCATGCTCATGTTTGATCAGAAGAGCAATGCAGATATCATAATTACTATCTTACGTTGGCTACAAATATAAAGAATGTTATAAAATCAACCTTAGTTGTTTTTTTTTGACAGAAGTATCAGGAATGTGGTACATACCTTCATAATGCGCCCAAGAAGCTCACGAAGGAACGACTATCAATTATCTCAGCAATGTTTAGAATGTGATAGAAAATGAATAAGTGAATATAGTGTACTGTTTTCAACGGGAAATTGCGTGCGAAGCCGCGGGAAACTTATTGAAATGCGCAGCGAAGCGCGCCGGGTCCGCTAGTTAAACTTCTAAATGTCAAAACCAGTGCTCTTTTTCAATCTTCCTGTGTAAGGTTAATGAGGAGGTCAACAACCAATGGATTTGAAAAGAAAATAAGAAATCTCTTATTTTTCCAGAGAATTGACTGATATTCCGCAGTTTATTGAATCTTACATCTATCTATAGCTCTCAATCCTATAATCCTTCCTTCATGCCAGCCCACTACCCAAGTCCTTAAACCCTCGACTCAACCTCTCGTTAAACCGCCACCGATTCCTGTATCTCTTTAATCCCGAGTTCTATACCAATAATCTAGTGCTACCTGGGATGTACCTACATTTAATTTATCATGATTATATATATTATCCACCATAAACATCAGTAAAACTGGATCTTGAATCTTCCGTGATTATAAACGTCGACGGTTTGAAAAGAAAAGAAAAAACAGATGAGTATTTAATAATTTGGTATAATATAAAATATTTATATAATCTACGATTAAATCTGTACCGTTCAATTTTTATTTAGAATGTAAATGTGTTTATAAATTAGTAACTATTTATTATAAATAGTAGAAGTACTTTTAACTTAATAACTAACACACCTCCTTTTTGAAGGAATCTAATATTTAACAGATAAAAAAATTATTGATCGATAACTTAAGTTTGAATTTTTGTTGTTTCCCAGTAAAGGTTCCAATAAAAGGTTTGGAAGTACAAAAACTAATACTAATACTAAAATAACAACAGTGTGAGTATTCTAAATGAATACACTCAAAACATTCAAAGGATTGACTTTTTCTTTCAAGATTGAAAAAAGAACTTTCAATGATTCATTAACAAAGTCAAGATTCAATCTCCAAATCATTATCCTAATTCACTTAGGATACTATGTAACCTACAACAAAGGGGAACATTAGGAATCGCTTTTCTTTTGTCCAAAACCCACCTTAAGACTTTTTCTGTAACGTTATATTATTGTTATATTTGACGTAATATTTTTCATAGTAAAACGATATTAAACTCTACATGGATTAAAAATGTTAACAGCGTTTCATACGCACTTATGGTATTAAACTAAAGACCCAACCAAAGTTTTAACACCCCTCTCGGTTCTCTGTATGTTTTCTCACGGATCGGTTTTAGTCATAGCCTTTATTATTTTTTCATCTGAAACAAATGTGATGAACGTTATGAGAATAACTAAACTTTATTTTAATCTGTGCGGCTGTTTCTCTACTTCGGCAACCAGACGTAAATGGTGGTAGTCAATTAGCAAAACACCCGAGACAAGGCGACCTTATTTTTACATAGTACTTAATTTATATTACGGGTTAACTAATTATCTACATAGTTTTTAACACAAATATTTATTTAATAGGGTTAATATACGATATTTTACTATCATATTTGATAGTGGTTTTCTTATATTATTATAACTATAGATTAATGCATACGTCGTTGTTATTATATTTGTAAATTATGAATTTTGAATATTAAACAGTAGCGCCTATTCCCGAAAATAATTTTATCCATAGATTTGTTATCAAGCTACAATAATCTAAACTTGTTTGGTTGGTATAATTAAATTAATAAAATATACTTGTAAAAATCCAATTCCTAAACATATTTCATTTGTTAAGAAGCACAAAGGGATAGTTCAATGATATTTGAAAGACTTATGCAATTACAATACTACATACTACAGTATGTTACGTATGGTTCAGATATAAACTAGGGTTGCCTATTACTTGAACTTTGGTTTCTTGGATTTATGTTTTCATTATATGTGGATTTCTGCCTTAACGTTTAAATCACGTTAAAATATATCTTTTTAGAAAGTGGAACTTGATGATGATTGTAACACTAAACCTATTTAGGGCAAATAAAAGTTGTAAAGTATTAGGTAGATTTAAAAGAGATTGAAAAGAAACTTAGTGATGAACTTATTGAGGTATTACTATATTACGGCAAAACAGTACTGGAGACTGAATATTAAAAATGTTACTGGATTATCTATAGAAAATCTGTCCTTATGAATTTGTTGAGATCTCATTTACATTCAAGATGGCGGCTATAAAAATTTTAAATTATGCTTAACATTTCAACCAAAGTTAATAACTGGTATAAAAGAAAGTTAGGAAAGTCGTCCCAGTAGCAAAATTAATGCCTTTATTATGTTTGTAATTTTGCATTATTCGATTTAAAGTTTTAAGATGGTATATGTATGTACATGGATAAAATTTCTATGTTGATTGTGATTCTAAATGGATAGAATTAAAGTATTTTTGAGCTTTTTACAACTGATAAGGCGTTATAACTTTCAAAAGCTTCCTCTATTACAAAGGTTGTGATTAATGAAAATCGAGACCTCTGCAAATTTTCTGTGCATACTTCATCACTTCAAACAACGGCTCAAGTATTTCAGTAAATAGAAATTGATCGATATTGTTATTGTGGAAGCGCTCATCCCTCTGTGTGCTTTTTTATTGTGTACTTGACAAAAACACAATTCAACGAGAACAATGAGAACAATTAAATTTTGCGCACTGTTAAGAGTGATACAGTGAATATAACCACTCTAGTTATACTCTAGAGTCACTAGAATTTAACTCTAATAATAGTGAAACAAGAAATCAGTAACACTACGTTTCGAGATCTGCAATCTGATCTCTTCTTCAGGTAAAAAACTAACCTAATACATAATTACAAACTAGGTTAAAATAAACAAATCTTACCAAATCGTTGTGGCACGCCTAAGTCAGGAATCACAACCACCATGTTATTTGATTGTTGATTTTAACCTAGTTTGTAATTATGTATTAGGTTAGTTCTTTACCTGAAGAAGAGATCAGATTGCAGATCTCGAAACGTAGTATTACTGATTTCTTGTTTCACTGAACGATGTCAATGTCCGGAAAAATTATGTTTCCTTCACAATCCTTCCATCGTCAAAAATAACCTTCAAACAAAGAATCTAATAATAGGTTCTAGTAAATAATCTTAATTATTTTCTTATTACGTTAGTCTTACTAAACATACTTATAATATCTTTTACTCGTGGCATTAATTTGACAATATCTATTTTGGGCCCCTTATAAATTGGACAATATAAACAATGCAAAGTTAGAACTAATTCTCCGGAATATTATTGAAGTGTATTAACAATTAACACATAGAGATCACAGATTAAGGAACTTCTGCTTACTGTAGTGTATTTAAGGTGACGGTGGGTTTCGATTGCGTTACTTTGCATCCCCCTGGATGAGGGTGGAGGGGGAGGGAGGGGTATAATGTGAAAACGTTGCACAACTCCGATAAAAGATTATAGGAAGACCCTTCCTTCTTTCTGTTCTTTATCGGATTCCGATACGGCAAGAGTTTATTCCAGTTCCTTGCAATATAGGTATTCCCGCCCAGTCTACTCCTGAGACATGTATATTCCCTGGGAGATATCTTACGTGTTCATTGTTTACGGTTAGACTTGGAGGGTACTTTGTGAATGTATTTGTACCTGCTATGTTTCGGGTTTTCGTTAAACCTCATATATTTACTTGACGATTTTGTATGTAGCAGTTGATTTTGAATAGATCTATCCCTCCCTACAGTCATAACGGGAAAGTACTTCATTTAAGTAAACAATTCCATAAATAATTTATGAATCTGCGATCTTATTTAAGATGTAATTCAAAATGTTGCATTGTGTTTATTTTCAGCTTTGATCAAGGGAGTATAAGTGTAATGTAGCTACAATAAACTACGTATAACAAGTAAGACACTATCAAATCATCCGAACTGCCAAAATATTCAAACCATTAATTAAACTAAAATGTTTAAGGTAAACTAATAATGAAAGAAAAACCATTTATGTAACTCACTTGACTTGATTCTCTGAAAAATATCTGCTTACCTGAAAATAAAACATCTAATTAGATAAAGAAACCTCATGTTGCATTGTAATTAAGTTGTAAAAAAAAATTAAAATTATAACTCACTAAGAAAACTTTGCTGGAGTTCTTAGTTTCTACACGAGGAATTACATTCATCAACATTATAATTGTTGTAATTAAACCCAAATACAGTGGCTTAAGATAAAATATTGTGTTTAAAAAATTGATATTGTAATATAACTGGCATTTTAGTTATGATGCATGACTTTAAATAACATACCACTTAAGACAACTACATGTTTCTCATGCATAAAAAACATGTTTTTCACTCTAGCCATTACACGTAAAGATACTGTATGAAAAGCATGATCCTTTCCCATGATCTGATCCCCATCATTCATCTAGTGTGATTATAAAATGCTACGAAACCTATTGTAAACATCTGCAATCCTTCGTGGAATAATTAAGAATTTATAATTTTCCTGTCTACAGAGAAAGACGATAAAGACAAATGGTTACAATTCCGTTTGTAGATGTGATCTTCTGAAACAATACACATCCATGGACAGCCTTGTTGTTTAAGGTGTGCCCCAAGGTTTTATTTTAGATCCTTTACTATTTATTCTATATAAAAATGACAGTCTTGTGTTGTACCTTAATGGGCTGTGATTAAAGATATATTGTAATCTAATACGAACTAAACGAACCGAAAACTGATTGGACTAACACAACATATCTGGAATAGCTTTAAAATTATAGTTATATTTTGGGTCAACTTTATCGCATTTCATGAAGGGAAAATATCCAATCCTAATATATTATTACTGAGATAAAGAATGTTAAAACTGTGTAATATTTGAGTTTTCAGTTAAGTACTAATAAATATTTGTGCAAATAATGTGCGGTTGACTATAATGTATCTTTGATGGGAAGGGATGATTCAGTGAGAAGGTTGGGTTAGATCCGGTTCACCTTCCTCTTTAGTGCTGCGTCTGGAATCATGTCAGAGAATTGACTCCTGGAATCTGGAGCTATTTTTGACCTGTTTTGGAGCTCTTTACATAGTTTCGACATAGACACATCTAGACTCCAGAATATAAATAGGCTTGTTTAAGGAGTGCCCCAAGGTTCCATCTTAGATCCTTTACTATTTATTTTGTATACAAATACAAGACTTACAGTATTGTGTTTTACCTTAAAGGGCCGTGATTAAAGATTTCTTGTAATGTAATACTAATTACCCGAACCGAAAGAAAAGTGTGATCTAGTTGAATAGGTATTGTATATACTCATCAACAACATTATGCTTCTGATGAGACAACAACACAATGGCAATGACAAAACTAAATCTGGGTACTTTGTCAATTCTATAAATAAATCGACTACAAATAAACTAGCTAATTAGAGATGCCAATCAAAGCGATCAATGGTACGACTCCCAGTGCAGCTCGATATCAGATGTGATGGGCCCACGATAACGGCCGTATCTACTCCAATCACACAACATGTAGAGACAGCTGACAACACCGAGGTGCAGTACGCCAATACAGTCCCTCGTGTCATGTCAGCGCTAATTCACCCGCGCCATTAGTATATGGCTATATTTGTGTTCGTGCCAACTGCATTGCACACTCAACAACAAACGTCATCCCACTCCAAATACAATCTGATAAACCGGTGCACTCAGTCAATTATACGCTTCCATGAATTTATTCCATTGCTTGATTACTGCGTGCCTGAAATTCGTGAATGAATGCAGGTCATCAGCCTGGTAGAGTAAAATAAAATGATTTAGAGAAGCAAGCAAATTTTCTCTCTCGGACAGTATACTTCAATTACATTTAAAAACATTTTTAATTGTTGAAAAATTGTCGGTTTTTAGTATATGTAAATAAATTTCTTATGATTCTATTATTTACTCTAAGATATCTGAAATTCATTAATCTAAGTTTGAAAAGAATGATATTTTATTGTTTAGATGTATAGATAAGTTGCATTTTTTGAAAGTTTGGTCCAATCGCGCAAAATCTAGGGAACAGATTTAGAAGAAATTTGGCAGGTAAATTGCTTGGATATAACAGTAAACATGTAGAGCTATCCCCCCCCCCCCGCGAAATATTCCGAAATACTACTTATTATCAAAAACTTATTCCAGAATTTTGTTATATACATGATCAATACATCATATCTAAAGTAAACAATGTCTTATTTTACCAGGCGAGGTTATGGTCCTCTCTAACACTTAACCTGGGAAATAACAGCTTAGAGATTACTTCCGAACCACCAACAACGGCCGGACAGGCGGGCTGCTTGCAAGGAAAGGATCGCTCAGCTGTCACCCATTCAAGCAGCAGCCACACTGACTTTGCTTGATCCGGTTATCTTGCGATAACCACCGTACCTACTACAATGCGCCATTGAAATGTGTCGTAATGAGTTGTAAGAGTAATATTTAACTATAGCTATAGATGCTAACAGTGACGAATTCAAACCATTTGTTAATTTTGAATTCTATAAATTATTTTCTTTTGACATTGTGGACAAGAATTTGTACAGCAGATTAAGAGCAAAAAGTGGAGATAATGTGAGGTAATGGAAATCAACAAAGAATCTGCTTTGTGAATACAATTAGAAGAAACAATCGAGCGCAATGATCCCGTCGCCACTGAAAATAAAATCACAAAGCAAAGTAACATATACAAACTGAAATTTTATGTGGCAGAAAACCGTCGAGGAGGCAGTGGGTCTCTTTTGCACTGAAAAGACGCACAACACTGATTAGATATAAAAAATGTACGGAATTCATGTGTAGAACCGAGAAAATATGATGGTATAGCGAACATAAAGTAGAAAGCAAGGGCATACAATGCACTTTATCAAGTAAAAAGATATTCATGCCTTTGAAGAATTAATGCCGAGGGCACTAGGGTACAAGCAAAGACAGAGCTGCTTGGCCCGCTAAGTAATCTTGAATTTAATTTGAGGTAATTAATAAAACCATAAATATGATTAGCGCTTTGGGATGGTTCCAAAAGATGTCAATGTGTAGTTGTGAGTGTGTCCGCATGTTGTTTCGAGAACGATTGGACGTACAGTAGAGAGATTTACAACCGGTCTATTGAAGGCGCGTCTGGATGTTTGGATTTTAACTTTATAACTTATACGTAAGTAGAATACAAGTGCCGGAAGTAGACGCTTTCTGATTGCAGTACGCTTCTTAAAAATAAATAAATTTGTTCGTGATTATGCCAACAAGACAAACTTAACAAGCCTGTATTTTCTAAATCGCGGGGGGGGGGGGGCAAGAAAGCAAACTCCACTGCAGCAATGCATATATAATTCATTAGAACTGAAGCGCTCCAAAACCTGATATGAGAGCCAGTCGTAATTTTTATTAACTTCCGTTCTTCTTAGGCATAAACACAACATTTATATGTACTTGATGCATATTTATTTCCGTTTTAAAGTATTCATATATACACCATAAGTGTTTTCACTAAAAAGACTAAGGGCTTAGACTTTTTTATTTCTTCACAGTCTATACTGGTCTAAAATGATTCAAGTGGTTGTAATACCATTGGGCCTGTTCTATCATGAAATATTGCGGAGATATACGAGTATTTTTGCTGATACTTATAAACCTGTTTCAATCTCCCAATTCTGGGCCACAAATACAGCTCGATAAAACTTAAAGCCTAATTATTATAAAATGGGTCAGCAGATTGGAATATCTTCCAGTGACACTATCATTATCCACAGTGTTTGATATTTAAAAAATTATATGCCTAATATATCCTAGTTGTACACCACGAAATTGCGGGCGAAAATGCTGGTAGAATAAGGAATCGCGAGAAGATCTCTTTCAGCCACCATTATTCTTCATTCCACGAATCTTTAGCTTCTTTGCTTTCCCCACTTTACTAACTATACTCTAAAACATACATGTTTCTATTAACAACAGCCAGTAGAAAGCCTTTAGAGTGCATAAGGCGACATCTTTTAATGTGGGATGATCTTGATTAAAATATGGAACATTGGTAAAATTGGTACTACCTTCCTAAAAAATCGAATAAGAGATAATCTGCATTGGAAAGCCAAATAATATTAAAAATGATTACATTTCTTGAATTAATTCTGGATTAGCTGACTTACTAACGAATCATTAAGTGATATTCCATACGCTTTACTGTGTCGAAAACTAACAAATGTCAGGAAGTGTCCTTATTGACACGATAAGGACTAGGAAGTGTCCTGCCAAGCTCCTGAAGACCACGTGTGCCCGCGGGTGTTCTAGCCGGAGTGTCCTGGGCTCGGTTTTTGTGACCAAGGTTTTCTCTGGGCGTGACAGCCCGTATTGACCTCTTGACCTCCGACCCGACCGCCACTCCTTCGCCCAACATCTGGCCGATTTATGGAACGGTTTCTTTGTCTTCCGAATGGAAATCTGTCCCTAAATATATTCTAGTTTTTACTGTCACCGCCGCACACAACGAAATGTGGGCTGGAATATATTCACGGGTTGTCCTTATTATATTTGACTTGGTCTATATTGAACACTTTAATGTAGTCACATGTAATTATTATAATAGCAGAGATAATATGTTATATTGTAAACTGGGAAGCTTAATTAATCTCTTTTAATTGTTGTACAACGTTTATACTATGTCGAACTGTTGTATTAACGCACATGCCAATGATAGCGAAAATTTAATACCGAAGGAAATGATTTATAACATTGATTATCACTTGTGAATTATTTATCGATTTTTCAAAAGTTCATAATTAAATATTCGTGAAATGTATTCTGGTGCATAACTGTTTCTAAAATATAATGCGCATCAACCAATGGCAAGGAGATGATATGTGGTTGACGTTGGTTTTAATTCACGGTTATAGAGAAGTTAAAGTACGACGACTAATAAGTTTATAAACAGCTAATTCTATAACACAGTAATCCTTGGAAACCTTAGCGGATGTTTCTGTTTCCTTTTCCTGCCACTTGTGAGTAACACTTAGGGAGTCTGCAACTTGTCAAAAGGGCTCGGGACTGCTCTTGAAGGAAACCTTATACACTTTTGGGTTGTGTTACTGTCATAACTACGAGTATAAGGGTTGTTACTAGCACTTTTGAGATAAGCCCTTTACCTAACACCTAAAAGAAAAGGAGTAAATAATTTTGTGTTATAATCTTTGCGTTATGTTTAAATCACTTTCACGGTTAAAACAACAATTTCTGCATATTTGCATTACATAAATATAATAAATAACTTAATTCTTTCTGTCTTTGTTTAATTTATTTTTAACGTTGTAAAAAAAAGTGGACCATTCCTAATACAAAGACTTCACAAATGTGAAAGAAGTGGGATTTTTCAGGACATTTGCCGTCGTTCAGTGACACAAAATATCAGAATCAAAACGTTATCACTAAACAATGGCAAATGTCCGGAAAAAATCCTGTTTCCCTCATAATCCTTCCACAAACTTCAAACAAATATTACTTTACGCAACTGTCACACGTTCGTAATTACTTTGACATTGCAGTGATATATTTAAACAGCTGGAATATATTAAGTAATGAAATATCCCACAAACAAAAGTCATAAAATTTCCTCAACCATAAAGTATTTTCTATTCGTTAAATTAGTGGAGAATAACTAATTAGGTCAGTTGAGCACCCCATTAACTTATCAGTGTCTAGGTGAGGAGCGACATGACATCCAATAACACTTGGAAGTTACAGAGCTGACACCGATGATATATTGGCCGAGCAGCGTCTGGAACGTGCAGATATCTCTTGCGTCTCTTACACTTGTCAGGGATCTCTTACACGACCTGAACGTGTATATGACTTGTTATGAAATAAAACACAAATCAGGCTAGAATTAAGTTTAACCGACACCGAAACAAGAGAATCGAAGAACCCGATTTAAAGACATCAACCCTTCATCAGGTTTTAAAGACAAGAATATACTCTCAACCGATAATCTGCCTAATAAAAAATGTACTCGCGAAGATTGGTTTAACCTTTCACGGTTATATTTTATTCAGCACTCTGAAACTTTTCTATATTATTCGTACATGTTTGTTTTTCAGTCGATCACACATGTACCGTTCAAGCCGCCTCCAATGCTATTAGGTATTTTAAAAATAAATTCAGGGTGCATTATTGTTATAAATTGTTGAAATTCTTCAAGATGATCACCTCATGCATCATTACACCCATGGAGACGATTCTACAACGCCTGGCAGTACCCTGGAAATCCTCGACTTGGATGTATCTTAAGATTCCTGTAACGTGAGCTTGGATGTTCTCCACCGACTCCCAATGCTTTCCCTTCAGCTCTCTTTTCGGTAGGGTGAACAAAAACAATGCACACGGAGCGAAGTTAGGACTGAAAGGAGGCTTGGGCACGGCGAGGGTCGTGTTCTTGCTCAGGTAGGGTAACGACGAAGGACGTGTGGCAGGGTGGCATTGTCGGGGTGGAACTTGAAGAAGTTTTTAACTTCAGACCTGACACGCGAGACCCGGCGTTTCTGTCTCTTGACCTTGATTATGGATCATTCATCAGAAGGGTCCACAACCAAAGCTCTTGAGCACCTTGCGGTACAAACTCAAAACGTTTCCTCGGACGTCAAAGAACACAATCAGCATTGCTTTTATGTAAGATTTGCTCATGCACGCTTTTTTGGGTTTTGGAAAAGGTTGTATGTGCCACCTTCCACATTGAAATCTCGATAAAAATTTCTCTTCAAAGGCCTTTTCAAGCATTTGATAAGTTTCCACTGCATTCTTCCCAAGCCGCACACAAAACATGGCCGCGTTCCGCTGTTCCAGCGAGCGGTCCATCGCTACGTGACACAATCGAAAAACAGACTTCGGGCAAAGAAACGTCCTACCACACTTTCTGCTTGGGGCGAACTGAGACTGGGCGCGTTTTGAAGGGCACAATTCCTGCCACATTATCTGACCGGTCCGAGCGTGCTTTGATAAATAGTCGCATCACAATAAAGTCATGTGCATAAGCTATACTACAATAACTTTATTTAGTTCGTAAGCAATGTTTGGCCAACCACACAATAGATCAGAATGAATGCAAAATATGCAAAAGATAAGTCAAAGATTTCCTATTTGAAAATACGTATTCCAAACTTAGTCTTTCGAGACACGCTAACTTAAAATTCACATACTAAATAGAGCATAACATTTCAATGTTATTGATTTATAAATAAAATTTCAATTTACGAAATGTTTGGTTCAAAATTTTATATTTCCTGATGCTGATACAACAATCATTCGTGTAATATTGTTCCAACCAAGAGCAATTGCAATTTCAAACCCGTTACAACCATTAAATCTCACACCACAAAACTAATTTGCATGAACGGCACATACAGTTCGATGTAACCCATGTTATGCACTTTCCGAATCCGTAGCAAACAGCTGTTCGTATACTGATTCCCAGTAACAAATACATCTAGTTTTGAGGTCTGATTTTTAAGAGGGAGTTTTATGTGGGTACATGAATTGAGCAAAGCGGAACTTTAGACATTCAATCGTAGAAATAGTAAATTACTTGTAATAAATTATCGTCAATTATGTACTAAAAGTACTCAAAAGAACAGTCTGAAAATACAATAATGAGAGAACGCTACTGCGTCCTTTTAATACTAGTATGATAAATACATTTCTTACAGGGTTCGAAGTGAAATTATAAACATATCGGATATTTATAAATTTGATTACAATACACAATAATTTTACCAGTATATACCTCAACCTCATACTTTTGTTTGAGTAGTTTTGATAGGATTAGATCTTGCGAGATCATTTAGGTGTATTATTGTTCAGTCAACATTTGAAAGAGATATTAAAAAAAAAAAACATTAGATGAAGACGGAACTAAAAGCGCTCGCAATACATCAGGATTCATCAGTTAGTCTGGCCAGTTTCAAGAAAGATAAAGCCTTTCCCATACTTTCCATCCAGGATAACATCTATCAATAAAATTAACTATTTTTTTAACTCACACGTAAATTAATTTAGAAAAAAAATATGATTACATCAATTAAGAAATGAAGAACAAGTAAAAAGTACATTATATTTCAAAGTAAAACTATGTTATGAAGCATCTATAATGTATTCTATTATAAAGGGTTTCGGATAAACGAGTGTTATATCAGGATGACTCACCGTAGCTTTTATAACCACTAAATAGCGTCGTTAGTTAAATAATTTGTTAATGACGAAACATAATGTATTCACTAACAGCAAACTAATGATGTCACAGTCAATATTGTATTGTAATTATACGTCACTATATAAATACAGCAGTGATGTGTAGCAGAGTTTCAGTAATGAGTTAGTTAATCTAACTATTTATTGAAACTTGTAAAACAACGAAATATATGATTCTAACTAGTAGCACAAATGTTACTACGCAAGTTAAGTATTTGGTAACTTGAGACGACGAAATCTAATGATGTCATGTAACCACTTACTCAATCCAATTATTTCGGAGATTTGAGACAACACGATCGGCTAATTTAATGTAACTAGGTACTAGGAGAATAGTTATTTTGGAGATTTGAGAGTAAGAGATTTGTTAATTTAATGTAACTAGCTACTAGGAGAATAGTTATTTTGGAGATTTGAGAGTAAGAGATTTGCTAATTTAATGTAAATAGCTACTAGGAGACTAGTTAATTTGGAGATTTGAGACTACAAGATCAGCTAATGTAATGTAAACAGCTACTACGAGACAAGTTATTTTGGAGCTTTGGGACTGGAAGATCAGCTAATGTAATGTAACTACCTACTAGGAGACTAGTTATTTTGGATATGTGAGTCTAAAAGAGATGCTAATTTAATATAAATAACTACTACGAATTTAGTTATTTTGGTGATTTGAGTCTACAAGAGCTGCTAATGGAATGTAATTATCTATTAGAAGACGAGTATTTTTGAGATTTGAGACTACAAAATCTGCTAATTTAATGTAACTAGCTACTAGGAGACTAGTTATTTTGGAGCTTTAGGACTGGAAGATCTGCTAATGTAATGTAACTACCTACTAGGAGACTAGTTATTTTGGATATGTGAGTCTAAAAGAGATGATAATTTAATATAAATAACTAATACGAATTTAGTTATTTTGGTGATTTGAGTCTACAAGAGCTGCTAATGGAATGTAATTATCTATTAGAAGACTAGTATTTTTGAGATTTGAGACTACAAAATCTGCTAATTTAATGTAACTAGCTACTAAGAGACTAGTTATTTTGGAGATTTGAGACTACAAGATCTGCTAATGGAATGTAATTATCTATTAGAAGACGAGTTATTTTTGAGATTTGAGACTACAAAATCTGCTAATTTAATGTAACTAGCTACTAAGAGACTAGTTATTTTGGAGATTTGAGTCTACAAGAGATGCTAATATAATGTAAATAACTAATAAAAAATTAGTCATTTTAGTGATTTTAGTCTAAAAAGCTGCTAATGGAATATAACCTTCTAGGAGACTAGTAATTTTCGAGATATGAGACGACGAAATTACAGTATTGTCATTCGTTTGAATATCAAGTCTGAAAATTGAAAATTAGTTACATAACTAACTGATACCATCAGCCCAATACGTCAATGGTTTGGAGAGCTCATGTTAAGCGCTGAGGCTCTCAGTAGGCAGTGCCTACGTTACTGGTTAAAATGGTTATTAAAATACTCAATACACCGTACCCCAAACATCCGTCCCAGCGAAGGACATTTTTCTACGTTTGTTACGCTCCATTGTCATTGAACAGCCGCGTAGGTTCTCCTTCCACCCTCAAGTCCAGTTAGCTACCTGTTATTGACCCATAGTTTTCTTGGGCATAAAGGGGAAACACGGTAACTACGCGTGGTCTACTGTGTTATAAGGTGTGCGGCAAATTATAAGTTTTTAGCTATTTTGTGTAACAAGTATGTACATTTTTAACAATGGTCTTGTTTTTTATTTACACGTGTGTACTATAATTATGTCAAGAAGAAACTAAAACCGATTGTTGTTCATTTATAAAAAGATACTTTTATTATTTGTAAGTTGCACCCCATGTCATTTAGTTAATTTTGTAATATATTCAAAGTTAATTTCATATTACACATATAAGAGAGAAAAGCGAATGGTAATTTTTAGAAAAATAAAATTCGAGCTTCAGTTCAATTATAAAATAAAATGGATTAATTAATGTCCCGCATACTTCCAAAAATGCAAATTCATCTTTATTGCAATAACAATTCATGGAATATTTAAAATATTTCCAAAATTCATTTTTTTAAATATTTAAATTAACGTCTTGTAAACAATAGTACTCCATGTATATACGTGTACTGTGCACATTAAACGTTTCAATTTTAAACAGCTGCAATATTGAAGATACTGACACTGCGGAAAGGAACTGTCACAGAGAGTTATTTCGTGAGTTAGATGGTAAAACAACTACACAGAGTTACCACGTTTCAACTGGAAAAATGGGTTACGAATTATTATTTAGTGACTTAGATAGTAACACCACTACACAGGGTTACTACAATTCAACTGGAAAAATGGGTTAAAGAGGGTTATTTAGTGACTTAGATAGTAACACGATTACACAGGGTTATCACGCTGATGACAGGGCTATCAGGTTACAAATGATCACGTAGGTCACGGAGACAACGCGTTAGATAGTGACAAGCCTATCAGGTTACAAATGATCACGTGGGTCACGGAGACACGCGTTACACAGTGACAGAGCTATCAGGTTACAAATGATCACTTGGGTCACGGAGACACGCGTTAGATAGTGACATGCCTATCAGGTTACAAATGATCACTTGGGTCACGTAGACACGCGTTACACAGTGACAGAGCTATCAGGTTACTAATGATCACGTGAGACACGCGTTAGATAGTGACAAGCCTATCAGGTTACAAATGATCACGTGGGTCACGGAGACACGCGTTACACAGTGACAGAGCTATCAGGTTACAAATGATCACGTGAGACACGCGTTAGATAGTGACAAGCCTATCAGGTTACAAATGATCACGTGGGTCACGGAGACACGCGTTACACAGTGACAGAGCTATCAGGTTACAAATGATCACTTGGGTCACGGAGACACGCGTTAGATAGTGACATGCCTATCAGGTTACAAATGATCACTTGGGTCACGGAGACACGCGTTAGATAGTGACATGCCTATCAAGTTACAAATGATCACCTGGGTCACGGAGACACGCATTTAGATAGTATCAAGATTACACATAACATACACTATCATTCTATACATCATTAATTTACCGTAATTGTGAATATTTGGGTAGTTTCTATAAGAACTGTTTAAGTACTATTTTCGTTAAGACAACAGTGTTAATAAATTACCACTCTTTAAAATGGGAAGTTAATATTTTGAGAAATTATTATAAATCAACGAATGATGGGTTGTTGAACGCAGACGTAATACCGGTCTCAGTACTGAGGGATGAATAATCCATACAACTCTATATTCGAGAGCTGATTCCACTAAAGTGGTATTCGCCGCCGGCAGAAAAGCCAGCCGTCTATTGAGATATCAACCCCCAACACACAAGACCTAATACATAATAATCCCCGCATATGAGGGTCTGTTTGGAATAAGCCGTGGGTCAAAGTTTCCCAATAACGCCAGAGTCAACACCAGCCGTCAACTCCGTGTTGCCCCTCTTTGCATATAAACATGTTTGATTAAGAAAATAGTGCGACATGAACTACAACACTTCACTCCATGACACACTTTAGGTACAACGTTAAATTACTAATTACCTAAACACTAAATCACTAAAGATTACGGGACACATTGTACCAATTACAAATACAATATTCATAATTACTATTAAAACATTACTGAAAAATTGTGATTATACAAATCATGGTTAAGACTATACAAAAAAAAAACAAATGGACAGGGATTGTTAACAAATAAACACCGAAAATATATGTGTGTTAATAGCGGAATCATTCTTAAATATAAATTGTCCTCCTGGCTCAGATTTTGTGATAGCTGAAATATTTATTTTATTTTATCTATAGGAATCCATTACATATCAACACAAAACCTTTTATCTTCACAACTGCAATCTTTACGTAATATGTAGACTTTCATTGAACAGTTTCTCGGCCGCCATTTTGTGTATTTACGTATTTAATATTCGCTACCATCCAGGATTTCACTTACGAAGGCTTTGTTATGTTTAAATTTGGGAAACTAGATCGAAACCATAGGCCTACGGATTAAGGTATATCTATATTTAAAAATGCATCAAAAATGTTCTTAAGAATTGAATGTGTGGGGTAACCATTAAGTTCAATATTATACATTAATTCATTTTCTAACATTCCTTTGAGACACTTTATATGAAACACCCTGTATAAAATACTGCTTAAAAAAGTGATAAAGGAAAAGAAATTGCAACAATAACAATGTTCAAGAAAGTTTACAATCCACACAATGTATTTAGTATATCTTATTCTTTCTAGTTAAAGGCGTACATTGATACTCAGCGTAGTTTATTTTCAATTCCAGCTATAAAAAATTTTGAATCACGCTCTTGTGTAACACTAACTGTAACAACAATTTTAATTTTTTTAACTAAATTTATAACGGACGCACTTAATTTTACATTTTTCACACGTAAATAACTAAGTACCTACCGTAAGTTACTTTTGCATTAGCTTTGGGCCAAAATCGAATAGTTTAGATTCCGAGAGCTAATTTGGATTGTATAAGCACACAGCCTGGAATTTCTTGAAATCGATAAAAAAACGTTTTCAATAAGAAAGAAACCAATCGTCAGCCACGTTAATTTTGGTGGAGATCGAATTATGAGGTATAAAAAGGGTAAACATATTAAAATAGTGACTTTTGGTCTCTTCATCTCTATGTCTGACGATGACAAACTGCTATTTATGTGTCTGACGATCGGGTTTATGTATATAAAAAGTATAAAACTGCAATCTGAGAAAAGAATTATCGTCTAATATTTCGTACACAAATTCAACTTAAAAAAATAACGTAACTTTCGATTTCTTTCGAACAATTCCTCAAACGATTTGAAGAAAAACAAGATAGTGGTCACAAAAAATTCCAAACGGCTCACGACTCCTTGACCAAAAAACCGTTTCAGTGTGTCGTTAACAAACTTCTTAAAACCTTTCTTGTCAATTTGAAATAATTCTTGTCAAGACTGAGACCATTGTATGAATGGCTCGCAGCCAAAGAACAATACTACCCGTATTATTACGTCCCTGATTAATTTCACGGTTGCACAGGTTACGGCTTGGCTCAGTGGTTTATGTGCTTAAACAATGGCGGGACTGGTAGGTTTATCTTACCAGTGGTGATAAAGTCGATCCACACGAATCGTAACTTTGCTATCACATGCACAGCAATTGTAAAGTCAAGGCCATCATCGTGGCGTTATTGTGTAACGGAAGTAACGCGCAGCAGTTGTCAAACCTGTAACGCGTTCCAACTGTTCTCTGAAGTTTCTAGGTTAATTTATTATATCACTTTGTAAATACTATTTAAACCGGTTTTTCCTTGTGTGTGCGTTCACGCGATGCTGGAGTAAATTGTAGTTAAATAAATTTTCAATACAAGGTTACACGTAAAGGCTAAAATTTAAAGAAAACTTTACAAGCAAATACTCGTATTTAGAAGTTACATACGAAAGAATTTACTCTATGAAATCCATACTTTGTCTCATAAGTATGTAAGAAGGTCTACTTCATAAATGTTTAATTATACATAGATAAATCTCCTCATATCAAACACACATAGATCAAAATAACATTTGCGTTATAATAATAGAGATGATACAATGGTTTGATACAAATAAAAATGCATAATGTAGAAAACATGGAACAAACACCCGAGGCAATGTAGTACGTAATACAAATGTTATTTTCCTATTAACATTTTAGAAAATACTTTATAAAAGTGGAAGAAAACGTATTTTTGTTTATTCTGCACATTTATAATCTTTTTGTTGAGATTTTCAATTTTAGTATTCGGAAAATTGGAAAGGATTTGTTTTCTGCTAAAATGTTAGCAGAATAAATGTAAAAATATAAAATACTTTCTATTATTATTTAAAAATAAGCACAAATACAATTGAATATTGCAATGTTTTAGTTGCTCTTCTCCCAATTTTTAAGAATAAAATATATAAAGAGTCTTTGAACAATGTAGAAGTATCTTTTTCAATTTTCTTTTTTTATATTCATTCCTTTTATATACGGATTAAAATTCATTTTAATGTTTTTTAAGAAAAGTAATTAAATAGGTTATAAGCATCGAACGTCAACAAAAATACAAAGTATTACAACAGGGTTCAATGTAAAATTTTATTTTTTGGAAATTTATTTTAGTTTGATAAAAAGGTTCACTTACAAATAGTTCAGCCATACGTATGTAAATAAAGCTATAATAATAATTATTATAAACTAAATTATATAAATAAGAAACAATTGGTAAAAATAGGAAATCGTTAAGAATAGTTTGAGATTCAAAAATTAATAAAAATTATACTTAATCTAAATCTAATATGCTTCTAATGTAATTGAATGCACTATGAGAGTTACTTGGAGAAATTCAATGATACAATTTCAGCAGTGCAACGTATTTTTAAAGAATATTTTAGTGCAAACGAGATTTAAAAACTATTGAGGTTGACAGATTTTAATCGATCAATCACTTTTAACAAAATATAATTATTGTGACAGATATCTCCAGTTTGTCATATACGATTGCAATACGTATAGTTTTTTTGTACATAATTTAGTACGTTAGATAATAATATACGCATTTTATATACATATGGCTATTTTACTTGAAATGTCTATTTGAATTGTCGATTTGTTGGTATTTTAAACTGCCAGTCTGTTAAGAAGAAAAAAGTATAAAGACAAACCCATTTTCACCATTTACCTGACCGAACTTTATGGGTTTCGAGTGAAATGTTTAATTGGTGGCATTTATTTAAACTTATTATTTCTGACATATTCCCACGTGCCTTGCTGTGAATTGCGTGTTTTGTATATTATGGAATTGAAAAGTCGTCTTTTTAATAGTTAATCCAAAATTATAAATATTGGTGATTTAATAAATTATTTTGGGGAAAGTTTGAAAAAGTTTCTTTGGTGGATCACGAAATAAATACCAAAACTTTGTAAATACATAAACAGGCTTTGTAAATAATAACTTTTCACAAACGTAAACGTATCATAAAACATCGAATATTATATATTTCTACTTAAATACGGGTTGGATCTAAATTCGTATAAAATATCTTACTGATTTGAAAAAAAATTGAATTTGTAAATTTTAATTCTACTTTTAAGAACAGTTTTTACAAATATATAATTATGAGTTGTAAAAAATATAAGTCGAAAAATTGCAATCAAGGGACGGAAAGAGGCCAAGGATGGTAGTAAAGAACTGTACGTAAGGTAGTGCATTTCCTGGGAAGTTAGAACACGTTTATTGTCGTAATTGTCAAAATATCGATATTCCAAACCCATCGCTTCAAATACTTCGCTTCCAAGTACCCTGACTGTACAACTCCACCATTACTAATACGTAAACTTACAGTGGTAACACACATTTTAGCAACACAGTAATGGGAACAGCAGAAGCAACAAATTCACATTGGGGCAACTTGTATGGGCGAGGGACCACATATGTTACATACGCTGACAGGTATTTCATTTAGCGTTAACCCTGGAGCTGTTACCCCATTCACCGGCTTCTACACTGAGATATCTTGTGGTGAACTGTCTGTGTCAGGAGTCAGGAGGTAATTACAAATCACGTGATCAATATTATTATACAATGCTCAATTACGTCAAAACCTGTGTTATTTAGATAATAAAGTAAACCGTATTTTAGGTGAGGTTTTTAGTCATGATTCGTTGTGATTCGAACACTACTGTATGTATTACACTGGTGAGAACAAGAGTTGGAGCTAATTTTTATTTTTTTTTTTAGGAGAGGCCAATCCCCTTTTGAACCTTATCCTGTCCGTCCTCATGGGCCACTGGCCTGTGTGAGGATCTTATCAAACAGAATAAGAGGGAGAATCGATACAGTACGAGGTTGATTGTACTGATAAAAAGTGCAACGGTCACAGACAGGATTTGGACCTGCGCTATCTCTAACTTAGACCCAAAGTCCAAAGTCTTAGACCACTCGGGTCCTAATTATGCATAGTGTTTCGTGAAATACAAAGAGGAATTTCTCATACAAAATAAACCGTAGTAAGCCACCGTAGTTTTGGTAGAGTCAAAATGGAACATAGAACTATAATAACTTCCTAAATCACATATCTTTAGTCTTACATTTAAAACCAACAATCACGTACTAAATAAAAGTTATATCAACTTCAGCCCACTACAAAGAGAAAATTGCCACTTTCAGCTAAATAGTCGATGTTTCTATAGCTGGCGGACACTGGATTAACTTTTATTTATTTGTCTAATGGTTGGTTTTACGTGTCTCAAGTTAACATTAAATACAAGAAAAATGTAACATTTTATTTTTAAATCTTCATGTCCTACCATTTCAATATCCATGAAATCTAACGTGGCTGGCGACCAATTTGTGTCGTAGGGGAAATTCCTCTACGGATTTCATGAAAGACCAAGTTGCGAACTTATTCAATGCGAATTGGTTCTTGTTTCCTAAACTACTTCTTTAATTATATGAGTATCTCATTCAGAAGCTGAAGAAACTATATCCATATTTTGAGGACGTTCGACTTAAAAATAGAATTATTAGAGCATTAAAAATCTACACCATTGTATAGAAATGTGTAACTTATTTTGTAAACATTGCAGTATCCAATTTATTAAAACGTATTGAGCTCATAAACTCGAGCTGTTGTACACTTTATATTGTGGCTATAAAGTCTATATAAGAACAATGTTCGTGTTTATTAATAAAAACACCGGCGTGAAAATGACTGTTGCTATTATTCCGTGTGTGCTCGCTTTTTACGGCCATCCTGTGTGAAAATGGTGACCAGCAGCAGTACAACAACTGTTGACGGACAATCCCCAGCTTTTTCCAAACGTTACAGCTCGCAGCTAAAAGCTTCCATACGCTTTCTTTGTTTATGTAAATAACGTCCCGCAGCGCGATCGTCCGTGACGTGCAATTTTGTTTTGGAATAAGATAGGGGATTAGCATGCAAAAGCCTAATATCAGTTAAAAGCTCATTACACTGGTAAAAAACGCACGTAAATTCATATAACGGTTAATTTAATTTAACTCTGAAAAATTAAACTTAACTAAAATTTGACTAGAAGTTGAAAAATAGTTCCAAGTATTCACTAAATATACAATTTCTTATTAAAATATGTTTTTAAATATCTTTTCAATACAGAAAAGTAACCATAATTGTTTTAAAATTGCAATGTTTCTAAATTTAAATAAAAGTGTCAATGTTTTGCACTTTATTAATGCATTAGCTCAAAAACGGTTTTAATTATTTAAATACAATTTTTAGAAACATTTAAAACAGTCATAGTCATAGTTAAACTAATAGTATTATTAGGAAACGAAATATGTTTGACGTTATGGAGTAAACTTGAAATACATTAAAATTGTATATTGAAGTAATTTTAGGGGCATCAGTGTGTGGGACGCAAGCACCGACAAAAAGCCAAAAATGTAGAACCAAAGTTCAAAATTTAGATCTAATGATAGCTCAAATTTATAACTTTTTCCTTAAAGGATTAACAAAATGTTTTTAAATGTGTAAATATTTTTAACAACATATATTTTAGCTAGGGATGTGTCATACTCTAACAAGATATAATATAGCTAGATCGTCAAATAAGTGTCAAAGTTTATAATACAAAGTTAAAAATTGTATTTTGCTATTTTTAGAACTTAAACTATACTTCTCTACTGTGCGCCCTTTAGAGAACATATCCAGGTAATTTTATGTAGATGATTCAATGACCTGAAGTATAAGTATGCGTAAAACCAACATGTAAGTACGTCTACAATCTACACCTTATTTTATTTTAAGAAAACATTTATTTTTATTCCCAAAACGAATATCTGGAAATTTATACCCTTCTAGAAATTCAATAGATTTTGACATAAAATTACAAAATGTAATGTCCAAAAAGTCATATGGAATATATCTACCGTTATTGCATCATAGCCTTCTAATGTGGTTAGAATACGCAGAGAAAAACAGCCAACACGTTAAAATAACCGTTTCAGTATTCAGGAGTAGGAGGGTTGCGAAAACAAATAATGGGCTAGAGAGGACAGCAAGAACGATGGTCAATTGAAGACAAATGCAGAATGTATGCCGACATCGACGTTCAGTATGCCGGGCAGTAATGCAGGCATCTGTCACCGAGGGCGACAATTTGTTCACTGTCCGCCAACCATTGAGCACAGTTATTCTGAAGATACATTGAGACTTGCACGTACTCTGACCCAACGTGACGATTCTACCAAGGGTATACGCAATTAGGGCATTATAGTTAAGTGAAAACAATATTTTAACGAAAAAACACGATTTATCGATTCATAAAAGTTTATTTGAGCTGGTTTTCAGGAAAGTATTATTTTTATTTGACTGCCTTTTCTTTACCCAAAGTCAAATAGTATCATGCATTAAGTAGTATGCTATCTTTTGGTGGCAAATACCAATTGTTTGAAGTTTGTTTTTGACTATGGTAGGACTGTGAAGAAAACAGGATTTTTTCGGATATTTGCCATCGTTCATTGATACAATACAATTAGTAACACTACGTTTCGAGATCTGCAATCTGATCTCTTTTTCGGGTAAATGATTAAACTAATACTTTGCTACACTAGGTTAAAGTAAAAAAAAAAAACATACCCAGAGCATTTGACACGCATACGTCAGGAACCACAACAACCAGCTCTATGTGGTTGGGCGGTGAGTGCAGACCTATTGTGACCTGTTTTCTGTAGTTCAGTTTTTAGAATTAGGGTTTAGATTTTAATAAGTGCATGTTTTAGAGTTATTGTGCATGGGACAAACACACAACATGGCTGTTGTGATTCTTGACATGCGTGTCAAAACGCTCTGGTAAGTTTTGTTTTACTTTAACCTCTAGTTTACATTGTAATGTTGTCATGCATTAGTTTAGTCATTTACCTGAAGAAGAGATCACATTGCAGATCTTGAGACGAAGTGTTACGGATTGTATGGAATAAATAAATGTGCGGAAAAATCCTGTTTCCTTCAAAATACTAATTATGCTTCCTTGAAATGAAATTACCAGAAATCTTACCAGAATTGTTATTAAGGATTTTTTTTATAAAACCTTTTTTAAATTCCTTTTTTTAACTGTAATTTTTTAGGGTATAATAAACATAATGGGCTGTTTACAGCCATAAATATCTATTTAAAAAATTACGTTGAAATAAGAATTGATAATGTTGCAATATTTTTCATGTAACATAAAAATAACGATTGTTACTTTTTATAATTACATAGTATATACAGTATCTCAAAATTTTGCACTATTGAAAAATCTGTTTACTTCAGTGAGATACTTAAGAAAAGCAAAATCCAACAAGCCAATATTTTTCGTGTAACATAAAAATAACGATGATTGTTACTTTTTATAATTACACAGTACGTTTCTCAAACTTTTGCACTACGATGATTGTTACTTTTTATAATTACATAGTATATACAGTATCTCAAAATTTTGCACTATTGAAAAATCTGTTTACTTCAGTGAGATACTTAAGAAAAGCAAAATCCAACAAGCCAATATTTTTCGTGTAACATAAAAATAACGATGATTGTTACTTTTTATAATTACACAGTACGTTTCTCAAACTTTTGCACTATTGGAACAGTTTTGTACTTCAGTGAAGTACTTGAGAAAAAGACAATATAACAAGCTGTAAATATGAAGCGTGATGCCTAAAAATTACAAAGGTATCAATTACGAATGTTGCGTTTGTCTGCCTTATTACTGAGTGTGTCAAGAAATAGGTGGATAAAGCTAGGTTAAAGCTGGTGAAGTTATGTTGTGGCGGACTGCCGTGCAGGCAGGCCCCGGCGGGCGCCAGGCGTACCACCGCACGCAAACTAAATAACAGCACCCGACACGAACACTATATATCATTGTTAACTTTACTGCCATGAGTCTTATTGTTCCGCTGTTAGGGTTGCTAAATCCTGTTCCTGTCCGGGCAGTCACTGTTTATATCCCTCACCACTGCCCGGTTAAATCTACCAAAACGGTTGACTTTTATCCCAGTACTCGCTCTTTGTTTCAATTCAATTCATAATTTACGTTTTTTGTTAATAATTTAAAATAACGAAAAAGATGCATTAATGTGTAGTTAAGACTTATGCCTTGATATTTTATAAACCTTTTCATAAATTGTTGTCTTTTCAATGAGCATTTATTACATGAGGAAGAAGAAGGCATTTTAATATTAGGGTATAAGCGAAGCCTTTCCCACAGCATTGTCAGAAAAGTTGCATGTGTAATTGAATAGGCAACACGGCGGACGTTTAAATTGTGCACGCAAAAACACCATTTGCCTTTGATGGTTGTAGTTCCAAAAGATACACAAGGGGTACAAAGTACCTCTTGAATATAAATGTACATTCTTAAAATGTAAAGATTTGTTGTAAACATAGTTCTACAGATTAAATTTGAGTAGCATCACTTAATTTTGTAAAAATAATTTCTTTTATAACCAGAGTAATTTAAAAAGTTTCACGGTTAAAAAATGTTTCAGTTGTTTTTTCTAATACGAAATTGGATACGACGCAACGGCCAAATAATAAAGGATTTGTTGAAATGAGAAGCCAACGGCCAGTCTATTATACTAGAAACCGTTGCTGTATATGTAGAAATTCTTGAAAGATCGAGGTAGGGAAGGACACCAGTGAAGATCGTTGCATGACACCCTTACATCCCCGGGGGCCCTTTGGCTAGTTTTAACCTTCCAGCTGAATCCACACGGGATAAAACTGAGACAGTTGTGTTATAATTGGGGATCCCGGTGGATGTCTAGGAGCATCTCGTTACTAACCGTAAATGTCTAGTTTGCTGTAGAGGATGTTAAAGGTTTCTGGAAGGCTAAACATGAAGGAGGGCTCCTCAATGCCTTTTTGACTGGAGGATACAAACAGATCTAACCACCCTTTGCTCTAAGGTGACATGAACAAGGCATAGTACTCGATATCCCTCCTCATAGTAAATGTCCAAGAGCGACTGGTCACTAACCGTAAATGTCTAGTTTACTGCGGACGATGACTGTTGGAGTATTGGAATTCCCATCATGTTAAAGGGTTTTTGGAAGGCCAAACATGAAGGAGTGCCACTAAATGCCTGCTTTTAGAGGCGGCTGGAACAGACCTAACCTCCCTTTGCTCCAAGGTGACATAAGTATGGCTTAGTGTTCGCTATCCTTAGCGGATGTACCATGGGAATTCGAAACAGGCGGCCCCTATTCCCAGAGTTACCCACCATGAATATTCTGACATTCCTGAAGCACCACAAAGGTCCTTTCAGGACTAAATGCAATGTGAGGGTTTCTCAGATTGTTATCCTAAGTGATAAAATTATTGCGCAGTCAAATGAGAATGTGAGAAATACAACCAATAAGGACACTCCTCCCAAGTACAACGGTAATCTATAACTCACTAGTTGTACTAACGTGAAATCCTGGCACGCATAGACATTACGAAAAAAATAAATCAGTGACTTTATATAAAACATAAAATAGACACAATAACATAGCTGTATGTTTATGTTTTCTTTGACAATTTTGTATAAAAGGGAGTGATATCCTCAGGGTATAAGGAATGTCAACTCGGTGTTAAGCAAATATTATTTAGATGATGCAAAGTATTGTTCTCGCCTCTCTCCTTTTCCGAAGAAAAAACCCAAGATGATTAGGCATTTAGAACGATTGAGTGGGTGGAGGAGAGAGTAAGGAGGGGGTTCGCTAATTGATGTGGCTTGTATGTGGCGGTCATGGGGGTTGTTTGGGAACAGACGGACTACAACCTGTGTATGTGGTCTGTGGTCTCAGGTGATAGCAGGGTGATTGCTTCCGACCGCACTACTACCTAACTCTTCACTTATAGTGGTTTACTGTTTGCCATATCAAACAGGTTCTATACTGCTGGATTAAGTTTGACTATTCCACTGCAAACTATTCACTATGTTTCTGCAATTCTGACGGAAATAGAAAAAAAGGCATACAACCGAATATAAAGAATACTATGAGTCTTTAATAGCTTAGTTTGATTAATTTGATATTTTACAGTAAGTTCTGTCCAGTAAACGGTAATTTATTTTAAACAAATGTGAGTACATTTTTATGGTTATTTTGGTGAGCCTATCCCAAAAAAAGAAAACTAATTACAATTTTAGTATTGTTACCCGCGACTCCCAGGAGGGTTCACTTCTAGCCAGTTTATACCTTCCATTGAGTTTGAACCCACAGTGAGTACAGGAAATCCGATGTGTCACTAGAATTTAGGCAACCTTATGGATGTCTAGGAGCGGCACATCACTAACCACAAAATGTCGCGATTCTGGGACGCAAGGTTCAGTCGATAGGTCTAGTCTACTGCAGGAGATGACGGTTGGAGTTGGTGGGTTTCTTCCCCAAAAGTCAAAGGTACTTGCCAGACCTAGATATAAGAGTGTGCCACCCCCTTCCTGCTGCTTAACTGGAGAGGCTGGTTCAGAGCTGGCTTCTCCTTCTTCCAAGGGGACATGACTTGAGATTAGTGCTCTAAACATTTCCTCATGAATGTCGACAGGAGGCGGCTCCTACTCCCAATCTTACCCATCCAAAATATCCTTTCACTCCGGAAAGCAGCGCAAAGTCCTTTTAGGACTAGGTGATATTTTCTAAGCTCCTTGTCCTAAGAGAACAACAAAAAACACATTTTGATTGTCCATAGTATGTTTCGAAGTAGATCTTGTTCTATAGCTCAACTTGTTGGAACTTGAACACCAGCGAAACCTCTTCTGGTACCATCTGGTCATCAATATATCCTAAGAAATCCCTAAAGTCAGTGAGTCCAAGTAAGAAACGTTTATTACCCTGATTCCACCCGACTCGTTGGCCCAGGAAACTTATAACCTCCAAAAGGGTTTTCGGTAATAGTCAATGGACAACGGAGATAGGTCTGACTTTGATGTCAATGTTGAAAATTACGACTTTTATAACAGTTTTGCCTGACCTTGTTTTATAGCTTTGCTGATTCAATCCATATACACGAAGGGTGAGATTATATTCTGATTGTTAGAATACTTGGCAATTTGAATTGTAAATTTAAATTCAGTAGTTGCTTACTAATTAGATTAACTTGTGTTATTGCCTAATTTTTCAAAGATATAGTTTATTAACTAGTATGTTAGGATTAGCTAGAAAAACCTTAAGATGGAATGAGTTTGACAACATCATTAATAAAACAGCTACTTAAAATATCCCTGCACACAGCTCAAAATCACTTCATCTCATTAGCAAATTAGACGCAACGTGTTTCACAATATATTTAAACTGAATATTTTTTGCAAGGCGTGTACTGTAGTCTGACATGTAGCGACGCGAAAGCAAAACAACAAGTAAACATTGGCCGTAATCCAGCTAAATCATCGCGCCCAGACAACGCTCAGTTCTATGCGGCAGTATTTATAGCTCTATCTGATGACCTGTGTCAGTGGAGTGTCGACTGTCTGACTAATGATGTATATAAACAGCTGTGCAGACGTCATTGGTAGCCATTGCAACATTATGGAACTCAATGATACGACATGAGCTTCGATAACCGCTAGCATACAATATATGATTGTCAAGGACAGTATTTATAACTCTATTTGATGACCTGTGTCAGTGGAGTGTCGACTGTCTGACTAATTATTTCAATTAATTCCTCCAATTAAACAGACATGTGCCAAATGTGTATGCTAGGGCGTAATATGGCCAGGTCAACTATAAAAAAAAATTTAATCCTTAACATTTATTAATTGTTACTATTTTTTGAAACTCCAGTTCAAATTTACATTTTCCTTCAAATTCGACACGTTTTTCTAATTTTAAACAAGTCACATATTTCGTTTCAGAAAGTTTTACTATTTATGTAGTTGACGTAACGCACATAATTTAAATTTAATTACATTGGATCCAACAAAGGTTTCCACACGTAACTAAGAAAATATTGTAACTGCATAGTAATATATTTTACTAACACCAACTATTTCAGATCTTATTGAAGATAAAATAAATACAATTAGAAAAACCACTGCATTGGAAAAGTGCTTATTGGTTCAGAACGCTCTGTAAAATAACGGATCTTTGCTCACACTAGTTCAAATAAAGGGTGAGGCAGAAAGGATGGATGTTTTTAGAACAGATAGTATTCTGATCTGGGTAGTGGGAGTGGGGCGACTAAAGTGGCCATGTGTTCGGTAGAACATACCATTTTGTCTAGTCATTGTTTAGTCGTCATCATGGAGTCGTGGAGTGTGCAACACCGTGTGTTTACTTACGACAATTTTTGTTCGTAATAATGAGAGTATTGTTGCAGTTCAGCGCGACTTTCGTCGTCATTTCAATCTTGCGAGAAATAACAGTGTACCCACTCGTAACACCATTTTACGTTGGGTTCAATAATTTCGTTCAGTAGGAACGGTGATGAATAAACGACCGCCAGGGGCTCATCGCACTTTACGCACTCCAGAAAATGTGGAAAGAGTTCGGCAAGCCATACTCCGTAGTCCTGGTCGATCTGCTAGGAGACATTCTTCTGAACTGAACATCAGTAATCGGTCAGTAAGGCGTATTTTACATAACGATCTAGGATTTCATCCTTACAAAATTGCCATTGTTCAACAATTAAATCCTGGCGATTATGTAAAGCGGCTAAATTTTTCTCGAGAAATGAAGGTCATACTTGACCAAAATGAAAACATCATTTTGTTTACGACAGATGAAGCACATTTTCATTTGAATGGTACCGTTAATCATCAGAACTGTCGTTATTGGTCTGATGAAAATCCAAATTTAATGCATGAGAGACCATAACACAGTCCCAAGGTGACAGTTTGGTGTGCTGTGAGCAGTACAGTTGTTATTGGTCCATACTTTTTTGAAGACGACAACGGGACCACTGTAACTGTAACCTCGGAACGTTATAGACAGATGTTCACTGAATTATTCCTACTTGAACTAAGAAGAAAACGTATTCCTATCCGGCAAGTATGGTTTCAGCAGGACGGGGCGACAGCTCACACAGCAAGAAATTCAATGGAAGCAATTCGGGCATCATTTCTCGGTTTGGTGACATTGATTGGCCTCCTCGTTCCCCAGACCTGTCCATGTGCGACTACTTCTTGTGGGGTTTCCTCAAGTCACGTGTTTACCAGCATAAACCACGTACACTTCAAGAACTAAAGGAAGCAATTCGTGTGGAAGTCGAAAAAATTGGCAGGGCAATGTTAAAAAGAGTAGAAGCCAACTTCCGAGAGCGGCTTGTAAAGTGCATCGCTGAAAAACGGCCGTAACCTGTCAGATGTTGTTTTCAAACATTAATTTTCTAAAATGGATCATGTGAATACTATACTGAAAATAAATGTTTTTTTATGCACAGGTAACGACATATTGCTTTTTTGAAAACCGTTCATCCTTTCTGCCTCACCCTGTATAAGCTGAAACCTCAGACGTCGAGCATTAATTAATAAACGGAAAAATAGCCAAACTATTAAAAATGAATAATATACGACTAATATGTGTTTTTCGGTTGTGTCTACATATTACGGAATGAGATAGGTGATCAACACAACAGAAAAAGCCTGTTGATGAAAAAATCGATGAAAACGTGCATGATAACAACAACCCCCGTCGTAACGGTCGATCACGTGACTCTCTACCAGTAGAACACCCCCTCCCCAGGACAATGACACAACCCCTATGTATGACAGCTGGTAGTTACTCTGTGCCTCATTACCTCCCCCTCCCCCCCCCAACACCACTAACAATTATCACCCCGCGTAATCAAGTGCCGTTGGACAAACGGAAACTAGTGAAAACATCTGCACGGATTGTCCTACGTAATTCCATTAGTTCTTTCACAATCACTGGCAGTGAAAAATAAACTTTAAAATGTAATAATAAGCTTATTAAGGGCTGAAAATGAACTATACTATAATCTGTTGTCTATAAACTTTCTTCTTCAACATACTAGTATAGATAGATAGCCCTAGTATAGTAATAGTATACAGTATAGATAGCCCTAGGAAGTCTTACTTTGACGTCAAAGTCTACCTTAGACTGTGTAATTTCCGGAAAAAGTCTGTGAGCTGATATTTTTCATTTTAAACTCGCAGTTCATAATCATTGATCAGTACAGCTTTTCTCCTAAAATCTGCACCGGACATATCAGTGGTCTTCGCTGAAATCCAACGTTAAAACTGCTAATCATGCAGACTTTTCGTTGCAAAACTGTAATGATAAGACCTTGTTTTTTGGGGCCAATGCTACACCTCAAACACAGTTATGCCCTATTTTTCGTGGTATATTTATTGAAGTTGCCTCAATTTTGGCTGTCAAACCACAATAAACATTCAAACATATATTTAGATATTTTATATAGCATTCGTACAACCCCTTCGCCAAATGTTTCGACATCAAATACCAGTCTTTCCAGAGTTTTCAATAAGAACAAAATACCGGTCTCCTAACTCCAACAAAATCTTCGACATTATAAAATGCCTTTGATGTCTAAAACGGTTTAATACGTATGAATTACATATTTAAAATGAGACAGCTCTCATAATTCTACGATAAAAATAAGGCCGTAAAACTGTATCGAGGTTTTATAGCCTATTATTCTTTGAGAGTTTAAAATCAAGATGTTGAGTAGCGCAGTTTGTCTGCACGTTGATCAGTTGGAATTCCTCTATTGTAATTATTTTCTTTTATGATGACAATAACTCATTACAGAACGGTAAACAAATTTAGAAAAGAATGTAAAATTTTATTTCGTAGTAATATTTTGTTGATATTTAGATAGTTATTGCAAGAAAACTATATGGAACTTCTCCCTTGAACTATGGGCAAGAATGAGGGCACTGATAAACTGTGATTATTTCTGTTTTAGAGCCAGTTTCCAGAATAAAATAACCTACTTAAAGATGGTGTTTAACTGGCGGAGATTGTGGGGGATAATCAAGACTACGACATGTCACGCCACGGCGGGCGCCACGAGTCACGGGGGGGGGGGGGCACACGCACGCTAGACGCTCGTAGGAACAAGCCACGTGACCCCATACTATGTAACTATGTAATCATTGCGTGACCCCTACTGGTGTCTTCGATATCGAACACATTGCTGAACTCGTTGACTTACTTTGATCTGATTCGGTTTATATAATTCGTTATAAATCAATCATTGCAGTTTAGTATTCTAAACGTGACGTAGATGTGGTGGGATGTGCTTTGGGATCATGTCTAAAACATCGCAGTGCTCTCAAATGTCCACCTAATGAGACAATCGTAATACGTCTTCACCTACATTACACTGTACTTTGTGGTCTGAATGTTTCTTATGTCAAAACGGTGTAACGAGTTCCTTTTGGGCTTCTTCATCGCTGACTTGTTTGTATCTTTTCAGGCGAACAGGACTATGAATTCCAGAAGTCCAGTCTGTGACAGCGTTGGATTTTAGACGCTGCACTGAGAGGAAGGTGAACTGGGGCGAAACTTAACATTTATATTTGAATTTAGACAATTGTTTAACACATTTTAATCACCCAGCAGGGATCACTTCTGGTTGGTTTATACCTTTCAGTTGAACCTAACACTGGGCACAGCATAAACCGTTGAGTCACTTAAATCTGGGTAACCTATGGATGTCCGGAAGCGGCACATCACTAACCGCCAATTTCGAGATTCTGGGGCGCAAGGGTGATTCGATAGGTCTAGTCTACTGCGGGAGATGACTGTTGGAGTCGGTGGGGTTCATTCCCTAAGTGTCATTTCCCTAAGTGTGTTCTTGCTAACCTCAACATAAGCGTGTGTCACCCCTGTCTGCTTTGGCTGAAGAGGCTGGTTCACAGCTGGCTTCCCCATCTCTCGAGGGGACATGACTTAAGATTAGTGCCCTAAATTCTTCCTCATAGATCTCGACAGGAGGCGGCCCCTACCCCCAACCTTAACCATCCAGAATATCCTGTCACTCCGGAAGCAGCGCAAAGGTCCTTATAGGACTAGGTGCAATTTTCTAAGCTTCTTCTCCTAAGAGAACAAGAAAAAACACATTTTAATGCGGTTGTTTTACTAAGGCACCAACCTTACCATTCTTTAATATTAAAATGACCTCCACATGATGATAGATTGACAATATTTGAAGAATCTACATATTTCTCCACATATATAAGTATCATTTGTCTATATATTATCATTAAACGCTTTAAAAACACTTTCGTAGTCTTCCGATGTTATCTATAAAAGCACACTTATCACAACAAACAAACGAGATTTCACCACATCACAAATAGTTTACTGTTAAATGGGTGAGAACAATCAAACCATACAGGAAATGAAATCTAATAAATTCTCACATAATTTCCTCCATCAATTGTAAGTACTTAAAATCAGTGCACCGCCCAGTTTGAACAACCACTTACGAGTATACCGGGAAACCTCCAACCCTTAGTCTCTAATACTAGTATTTGCTGTGGTAGATTTTTTATAAAGCAATGAGCTATATAAAAAGAGCTAAATATTTCAATGGAACAATTTGATCTAGATATCTGATATCTATATATGGTGATACATATTAGTGTGACCATCTCTCTGTGTGACCACAAGCTGTTCAAGTACATTAGACAACACACACATATACTATATAAATCAAAGTAAAGGTAAAATTTTGGAAATACCAATCCCTGGATTCCTACATAACTGTAGCAATAAACTGTAATGTTGGGCGCAGGATTCTATAAGGACGGTCGGTAGTAGTGGTCAACAAATGAAGGAAATATTGTCATATTCTAGATTCAATTTTTTTTGTCTCCTGATGTCGTGAAGCCCCTGGTTGGGACTACCAGGGAATTGATTTCCTCCTGTAAAAATAAATTACAAATGGTAATGAAAGCCTCAGTGCCGTTGTGAGGCCGGCTGAGCCGGTACATAAGCGGATTGTAGCGCCCCGTAATAGGGTTTCTACTGGCAGTCCTTGATTAACCTGCTCGTATTAGAGTATCCTGGTAATTAATTGTAAGCTGTTATACGACTACCCCTTAGTCTTCTGGCTTACTCGGGCCCAATGAGCTCAAATTGTTGTCGATGTGTATAGAGCTTGAACGAGATAAATGGTTTATTGCCTGGGTGTGTTATCCATAAATCCCAATGTTCTTAGGCCTATTGTCTTATCATCTTAAAATATTTTTTCTAACACCAATCATTGTTGTATATTTCGGATTATATACAGATCGTGTTTAAACATTTTTTAAATGGTTTTATGTTACACTCGATCGGGTACAGCGAGCGGTTTATCGCGAGATCGTCGAGCGTGGCTTCTGCTTGGATGGGTGACCGCCTGAGCGATCCTGCCCTTGCAAGGGGGGCAGCTCTTTTACTCTACGAATCGTTGTCTCAACGACCCTATTTTTATATTTGCAATATTAGTGTTGGGTCTTTTACACTACTAATCGTTGACTCAACGACCCCTTTCTGAAAAAATAACAAATAACAGGGGGTCTTTTACTCTACGAAGCGTTGTGACAACGACCCGATTTACTAAGAAAACTAAAAGTTCAATCCAATGGTTCTTTGTCACAACGACCCATATACCGAATATAAGAATAGAACTACAAGTGGGTTCGTTGACACAACGACCCTTTTTTCTATATTTTTTATCTAATTCATTAAATTGGGCCGCGTTTACACTACGGATCTTTGTATCAACGGCCCAAATATAAATTAAAAGTTGAAAAGTAGAAAAAGGTTCGTAGAATCAACAACCTAGTTTCAGAATTAAGTTGAAATATATGTATTAAGGGGTCGTTGACTCAAAGACCCTATAATGCATCTAACCTCAAATAAGACATTCTAGGGCGTTTACTCAACTGATCATTGTCTCAACGCCCCCTCCGTCCCAAACAAGCACTTTCAAACGAAACAGGGTCAATCAGTCAACTCCTAGCCCGTTAGGCATGAAGGCGCTGCGTCTGTGCCGAGTTTAGTCCTAACATCTGATATAAGGGTAAATACTTTGTATAAGTATTATATCTAAATATTTTTTTTTTTATTATACGTATATATTATTGAACAGGTTTAAAGTCTGGTAACAGTTGTATTTATAAAATATAAGAAATATGTTTAAGACATACATTTCTAGTTATGATTCCCATTTCTTGTTTATGTATTAAAAAATATATTTCACTCATGTACATAAACTGAAATAATGTAACTGTCATTCATATTTCTACTTTTGTCGGAAACAGGTTGAGGTTTCTAATTATTATTAAAAGGTTAATCAAACAGTACCCAACGTTCAAATTAAAGTTAAAATGAAAACATTGCAAACAAATGAAAACACTAATACTAGATTTTGACAACTACAACTCCAAACATGCACTATGAGGAATTCGATTGGCAGTGCCGAAGCCACTCATCTGAGAAGGACGAAAGATTTAATTTCTGTATGTCTGTAATGACCGCACAATATATCGAAAACGAATTGACTTATATATGGTTACTGATTTATAGCGATCACTTTTAAATTGCTATTGCGGTTAACCGTACAGTGGACGGGAAAATCGCAGAAGAAATAAATTTGTAAGCAAACTGTGTACAGTCATATGACATTTTTAGATGTGGCATGGTAACAAAAGTACCCTATCCATCCGCAAGATATTTCTAAAAATGTCTTTTTTGTGTGCTTTAAATTTTATATGAATCTTTATTTATACATGGACAAGAAGGAGCTCCATTTTGGCGCATGTATACTCATTTTTTCGGCTGAGCGTAATATATTAGGTATATTGTAACATATACGTACTTGAATTCTGTGCGCTCCACTACCCGTATGTTATTTTTATTATATCTGATTGAGTTCATTTATAAGTCTAGGTGAGTTACTGTAGTCGACACTATATACATCATCTGATATCAAAAACTTTCTTACCACTCAGTAGCTAATCCCATCGTGTAACTGTAGAATATTTAGCGTATCACTATACCATGTAATCGATTTGTTAATTACATGTATAAGTTGTTAAAGAGGTTTGTTTGCATTGGATAGTTTTAACAGTTTAAATTAATCTATGGTCAAATATCAATGGAATGAAACTTAAATATTCTAACTACAACTACAGAAACAACAGTGAGGTAGTCTCAGGTAAAGGCTCGGGTGAGGTGGTTCCTTCCTCAAAATGGTGTCGTTAGCAGACAAATGCAATAGTTTTATTGCAACCGGTCCTCGAGTTTACGTATATAAAATATACGTACATGTATATTTTGGAAATTTAACATCAGAGACACACCTTTCTATAAATAAGTTGCCTGGTAGCAAAATAGTTAAACAAATTATTTAAAAATACTAATATTAAAAGGAAGTAGTTTTGCTGAAAAGGTTGATTGGCTTGCCGCAACATCTCCCTTTGATATATATTTTTCATATAAAGCCATCCTATAATTGACAACAAATGACTGTAATTCTAAAAATCTAATATACCAAATAAATTGCAAGTAATGCTCCATACAATACATTGGCCAAACATCTAACCATTTATGAATCCGTATGACAGGGCATAGGTTTGATATATTCCATAAAAATAAAGAAAAACCATTAGCAAGACATGGTCTAGAACATAAACAAGAGTGTTTTACATTAAAAGGAATACACCAACTACCACCATTCCTTGATGAAAAATTACAACAGATTAAAATTAAAGCCACGTAGAGCAAACTCATTAAATCATGTTGAAGACAAAAAAAACCCATTTGGTCTAAATTTAATACAAATTTTTTAAAGATATAAATTTAAAATTATTGTTAAAGATTAAAAATTTGTCAAAAATTAAAAGTTTTTATTCCATCCTTTCTAAAAAATCAACTGTTTCGAACAAGATTAAATAAGAAAAATTTTACGTCAGCTGGACTTTATCAAATGTTATGCACTGTGTTTAAATTTATCATTTCATGATTCTTGTTTACGTTTTATAGGTTTGTATTAACTTAATTTAAAACTTCCTGAAGACGGTATTAAATCCCCTGAAATATAAAAGTGAAAAATGGTTCTTTTATTTTTCTTCTATTTAACACAGTGACGATAAATATTATTGAACACTGCATAATTTTGTTATAGGTGAAAGGAGATTGTATATTTTACAGTATTTCTTTAAGTGCAATAGAGTTTTTTAAGCCTCCTAAAATGACAAAATTATAAGATGCAGCCTATTTTAGCTTTGTGAAATGCAGTCAGAAATAAGAATGTTTTGTAAGTTTTATTGAACATTAAAAACCAGCTCATTCACAATAGTGTGTTTTATCTTTTTAAACTATTACTAAGGATTTTTATCGTTCGTTGAAAATAAAAAGAAATATTTTCATATTCATTTACAACTTTATTTCACAATTGACCCTCCGCCACCCCCCAAGTACAGACAGTAACCTGAGACTACTAAGCTTTTATAGAATTTGTAACTACTGTAAGTTGGATCAATTCATGAATTCAAGAGAATGTCAGATCCTACAATGGCATTCAAGCCAATAAGAAGGAATGGCGGTATTTCTATTTATAAGAATTATTTTCTTCAACTAGTAATTTCAGGTCATGGTTTGCCATCTCGACCGTTGACAGGGAACTGTGTTGTTGCAATCCGTAAAAATTTAATTTCTTCCACTGAGAACTTTAATGTCCAGGCTACTCATCTAGATCTTTGATAAGAAATTGTGTGGTCGACAAGGAATTTTGCAGTGGAAATCCATCAGAGTGGTTCCGCCTCGGAGAATTTCAGGTTCCAGGCTTGAAATCTAGACCGCCGACAAGGAATTTTGCTGTGGCAGTCCATCAGAGTTGTTCCGCCTCGGAGAATTTCAGGTCCAGACTTGACATCTAGACTGTCGACAAGGAATTTTGCTGTGGCAGTCCATCAGAGTTGTTCCGCCTCGGAGAATTTCAGGTCCAGGCTTGACATCTAGACCGCCGACAAGGAATTTTGATGTGGCAGTCCTTCAGAGTTGTTCCGCCTCGGAGAATTTCAGGTCCAGGGCTTGACATCTAGACCGCCGACAAGGAATTTTGCTGTGGCAGTCCATCAGAGTTGTTCTGCCTCGGAGAATTTCAGGTCCAGGCTTGATATCTAGACCGCCGACAAGAAATTTTGCTGTGGCAGTCCATCAGAGTTGTTCCGCCTCGGAAGAATTTCAGGTCCAGGCATAAAATCTAGACCGCCCGACAAGGAATTTTGCTGTGGCAGTCCATCAGAGTTGTTCCGCCCGGAGAATTTCAGGTCCAGGCTTGACATCTAGACCGCCGACAAGGAATTTTGCTGTGGCAGTCCATCAGAGTTAGTTCCGCCCCGGAGAATTTCAGGTCCAGACTTGACATCTAGACTGTCGACAAGGAATTTTGCTGTGGCAGTCCATCAGAGTTGTTCCGCCTCGGAGAATTTCAAGTCCAGACTTGACATCTAGACTGTCGACAAGGAATTTTTGCTGTAGCAGTCCATCAGGGTTGTTCCGCCTCGGAGAATTTTCAGGTCCAGGCTTGACATCTAGACCGTCGGCAAGGAATTTTGCTGTGGCAGTCCATCAGAGTTGTTCCGCCTCGGAGAATTTCAGGTCCCAGGCTTGACATCTAGACCGCCGACAAGGAATTTTGCTGTGGCAGTCCATCAGAGTTGTTTCGCCCCGGAGAATTTCAGGTCCAGGCTTGAGATCTAGACCGTCGACAAGGAATTTTGCTGTGACAATCCATCACAACTATTTTCTTCCACTAAAATTTTCATACTTTTGAGTTTAGGTTCTTGTAATGAAATCCAGACAGCTAGCAAAATATTCAACTATTAGTTTTTCAGAAAACGTTTATTTAAACTTACGGTTTCAGGTACTTAGGACGATATCCTGGTCACCGACAAGGATTCGGAGAATTTTATCCTTCAAAACTTCTGTTCCCACTGATGACTTTGGTCCTTGGAAGGCATCGTGGCAGGCCGGTACGGATTTAATCATAGTTTTGTTTCCTACTGAAGATTATGACTAATTGAGAATGACATTCTTGTTTAAACAAGATTTTAAAGTTGTAGGCATGAAATTTTACTTGATAATACATTGAATCCACTGTTTTTATTTAAAATTATGATTATTGAAGTGCAGTTTTGAAAATTTTACAGTAGCTTGGTCTGACTTTTAAATTTTGAATGAAATTACGTTTCACTTTCCATAAACCATAGTTACTGATGTCAACAATAAAAAATTAAGAAGTTGACTATCCTGTTAATTTTAGCACCTTTATACCAATTGCTTGCTAAATAATCTTTAGTACTATCGCTAGCCAGTACACACTATGGTGTCACCACCCACAATCAACATTTTTAAACGTTCAATAACTGTCCACTTTGAATCCGTGTCCACAGTAATCCGAACGCACGCTAGTCCGAACGACCTTTAGTCTGTATTTTTAGATTTTTATGTTACAATTTTAAATCCAGTGTGAGCCACCGAGCATTATATCATTAGTTGTAGAGTGTTTCTGATAGTTTATTAATATTTCCTCATATAAAGCAAAAACATTCGGATCAAAGGCACGCCTTTACAAGTTGCTAACCTTTACCTTCAATATACTAAATTATTTTGAGTACTCCCAATGTCACTCGCAATGTCAGTGTATCTCTGAATATCGGCCATATTTCAATTCAACTGCCATTCAGAAAGTATTTTTGTAACGAAGTTATATAAAACTCGAAAACTTATGTACATTTAAAAAGATTAATATAATTATCTTTGTAAATAATAAGGCAATGCTTTTCTTTTGGGAAGTTCTTATCTCCCTATAAATTGTATTTGTATTTTTATCAAGCCGCATTAAAACATTGCCCCGTAACTCTTTTTGCAAAAGTGTTCTACCAACAGCACAGTAAAAACTTTATTTCGAAATTTAAAAATTTTCAAACCAGATACAAATGTTTGAAAATTTGACCAAAACATTTGATACAAAATAATAGAATACAAAATGGTGGTAAGGAAACTTTTAGGTGCATGTAATAATAAACAGTTGCAAATTTACCTTATGCTGGAAATCTCCGGGAGATATTTAAGGATTTTCACGATCACAACCCCCAGAATCCATAACCACTACAGACCAAAAATGTAAGTAATATATATATATATATATATATATATATATATGTGTGTGTATATATATTTATTTGTTTATATATATATTGGCTATTTTTAACAACTACCAACCATAAATAAAAGAAACAAGGTTTTTGTTATTCCAGGTTTTTATCTACTATTATTAATTTGATCTATATTCTTGATATTTAGAATTGCTATTTATCGTTACAATTTCCATTTTTAATATTTATTTGCATTCCATTTTTTATCACTTCTTACTTGGTAATGTCTTATCATTACTGCTTATAAAGTATATCTGTATCCGGTTAAAAGGGGTTTATATTTAAATATAATTTTAAATGAATACAAAACAAATTATTACATTTGTAAATTTATAGTGGCAAGAGAATTATGTACGCTACATCAATACGAGCGCAACATTCAGCGCCGTACGACTGGTGCGCGGTAACATCTCGCCACAATGTCCGGCTGCACGCAGTTGACACAAAGACCCTAGTAGACTAAAAGAACCTCTGAACAGTTAAAATGTAGGTCGTTGTCTCAACGACCCTCTTACTATATTTTATCCATTGAGTTAAAAATGGGTTATTGTCGCTACGACCCCTCTTCACATTGCTTATACATTTCTCCATTTTGGTCCGTTGACACAAAGAATGGTTGAGTAAAAGACCTGGTTTTTTCAATATAAGCATTTAATATAATTTAGGGTCGTTGAGACAACGACCCATCTTTTGAAATGTTAAACTAAACTGGCAAAAAGTGGCGTTGTTGCTACGAACCCAGTTGAGTAATTGACCCTTTTTCATTCATTTTACTGGGTCGTTGTCACAACGAACCTATGTAGAAAATCTTAAATATCAAAATGGGGTCGTTGTCTCAACGACCTGTAGACTAAATGACCCTGTCTTATTTGTTATTTTCTCAGAAAGGGTCGTTGAGTCAACGATTAGTAGTGTAAAGACCCGTCACACCTTGCAAGCAGCCCGCCTGCCCGGCCATTGGTGGTGGTTCGGAAGTCACCTTTACCGTTGGTCCCCAGGTTAAGTGTAAGAGCGAGCTTCTTAGCCCTAACTTCGCCTGGTAAAATAACACATTACTTTACTTTACCTTATTTCCACTTTTGCACTCATTTCGAACAGATATAATTTAACTTGAAAGGAAATTACCAAAGTTACCGAAAACTTTTAATAAATTCAGTTTATCGTCAATTTTCATAAATTTATTTCGTTTGGAGCTGAAGTTTTACCTTTGCCAAAATGAAATAGAACAAAAGTTCTAGTTTGGAATAATCACTTAAAATATAGTCGCGATATATAGGGGGTAAAATAAGATGTTAGAGCTTACAGATTAAGCGGTGCCTAATATATATGTATATATGTATATATATATATATATATATATATATATATATATATATGGCAATAGCCTAATTTATTTTCAACAAACATTGAATCACAAAAAGTACTTGCTCCGCCGGGACTCGAACCCGGATCTCTCACATGCCGGTGAATGTGCTACAATTACACCACAGATCCCTACTTTTTACGATTCGATTATTTTGTAGTTGGCCTTTTTTATCTCATATGTGTTTTAATAATCAAACTCACTATGATCAGAAGACCAAATACCTGTCAAACAAACGTAATTAAAAGTCGTTTGTCAGCTATTTGGTCTGTTGAATCTGCCAAGGAAAGAAATGATCTGATAACAATCCCAGAGACGTTTAGCTGTAGTTTAGTTTAGTACTTTTCCTGTTCACAATTAAATATTCAAGAAGAAAGAATATCTAAGACATAATAATATTTTCCGGTTCAGGTTTATGACCCATCCATCACATTAGTTTCCCATTATTTTAGACATACTACAGTTAAACAACCCAGCACTGATAACCCCATAGGCAACTTTCTCTTTCAAAGTACAGGCAAGCAATGGTAACTTACATTCGTTTTGAGAACGTATTTTCACTCTGTTAAACATAAAATGTTCAATTATATTTATAATAATTTTATGTTTCCTTTTAATATCAATCTACTTCAATTCGTTTCTTCATTTTCAAACAAAAACATTTATGTATGTTTTATTTTAAGAAGGAATATGTTTAATGTCTATAAATTATTTAAATTTATTCATTACTACAAGAATTAATGTAGTTAATATAAATGTAAATGTATTTATGTAAAACAATAGGCATGTACGGTATGTTTAATATAATCAAAAAACGTGTTTTTATCAAATTTTCTCCCTCGATTAGCAATTTTAGAGGGTTAGATATAGTTATATGAATACTACTGTAATGTAATCCATGCTTTTCTGGATAAATTAATTTTGAATTTGAATTGGAATCTTAAACGCTGCCTGACTATCTGTGAAAATTCGGTCGGCTTGCTTCTGTATCGTGATCGAAGATTCCCACGAGCACATTCCATAATGGCTGTGACTTCTGCCTAAAAAGTTCTCTTCCCTAGCTTATAAGCAAATTTCCGGATTTAGGAATTTTCCTGAAAAGTACACACACAAGTAGTTTAGCATGTTTCTATGCAGTCGAGTGTTGGAGAGATACGTGTTACAGGTCGGACTGCAGGGTGGCGCCGGCGAAATAACGTTTGGTAGGGAGACTACCGCTGACCTCTAATCAACACGCAATGCGGTGGCCCTTTTTATTTGGCCGACACGAAAGACACGCAACAGACAGCAAGCTGTAATAATTACTGTGGTGACTGTGGCTCTGATACCTGGCTGGAATGTTGATGTGGCTCGATGAACTCATTCGGTTTTAAAGCGGTACAATCAGTTTTAAAGCGGTACAATCGGTTTTAAAGCGGTACAATCAGTTTTAAAGTGATACAATCAGTTTTAAAGTGGTACAATTAGTTTTAAAGCGGTACAATCAGTTTTAAAGTGGTACAGTCTGTTTTATAGCTGTACAACCTGTTTTAAAGCGGTACAATCAGTTATAAAGCGGTACAATCAGTTTTAAAGAGGTACAATCAGTTTTAAAGAGGTATAATCAGTTTTAAAGCGGTAAAATCAGTTTTTAAAGCGGTACAATGAGCTTTTTGTTGGATGTTTGTATCCGATTTTTTTATACTACGATGAGTGGTTGGAATTTAAAGCGGAATTTTCAAACACCTTGTAATCAGACCCATATAAAAAGGTTGAAGATAGGAACTTCTTGCAGTATGTACTACTAAAAAAATTACCGATTTTCATGAATGATTTTTAAAACTAATTAATACTAAAGTTGAAATTAAAAAATTTGTTTAAAAAGATTATTAATTCTAAAAAAATAAAATTTCCCTGTCACACCCTCAACCTGTACCTTATTCACATACTGTAAAGTTTTATATTTGTTCTCTTTAGCAGTAATTTTATTTTGGAGTTGATTACAAAATTCCAAACTATAAACGTCTGCAATTGATCGTGGACTGATGTTTTATACTTTTTATGTCGCAGGAGACATACGAAATTTAAAATCAAAATATTTCCCCAACCAAAAATTAAATTTAAACACTTCAGGCGTTTTAAAATCTGGAAAATCGTAATGCAAGAAATAAAACATTTATACTTCTCTCCACTTTCAAAAAGAATTTTAATAAGACTCATAGTAAGTAACTACAGCATAAAACAATCCAATAAGTAATAAAGGACGACATATGCATTATTCAGACTGCGGCGACGAGGTGAAACAGTCTGACGTAGTGTCGTTTACATGAAGTAGGCGGCACTCAGCAGATTAAGGCAGGTGCGGTAGTTACTGTTCACATTTCACCGGCTGCCGGACACACTGTACACTGTCTCCTCCCACTCTGGAGTACATATTTGTATAATGATACACCAAACTGTGAGTAACAGCCGGGGATGTGAGACAGTATGACAATGGTACAGTTTACATGTAGGTAGAGCACTCAGCAGATTAAGGCAGGTGCGGTAGTTACTGTTCACATTTCACCGGCTGCCGGACACACTGTACACTGTCCCTTCCCACTCTGGAGTACATATTTGTATAATGATACACCAAACTGTGAGTAACAGCCGGGAATGTGAGACAGTATGACAATGGTACAGTTTACATGTACGAGTAGGTAGAACGCTCAGCAGATTAAGGCGGGTGCGGTAGTTACTGTTCACATTTCACCGGCTGCCGGACACACTGTACACTGTCTCCTCCCACTCTGGAGTACAAATTTGTATAATGATACACCAAACTGTGAGTAACAGCCGGGGATGTGAGACAGTATGACCATAGGCGTAGCGTGACCTAATAATTTGGGGGGCACGGGGTCTCCGGGGGGGGGGGGGGGGGTCCCGTGGAAACTTTTTGAAAACTACCACTTAAGAACTAAAGTAAAGTATATGTGTATTTTTGTTAAACATTGGTTTTAATCAATTTTTACTATATTGATGGATTGTAAAAAGACTCAATTTCAAATTATACAAGTTTATTCTATTCTAGACAATAACTGCAAGGACATTTATAACACAAAAACAAATTTGTGTACAAGACAAAGTTTTAAGGTGAACAGAACTACAGTAATGGTTTTCAACGAACCAATTTTCGTTACTTCTAATGAAGCATTAGCCTCCTATCGGCTTGATTTGAAAATCTGTCAACTAACAGATCTAGTTTTTTATCTTTCATGTATTCAGACGTCAATTCTTTGCTCAATAGACATCAGGCAAGCCCACTTAAGCGGTCCTTCTGTCATGGTGCTTCGAAGAAATGTCTTTAGCCTTCGTAGTGTAGAAAACGATCTTTCTGCGCTTGCTGTTGTGATAGGCCACGAAAGTGATATTTCTAGTAGCTGCCAAACATCTGGTGCACTGGCTTGAAGATCATTCTCAATAAAAAAATCAGCCAACTCTTGGAACGTTATTCTTGTGGTTGCTTTGTCTGTTTTGACAAAATTGTTCTTTGCATAACAGTGAAAAAACTTAAGATGTACAGAGAAACTTAAAGACAAGTTATAAAACTTTTGGATTGCCATAACAGCGTTGTTGTCAATTTCGGTCCAATTAAATAGTAACTGGGCAATGCAGTTGATTTTATCATAATCGTTCTTGGAAAAACGAGATTGCAGGTTTACAATTACTGTGTCTAAAGCAGCAAAGTAAATGCCAGTCTTGAACATCTATTCAGGTTCAGGTTCAGGTGATTGATGAAATGCAGCATCTGAAGAGCTACTACTAGCTTCAAGTTTTTTTCGGAATCTTCCGTTTGCGTGGTAGTGAAGGCCTTTCAACTGACAAACCTTTCATACCATATTTGTTACACTGTTCTTCTGACTCATTCCACATCTGAATAAAAGCCATCATCATTTCCGTCCAGTTTTAAACAGTCAATGACTGATTCAACTTTTGCAAAAACCTTAGAAATGTCAAGAGATTCACTCTGCAGTTCTTTGGAGAGTATATCAGTCTGACTCAAAACGCTGTGCAATAGTTTTAAACTGAATACAAATTCAAATGTGCTGATTTGTTTGGCTAGACCATCAGCTTCGGCTGCAAATTTTACGATTTGATACATCGTTTGCAATAACTTCCAAAGTTTAGTACACTTCAGGGAGCTGCTCTAGAATTACATGGATTGCTTTGTGTCGAACTGTCCATCTAGTTCGAGACAAGCTCACCAGTCTTTTCATTTTTGTTTCTCCGCTTTGCTTACATATTGATTCAAATATTGAAAACCTGTGTTAGCTGATGCATTAATTAAGTTATACAGGTGATTTTACTATGGATAAGCAATTCCGAAGCTGTCTTATTTCTTCACAAAATCTCTGAACAGCCAGATCAAGCAAGTGGGCATGGCAGTGTGTGTACAAAGCTTTAGGCTCTTCTTCTTGGAACCTTGAGGCAACACCTTTGAATTTGCCGCTCATGTTACTAGCTCCATCATATGCCTGGCCGTGCATTTTATTTAAGCTTATACCCAACTGCTGCAGATACTGTTTAATAGTGTGATGTAAATTTTTCACCAGTAGTGTCTGACACATCAACGAAGCCCAAAAACCTTTCATTGATTTTAATGTGTCCAATCTATTTTAGTAATGTATCGAATGCAAATGCTAAGCTGTTCACGGGTTGAAATATCCGTAGTTTTCATCACAAATAATTGAGTAGGCCAAAGCCTCACTCACCTCTTGGACAATTTGTTGAAGCATTTCACTTTTTATGCAATCTATTATCTCATTTTGTACCTGGGCACTTTTGTATGAATGGACTGGGGATTTCATTAATGTTTGGATTCCTTCCTCCATTTGAGTAGATCTCAGTTGTAGCAGTTCTATAAAGTTCCCACCTGTTAAATGAAGCAGTACTCTCATCATGTCCTCTTAAGGCAAGATTCTGTTTTCCAAGGAATAGGATGTTTTCAATTATGAATTTTAAAATACCTCCTATTCATCTCAACCATTTTAGTATGTGCCGAGGACAAACGAATCTGCTACCGTGCTTCCTGCCTTTTCTATACTCATTGAGAAACTGTTTAGATTTTGATGCATTTCACTATTCTCATGTTTCCTGAATTTTTCCAAAAGCTTTCTTCCAATTGTTCATGCCCAGTTTAGTGAATGACTCCTCCCCGCGACCAGACTTATGTTGACAAAATAGTCGGCATGGGTAACAAAATGCAGCGTCTTTAATGGGGGCTATATTCGACCCAATTAAATTCACTGTACCAGGATTCTTTAAAACTGCCTCGATTTGGATTGAATCTTGCTTACCTTAAAACAATCAACAGGCTGAAATGCTCCTTTTGCAATATCTGCACTTTGTACTCCCAATGAAGGATCTCTACTTTCGCCCTGGAATGTAGCATCACGATCTGGGCGTAAACAAGATGGCGATTCATCACCAACGCTACCTCCAGTGCTACTTCCCGCTAAATGTCTATCTTCATTTACACTTTCACTTGAATTTTCCAAGTTTTTTAAAGAATGTTAGTACAGAGGACTGTTTCTTAGACATGATAACAAACGAACATCCGCAAAAATTACACAAACAATAGCAGCTCAGCTAGTAACAATAAGCTTATTGAACGAATAAAACGTGGCGACCACCTATAACAACACAACACAGCGCACTGAGCTGGTATGATATCCCTCCGCCAGGCGTCGTCAATGCTCGGAGGCCCTCGGCCGGCGTCGGCTGGGCTCGGGGTGCATTCGATCGGCTGCTCCAGCTCGGGCGCAACCGGCCAGAGTCGGCTCACCGGCACTTGTAAATTTAGTTGTAACTCGCGCATACTTTACACACACAGAATCAAATTAGATGCATACAGAAAAATAGACTAACGGGGGGATCTATATTAGTTATTCCATTCGTAACTTTTAGTGTATACATATACGTAATTTAAAGATAATTTATATTATTTTTTTTCTTTTTTTGCATAATGTTGGGGGGGGGCACGTGCCCCCCCGGCCCGACGCCACTGAGTATGACAATGGTACAGTATACATGTACGAGTAGGTAGAACGCTCAGCAGATTAAGGCAGGTGCGGTAGTTACTGTTCACATTTCACTGGCTGCCGGACACACTGTACACTGTCTCCTCCCGCTCTGGAGTACATATTTGTATAATTGATACACCAAACTGTGGGTAACAGCCGGGGACGTGAGACAGTAGTATGACAATGGTACAGTTTACATGTAGGTAGAGCACTCAGCAGATTAAAAAGTGAATGCATTTTAGATGCTCTCTCTATAGGTCCTTATTTCCACCATTACTGAATTAAATGCATCATATTTTACGAGGATAATTATAGTTATTTGTTTAATAACATATCTATGGTCAATCGTACATTGTCAATACCAAGCACAATAGAATAACGGCTCTAAACGTGTTAAATGTTACTTAAGTGATTCTGTTACTTGGGTTTACCTACTTAGATGTTAAGTTAGTACAATTTTAGTGAGAAATGGTGTGATATATCCGTAGTAACTACTAGTGTGAGATATCAGTAGTAAACCACTGGTGTGAGTTATCCGTAGTAATTTTCGTTGTGAGACATATGTAATAACTACTGTTGTAAGTGTCGTCAGTAACTAATGTTGTGAGATATCCGGAAAACTAGGACCTCCTTCCCAAAATTTTCATAACAGAAAATGGCAAAATTGTCATCATCAGTTTCGACGTCAGAGCCAACAATTAAGAACTACATTTTCTATTTTTCATAAATGTAGATTAGACCATCCCGTCCCTTATGATGGTCGATATGGGTTAGGCTAAACGTACATTGGGAATATTTATACCAGTACATGTAGTATTGAACTAAGCATTTTACCACATGTTTCCAAGAGCAGAGCCCCGTTGAATTAAAAGTGAATTAAGGTTTTGCGATCTTATACGGCAGAATCACTCAAAATTAACAAACTCAAAAGTGAGACACCAATCAAAATACGAGTAATAAAACCAATTCTGATAACAAAACATGTCAATAATAAATTCAAAATATGTGTTTTTTTAATTGTAGTTCATAAAAATTATCCGATATGAGTATTGTTGATATATTAATTATTTCATCACAAAACTTGTTTGAAAAATACGACAGAGCGGGTTTTAGACGCATTTACTGATGTGAGTGCGAATGGTACATAATAAGCCGTTGTAATGAGGTTTCAGGGCAAACTCTTTTCACCAGCGTCGAGAGCCTCTTCTCCCAACACCCTTTGAGGTTCTGAGGGCGGCTCGGCTCAGATAACATTCAATTAGGCGACTCTTATCACACCGCCCTTAAGAGACAGAAGGGCAGCTCGCATGGCGCATACACGCGGTTCTGTTCAGGCTATCCAACAAGTCAGTATAAAATTGTGTCGTATAAGTGTGATGATTTACTTTTGAAAAAAAAAAAACAACAATACTAGGAGATAATGATTTTTTCCTAAAAATATATCCATTCTGTGCAAGTTGCGTCTCTTAAAAATATTTTATACTTGAATTCCTGCGAAATAGTTGAACTTTTCAATTGTCGGCCCAATAAACTCTTACACCTACTTAAGAGTAAACTCTCGCTTTACCCTTTATCATGCAGTAATTATAAAATTTATTTTTGTTCGTTAGGACTGAGTAATTCTAGGGTGCTGTTATTTACAGTCGTATTTCATATTTTCATTCTTCCATTCTTGTTTTTTATCATTTTCTATTTGTAGCATTTTCTACTTGGCTGTTACTTTTGGTCTCTACGGAAATAACTTTTTCACTCCCATTTTTATTTTTTCCAAAGAATCTATTTATTACTCTGTATGTATTCGTTTCAAATCAGAACTTTGTTTCTAGTTGAAACAATTCGTCTCTCTCTGATTTCAATGAATTTCAAAACCATTCAATCGATACGCTTAAGTTTATTTTGTTTATAAGCGTAATTATAAACCATTGTTCGTTATGTATTATGTGAGAAATATACATCAGTATTTCAGTGTTTAATATATAAATAGTTTTAAAGTGATGAAATGTCATTAAGGCTGTTAAAAATTCACTTTGTTTTATAAATGTTTGTTGTGTGGTGTATAATTTGATAGCTTTACACAATTTGTATAATGTAACATACTACTATACATTGTGTAAAGTTTCAAATAAACATATGAATCATTTAAAGTGAGTGTAAACATCGAATTTAAAGAACAAAATGTGCATAATTTTTGAGTGTTTAGTTTTAATAATTTAATAAACAAAATTAATTTATTGAAGAAAATATGTACCCTAAAAACTTTTTTTGTTTGAGATTATTTTTGTGTGGAATATGATAAAGAGTACTGTTTTATCTACGAGTATTGGCTTAAAGAAACAAAAAGTAGTCATTTAGTAATTATAATTTTAACTGCTATTTTCAATTTTTTACCACACATCAAATACAGTCATTTCATGCAAAAAGAATACATTTCATGGAAAATTATACATAAAATTATTTTTAAAAGACCTAAACTACACATATTCTATTTCTTCCATATGTTGTGCAGTCAGTAAAGCTAACAACTTTACTGAGTTTCAACTTGAAACTTTACCCAAAATTAAAAATAGATTTTAATTTAATAACCCTTACAGACGCACACGATATGACTAGATATATTACGTTGTATTTATTTATCTCAAAAAATAAAATAAAATAAATAATTCAGTACAATTTTCTTACGAATTTAGAATTATAATATATATGTCAAAATTTATTAATAGTGTAAATTTGATTCTATCATGCAAATCTTTTGGTAGACTTCAATGAAATATTGTTGATGAATAAATATTTTAGATTTGTATTCCTTTCATACGATGAGTGAATTCTACTCGTATTTAAGTTAAAATATTAAGTGGGATCAAACAAAATGATTGACCAAAGAAGTTATTACTTACTATTCTGTTATTATTAGATTGATTAATTATAGAGTGAAGTATCCAACTATAGACGCTTGAGTGGTTACAAATGTCTATTACCAAGTTGTAACCGAGGGTCGATGACAATCTACCGTTGAGTCCCTCTCGGCTAACCCGACCCTCAAGTCAAACCCCGGCAAGTTTCAAATCACTTGGTCCACAACTGAAACTATGTTCATTTACTGTCTTACTGGCTCTCCAATAATTATGATTAAGGTTGGCCTGGTATTCACTGTCTAATAAGTATCAGACTAGCCGTTCGATAAGAGTTTTATTATCAGTTAAGTTTATAATTACAGTTTAGATTTAAAGTCAGTGTATAATATACAGTTCTTAAATTGATAATTTAGTATGGTTACATACACAAATTTCCTCTCCCAACACGTTTAAGGTGGTGCAATCGAGTAATTAAAAAACTTTACTGTCATAATTTTTCAAGGTATCCTTCTTCAATGCAGAGAAAGAATAAAAAAAACATTTTTGGATCACTTCACGAGAAACTATAGACATCTGAAGAAGTCATTTTGGGCTATTTTATATTCAGGCACAATTGAAAACTGCTGATGATAAAAATATCAAGTTTTACAGTAAGTACAGGTATGTGATGTATTACCTGATATATGTATAAATGTTACGGAAAAAATATTTAATTATATATTTTTTGGAATAAAAATGTGTTACTCCCTTTGGGAGAATGGTATCTAAAAATTGATGTTATTTAATTTTCAAACAACGTATTCATACAGAATTTGTGTTGATTAAAAAAAAGACGCCTAGCGCCTTCGTATTTTCAGTCTGTTTCCTGCCACGCAGGAGTACTAGAAAGCCATTTCCTAATCTTTTTAGGACTTTTTCGTCTTATTTTTGGACGGACGGGCAGGGTGTGCTGTCGCAGCTCCGCTCAAAACAATACACTGCTACCTGGCGGTCAGAGTTTGCATAACTGGCACAAAGACAACCTGAAAGTAATACAACAGTTTTGTTTGTGGAGACACTGTACTGAAGACTGAAAAAGTACGAAAACATTTTTATTAATCACTCCAAGAGATGATAAAAATGTGATCTTTTACAGAATGTATAACTAGTATAACAGTTCAGATTCAGAGTAACATTCTTTTATTTATTTGTGATTTAAGGAAATTAAAGTTTTATTATAAATACAAAAAACATGTACACACTGTACAAGTGTCTATACAGTTTTGCAACGGGTCTGATTATAATATTGTTTTTAATCTGCTTCAAATTTCTACTTTTCCTCCTGGAATAATCAATACATTTTTTTCCATTCATCCTGTGTTCAAAATGGTATCTTAAAGGACTGTGGGCAAATGTTTTAAACAAAAAAAAATTGCACAATCTTCAATAATTTTAAATTAAATCGTTTTCAAAGGACGATTTGTATATAAATGTCATGTTTATTTTATCTAAATCAACAAACCTATTTAAATCTATTTCAGAAACTGTTATTCCAGTATATGCTCGTATAAAAGGAACTACTACTGAAAATATTACAGTAGTATGAACTGTACAGTTATATTTTGGTAATTTATTGTTCCTGTCAAAACAAATAAGAAATGCCCGTATATAAGCTGGAGTCAGAAATACTCAGTTTACCTTTTGTCTGTATGTATTTTTAGATTTTATTTAAGAGACCAGTAAAGATAAATGCTCAAATTTAGCTCAATAACTATTCTTGCAGTCTATAATCAAGAGAAAAGTTAATATTATATTATCATACCTCGTTTTAAGATGGCGGAAAGTTGAACCCACAAAAATTAAATTTAATCAACTAAGAATTTCGTCAAAAGCAGGCAAATTAACCGATTTAAAACAATCAAAATTTATTAGTTGTTGTTGTTTTTAATTGTTCGGTTTCTTGAAAGGATAACAGGATTTCCGACATTTTCCATCGTTGTAGGTTATAAAAGGTATAATACTACGTTTCGAGGATTTGGTATGTTTGAATCCTGTATTCCGTTCTTTACTATTTTCTGCTCGTTATTTTTGTATGTATTAATACCTCCCCTACCTGACGAAGAGGATGGACTCCAATTCTCGAAACGTTGTATACCATTTATAACCTATAACGATGGAAAATGTCCGAAATCCTGTTATTCTTTCAACCCTTCCATCGTCAATAACAAATTTTAAAGAAAGAATTCTGTTTCTTGTCTTAAGGCTCTACATAGACAAGACAGAAATCAAAGTTACGCCCTTCTAAGGGGTTTGGCTGAGCGTCAGCGAAGCCAACAAGTTCACAAGATATTTCGAGACCGTATTAAATTATTTACAAAACATTGAATGAATCTTCAGCGAAGCGATTCGTGGTTTGACATACTACTATTTTGTATATAAGCAACATTATATTACGTACATAACGTATGTATATTATGTTTGTACGTACATTATGTTTCATATAAATTGTTCCTCTCGGTGATATTTATTTATAATACATTGGCTACTGACTGTCACATATCCAAGCAGCGATGTGAGTCTGATACATAGGTCAATACTAGTGCAGGTATTATCTCAGCGTGTAACATCAACAACTCTCTAACTACTAACATGAGACGTTATTATGTATCTGACATCTATTAATTAATTGGTATACAGATTTCAAATTTATGGGGAAATACGAATACGTTCAACCCTTTATGTAGCATGTATCTATTTAGATAAATCATCCTGAATGTGTCGATTGCCATTCATGTGACTCCCTCACTATATTCTGCCAAGAAAAGGGTTAGACTAGCTAGTAATAGTACTGATTAACAAGAGCATTAGTTTTTAAATTAAATCAACACATTTAAATTTAAATCACGTGTAAGAAAGACGAAGCTCCGGTAAACACGCCTGGATACTAAATCCTGGATTAAATATACAATTTATGATAATATTAGTTAATATCCTTCCTTTGGCCCTGGTACTTTTATGATTATCTCTAACTAAACCTTCTTATTTGTATAATATAATTTAATTTGTATAAACTAGAATAGACTTTTTTTTAAGTAAAGACATCTTAATCCTCAAGCTCATTATAGGAAAACTCATAGAATATAATGTTTTAATAAATGTGAAAGTAGGGAAAGGTTTCTGAAATATTTCTGAATAATTAACTTCAATAACAGCAATATGTATAATCTTAATTGCATCAATGATTATATAAATGTGAGGATATTTTTTTGTTATTTTCAAACACACATCACAAAAAAGTACCATGGCTTTTGGATGGTACAATGACCCACCCGACTTCTCTTAGTACACCGGACAAAATTAATTTTAAAATCACAGAATCTCCACCCCATATTTGTAAAGCTTCCGTATCTATTACATTTGACACCTACCCACAATATTTTATATTTAGATTTGTTTGGCAAGGAAGAACCTACATGGAGGAAAAGTAGAAAAACCTCAACTTAAGTTTCACAAATTTCTATAAATAATTTCTCTATATTTAGGTTATATATTCAGTTAAGAAAAGCTTTCCCGGGTCTCATATCTACGTTAATCAGTGAGCCAATGTTAGTGTAACTTATATATTAAATAAACGGTACAGTAGAAATAAGTTCGGTTGTTTAAATCAATGTCTGTTATAAAACTTTGATTAAACATAAAAAATATAAAAATATCAAGCTGTAATATCAAGTAAAACTTGTCATAGCACATCCAGGTGCCCAGGTAATTAATCAGTCTCTCAATGTCAGCACAAGAAAATTTAATTTAAACGAGGCTTTCTTCTGTTCCCGGGGTGCCCCAAAAACAATTAATTAAGGATAACACGTCCTACACATACAATGGATGGACGATATGGATATGTACACTCTGTACGTATGGATAAAATACAATAAAAGGACGATATAAAGTCAGACACATATAGATTAAAAAATCCATATTTGATTGATAAAATACAATTACATTGTTGACACACAAAAGGTCACAAGAATATTGCAGCCTTACGATATCGTAAAAGCGACCAATGAGAATGCTGAAATGTCCCATGAGCAGCCAACCAGTGCTGAAGTACAACTCTTTCCAGGTAGCATGGGGGGAGGGGAGGATCCGTTACACGAGAGGGAGTAAGTCTTATCAATCTGGTACCGCTTATTTACGGGCAAATCAATTTTCTCGCCACACAATAGCCACGCTACACCTGCCCCGCCGCTACCACCCTTGATCCTGCTACCGCTACCCCTGCGCCGCCAAGCCTTATCGGGCACAAACTTATCCTGTATTTTCTGGCCACACAATAGCCACGCTACACCTGCCCCGCCGCTACCACCCTTGATCCCGCTACCGCTACTCCTGCGCCGCCAAGCCTTATCGGGCGCAAACTTATCCCGTATTGGCCCATTATTTTGACACCTTCATTCTGGACCAACCAATGTCGAACAGCCATGTCATACCCTTTTGAATTTCTAGTTGTTACCCGCGACTTCACACGTCTTCGCCCATAGTATAGGGGCGTCGTATATGATCTCTTCTACAACCTAGTTCTTTGAAGATTCGTTATTAAAATTGGAAGATATTCTCTTCTTTGGAACTACTTTATAAAATGGACTTAAATCCAAAATCCTAACAGGTTTTTTAAGCGAAACTATATAAAAACTACTTTAGTTTTTCATTTGATTCTAATTGTACATCTGTATTATCAAGGAGACATAATAATTATGTAAACTGACGGGAACATTAATTTATCATAAAACCATCCATAACCTACTTTTCGAATACATATTTTTGTCCCTAACTAGAAAATTACACGTCACTTTTGACACGTCTATATTTTGATTAGATAGAGACTTACGTAAGAAGATGTAAGTTTTGTGAGACGTTGTTCTTACCTGAAACAGAGAGAAACCAATTAATTGTTATTATCTTGCAAGAATATTTCACAGCATATTACTACTAAAAAAATGGAACAGCATTTCGTCCTAAGTAGGTTTGCAATTAACCATACAGTTGTAGAGCGACCGCGGCAATACAGTGTTCCATATCATGTACGCATGATACACATAGAGATGGAACAACATTTCTGATATATTTTAGATATACATGTGCCAACTGAATTAAATTCTTATCTAAATATTGAAATCTTAATATTAATCAAGGATGTGATGAAAGCACGAAACACTGAAGTTCAATATTAGACTGGAACTCGAGGTTAGACGAATATAACCGTAGGTTATGGCCAGTATAGCCCCATCTAATATATCACATGTTTCTTAATATTGCATCCACACTAGAGGTAAAGCCGAGCCCCGCAGTCGAGGCCTCATCACTGTCACCGCATTGACGTTGACTTAGATTTATGGTGGACAATATAGCACATCACACACCTCATGTTTGAGCCATATTTAAAATATTATTGTAAAGGAAAGTTAAATAACCTTACACTACAAAGTGATTTAGCATAATCTTTTATTTAGAATTTATATACTCGAGAAAAATATAACATTTCAAAAGTAATTTACGAAAAATTATAATTTTTAACGTATTGTACAACTGTTACACTATTTAACTAAAATTTACGTTTCGAGATGGAGATTGGGAGCAAAAATGACTTTGAGATTTACAAAATAAAATAACATCTTGAGGAACCCAGCAGGGTTCACTTTTGGCTGGTTTATATCTTCCAGTTGAACCTACCACTTTTGGCCACAGCCAAAACCGATGTGTCACTTAAATCTGGGCAACCTTACGGATGTCCTGGAGCGGCACATCACTAACCGCATATGTCGAGATTCTGGTGTTTAAGAGTAATTCGGTTCTAGTCTACTGCGGGAGATGACTGTTGGAGTTAGTGGGGTTTGCAAACTTAAACTTGCAACATAAATAAGAAATTGACTACGTTTAATTCTATTCTATGACGAAAAATGGTAACTAAGATGACAGGTTTAAAGAATAAAGAAACAGACTGAATAACTATTCCGTAAACGGTAACTATTCATTCGGCAGCTTAACATATTGCAACTGGAAATTTACCTATTTCTTACGGAATTTTGATGAGAGGAATGTTTTTAGTGTTATATCCTGTATAAGGAAAAGCTACAACTTAATCTCATTCATGTTATAATAATGATTTCTATGGAACAGTAATGTTTTGCTATACACTTCTATTTTGTTATAAATTAATAAATATTTTGTGATTCAAAGCAATTCAATTTGTTGAATGACGTGTGGTTTAGATGGTTTTAATATTTTCCACCCATTTATCAGATTGAAGGTTTAATAATTACAATTCTGAGAATATTCCAAGTTAATACACATTTCTTACTCCTGATTCCTTGTAATCATTTTACATTTAAATTATTAATATAACGTATTAATGCTTTAGCATAGAACGAATGAACTAATGCATTACTCATCTACATATTTAATCAATCGTTCAATAAAAAGTTTTAACACACTTTTTAGTTAATGATCAAATTATAAGAACTAAAGTTGTGTTTCTCCTTTTATCTGTTGTTATCAAGTTTAATTGTAGTTACTTTCGTAATGAATCGCATTAAAGGTTCAGCTTACAGCGAGTAAGGTTACGTAATTGTACATCTCGCTGTTAGCAAATCACCAGAAAAAAGATTTATCGCAGCTCTATCAAAACTACTTTTGACAAACTGTGTATAGTTACAGGATGGATTGTAATATTTATACGTTATTACAGACAATATTCTACACAAGTTACCAGACTCTGGCTATTCCTAGTTCTTACAGAAATAACTTCTATAATGGAAAAGATCAAAGTACTGTTATAGCATTTCCTTTCACGGAAAGTTGTTTATCCCACACTACAGTACCATAATAGGAAAGGGCTAAACATAGTTATAGCATCTTCTTGCACAGGAATATGTATGTCAAACAGACCAGTACTATAGTAAAAATGAGAGCATATTGTTATAGGATATATAAAAACAGACAACCAGTAATGTAATAGGAAAGGATACACTATTGCTATAGCATCTCCTGTCACAGAAAGACGTTTGTCACACAAAACAGTAATAAAATAGGAAAGGATGTAATATTGCTATAGCATCTCCTGTCACAGAAAGACGTTTGTCACACAAAACAGTAATGTAATAGGAAAGGATATAATATTGCTATAGCATCTCCCGTCACAGAAAGACGTCTGTCACACAAAACAGCAATAAAATAGGAAAGGATATAATATTGCTATAGTATCTCCTCTCACAGAAAAATGTTTGTCACAAAGAACATTACAATAATAAGAAAGGATATAATATTGTTACAGCATCTCCTGTTAAAGAAAAATGTTTGTCACAAAGAACAGTACTGTAATATGAAGGTATATAATATTGCTATAGCAGCTCCTGTCACAGAAAAACTTTTGTCACAAAGAACAGTAATAAAATATGAAAGTATGTAATATTGCTATAGCATCTCCCGTAACAGGGAGACGTTTGCCACACAAAAACAGCAATAAAATATGAAAGTATGTAATATTGCTATAGCATCTCCCGTATACAGGGAGACGTTTGCCACACAAAACAGCAATAAAAATATGAAAGTATGTAATAATGCTATAAGCATCTCCCGTAACAGAAAGACGTTTGCCACACAAAACAGTAATGTAATAGGAAAGGATATAATATTGATTATAGCATCTCCTGTCACAAAAAGACGTTTGCCACACAAAACAGTAATGTAATAGGAAATGGATATAATATTGCTATAGCATCTCCCGTCACAGAAAGACGTCTGTCACACCAAAACAGTAATAAAATATGAAAGTATGTAATATTGCTATAGCATCTCCCGTCACAGAAAGACGTTTGTCACACAAAACAGTAATAAAATATGAAAGTATGTAATATTGCTATAGCATCTCCCGTAACAGAAAGACGTTTGCCACTTAAAACGGTAATGTAATAGGAAAGGATATAATATTGATATAGCACCTCCTGTCACAGAAAGACGTTTGCCACACAAAACAGTAATGTAATAGGAAAGGATATAATATTGATATAGCATCTCCTGTCACAGAAAGACGTTTGCCACACAAAACAGTAATGTAATAGGAAAGGATATAATATTGATATAGCATATCCCGTCACAGAAAGACGTCTGTCACACAAAACAGTAATAAAATATGAAAGTATAATATTTGCTATAGCATCTACGTCACAGGGAGACGTTTGTCACACAAAAACAGTAATGTAAGAGGAAGGGATATAATATTGATATAGCATCTCCTGTCACAGAAAGACGTTTGCCACACAAAACAGTAATGTAATAGGAAAGGATATAATATTGATATAGCATATCCCGTCACAGAAAGAACGTCTGTCACACAAAACAAAACAGTAATAAAATATGAAAGTATAATATTGCTATAGCATCTACCGTCACAGGGAGACGTTTGTCACACAAAACAGTAATGTAAGAGGAAGGGATATAATATTGATATAGCATCTCCTGTCACAGGGAGACGTTTGCCACACAAAACAGTAATGTAATAGGAAAGGATATAATATTGATATAGCATATCCTGTCACAGAAAGACGTTTGCCACATAAAACAGTAATAAAATATGGAAAGGATATAATATTGCTATAGCATATCCCGTCACAGAAAGACGTTTGTCACACAAAACAGTAATAAAATATGAAAGCATGTAATATTGCTATAGCATCTCCGTCACAGGAAGACGTTTGTCACACAAAACAGCAATAAAAATGTGAAAGTATGTAATAATGCTATAGCATCTCCCGTAACAGAAAGACGTTTGCCACACAAAACAGTAAATGTAATAGGAAAGGATATAATATTGATATAGCATCTCCTCTTAAAGAAACACGTTTGTCACAAAGAACAGTACTGTAATAAGGATGAAAGGATGCTAAAATGTTAGGTAATTGTAATTAGCTTATCGAATAAGTAGTCTCAAATTGTATTACCGTTTTTCTGATCTATTACTAATTCGCTAATTGAGTTATGTTAAACCTATTCATAAATTGATTATAAGAGTTTAATTTTTTGTTTCTTTGAATTAATTTTACTATTTTTATTTAAAAATTATACTTTATGGTTGTTATATTTGTTTAGTAGACTTTTAGAGCTATTTCCCAGCACACAGGCATTATGCCTTGCTGGGAACATATTTCACTTACAAGTATGTACGTATATCATGCTTACTTTGTGAAATAAAGTTTCTCATTTCATTTTAATAGGAAGGTACATAATACTGCTACAGCATCTCCTGTCACAGAAAAATGTCTGTCACAAGGAACAGTACTATAATAGGAAGATATACCATATGGTTATATAACGTTTTTACAGAGAAAAAGGTCGGTCAAACATCCCAGTATTATAAAGAAAGGTAGCAAACGGCTGTAGCATAGCCTGCCACAGAAAAATGTTAGTTACGGATCAGTACTATAATGAGTAAGGACAGAAGACTGTTGCAGCATCTCCTTTCCCAGATAAAATGTTCGTCAAACTTCTCAGTACAATAATGGGAAAGGGCAGAACACGGTTAATTCGTCTCCTTTTAACAATAAAAAGGTTCGCCAAACAAATCATTACTATAATGGGAAAGGATAGAGGACAGAATATGGTTATAGCATATCCTTTTTACAATGAAGCTGTTCATCAAACAAATCAATACTATAATGTGAAAGTGCAGAGGATGGTTATAGCATCTCCTTTTACTGAAACTGTTCATAAAATAAATCAGTACTATAATGTGAAAGGGCAGATGATGGTTATAGCATCTCCTTTTACAATAAAACTGTTCATCAAATAAATCAGTACTAAAATGTGAAAGGGCAGAGGATGGTTATAGCATCTCCTTTTACAGAAAACTGTTCATCAAATAAATCAGTACTATAATATGAAAGGGCAGAGGATGGTTATAAATATCATCTCCTTTTACAGAAAAATGTTCATCAAACAAATCAATACTATAATGTGGAAGTGCAGAGGATGGTTATAGCATCTCCTTTTACAGAAAAAAGATTTTAATACAAAAACAATTCACACAAACCTGAAGATAGAATTTGGTAAATATCAGAACTGGATTTCGTACAATACTGGTGTCCACTCATTACCGAATTACCTTCTTTTCAAGGCTGAAGACAATAACACGGTTTAAAACATAACCCACTCTGAATAAAACCGTGTAAACTGCGCTAAATCGAGCGCAGACGGTGATCTCTAACAAATCCCATGGTAAATCAATCGCTTCTATTTCTGCGCACGGACGTTCTATTACCATATTGAGCTTACATTTGTATGCGCGCCGACACGACTGAGGGTTATTTCCAGTGTACCAATTAAGATAACTTTAAACTCAGTGGAGGAAAACGTGCGAAAACTTCCATGCCAATTATTACATTCAAAGCCGTTATACAGGGTGTCAATAAATTACACAATCAAACTTCACCATTTGATTTATCACGTCAAAATAAGTAAGACATGTCATGTAAAGTATATTTCTACCTTGCTTAATTAATCGTCTGTCTCTATAGTGGTGCTTTGTATTCAAAATTTACATTTTTCAAATGATTAAAGAAAATTATTATAAAGTAGTAACTTTTCATAATATTAGTCTGATAAAAGACATTAGACTAATCAAGAAAGGACTGTTCTTCATATAACATTTCTAAATTATTTTGACCAGACAGATTATTAGGTCCAGATCAATCTTTCCAGTATCCTATGTTTAAAGTTTCTTACTGGAGATTGAAGGTTTGAAAGTATGATATGATTTGGGATATATTTTCCACCGTTATATTTAAAAAAAATGTATAACTCAATGTTTCCAGGGCTGAACCTGGAATTTTTTAACCTGTTCGTCAGGTAAAAAATAGTTAATATTTAACTAGTTAAATAGGTATAGTTAGTTATTTATTTAATGTTAATTATTTTGAAGTGTATTTCTAGAATACTTTTGTATAGTTTGCATTAATTAGATATCCAAATGATACATTGTTATCCTTTTCAATATAAAGATTTACTTTGTCTTTCATTTTTTTGTGGAAATAAACGTGATTTGATTTGATTTTTTTTTTTTAATAGAAAAACTATTTTTCCACCTGACGAAGAGGATAGATTACAATCCTCGAAACGTTGTGTTATACGGTTTGTAACATATAACGATGGAAGATGTCCGAATTTCTATTATCCTTTCCAGTATTATTAGAAGTGTAGTACAATGAAATTTATTTTCACTTAAATTAACTCTAATTTTAAATTTATATGTTCTGTCTCTAATATAACTGTGAGTTTCGCGTCTTTTGTTTATCACCCTAAAGACACGGGGTTGAATCTCGGTTCGGGCACAGACTTGTTTAACGCTAACATTTAACTATCTGGGACTAGTCTAAAATAATATGATAAACGATTATGGGATATACGAAGCATGGAAAATAAATAAAATAAACTTCTATAGCACCACCTTAAAAAGCTACCATTGCCAAGTATGGGAAAAGTTGCAGGAAGGTTTTCCTTGTGCAAACGAAAAAGACAGAATGTTTGTCTCCTCCAATCAAACTCATTCCACGACGATGTAATATAAAGCAATACTATCCTCCGCTTAGTACTAGCAATAAGAGTTTTGGAACATCCAACGGATCAATAATTCGCATTGAAATCACCCGCTTCTAGAATATTATTCAAGTTTAGTATTAGAGAATAAATTATTTTTATCTCTTTCGTTTCGTTAGATAAACCATAAAACCTGATTTTAAATTAATAACCACGCCACCAACTAATCCGGAATAGTTTGATATTTTCTTGTCACTAAATGTTTACTTCAACTATTCCCACACGAACTAAATCACTCGAAACTAATCTCATACTGGATAATATTTATAAATACACAAAATAGTTAAATTGCTACTTTGCACACAAATTTTATGGTATTAATTCTTTGGCATTCCTTGAATACGTAAGCTTAAAACTATGCAAGTAAGGGTATCCCATATATAAAGAATAATATAAAAACGTTGTAAAATATTTAACATTTAACGAGGAGATAAACATTTCTGCGAAATCTCTCGCTTTAAAGTGTTGCGTTGTTTTGATTACCTTTAGCATGGATTTCAGCGGAAACTCTAGATCGTTTCGAATAAGAATTTGTAACACATTAAGTCTTAAACTCTATTAAGTAAAAGCCTGAATTTGAAGTGTATATTGTATATTCGAAAACTTACATATATGGTAACTTAATCTGAAAACCACATTATGTACCAATTTTGTAAATAATTGAAACATTCAAGCAACTTTTACTAGTTTACTCGTTCATTCCGTAATAGGTATAGTTAGGATATTATACAAAACACAAATTAATACATAAAATTACACAATAACATTTAAATACAGTTTGTAATATTTAGTAATATACATTTTTGTACAATTAAACAAGCAAAAAGGTAAACTTAACCAATGTAAATATTCTATGAAAAGTGTATTTGTTCTGCTATGTACTAAAAAGAATTTAAAATACAAAATAAATTAACTTTAAAAATTAAAATTTGATACATGTATAACTGACAAAACTTTCAAATTACTAGCATTTAACGTAACGTCAGATAACATGCAAACGATCTGCTCGTATCAGCTTGCAGTGTCAGACATGCTTAGGGTATCGCAGTCAAATCTTATCACAGATTAGTAATTGACACTGAGGAAGAGTTACAGTAAACTGGAATTGGCCATTCCCTACAAGGTCCTTTATATAGCATTAAAAGTAACCGTCAGATAACATGCAAACGATGTGCTCGTATCATCCTGCAGTGTCAGACATGCTTAGGGATATCGCAGTCAACTCTTATCACAGTTTGTTGACACTGAGGAAGTTACAGTAAAACTGGAATTGGCCATTCCCTACCAGATCCTTTATATAGTATTAAAAGTAACCGTCAGACAACATGCAAACGATGTGCTCGTATCAGCTTGCAGTGTCAGACATGCTTAAGATGTCGCAGTCAACTCTTATCACAAATTAGTAGTTGACACTGAGGAAGAGTTACAGTAAACTGGAATTGGCCATTCCCTACCAGATCCTTTATATAGCATTAAAAGTAATCGTCAGATAACATGCAAATGATGTGCTCGTATCAGCTTGCAGTGTCAGACATGCTTAGGATGTCGCAGTCAACTCTTATCACAGATTAGTAGTTGACACTGAGGAAGAGTTACAGTAAACTGGAATTGGCTATTCCCTACCAGGTCCTTTTATATATCATTAAAAGTAATCTTCAGATTACATGCAAACGACGTGCACGTATCAGCTTGCAATGTCAGACATGCTTAGGATGTCGCAGTCAACTCTTTATCACAGATTAGTAGTTGACACTGAGGAAGAGTCTTTATCAGGCCACTGAGTCGGAAGGTCGTATGATAAGCCGCTCCGCTTGATAAGGTTAGCTCGACCTACCTGCCCGTTCTTTCCTGATTAATTTTATGCATCTGCATATAAAGTGATACATATTTTTAATAATTTTTTAAAGTTATTGTTTTTCCGTAATAAGTGAATTATTGACTAGCGTGGAGGTGTGTCAGACATATTTTTATTTTTTCGCATTTATTTTTTTTCGAAAAACCTAACCTATGGCTTTTGGTAAGTGTAAAACAGTTAATATCAAATCGCAAAGAAGGTATTAAGTGCGAGAAATGTGCAAAGGAGTTTCATGTGGCGTGTTGTCGTGTCAGAACGGTGGCTAAGTTGGAGGGTATGACAGAGAAGCAGATTGAGGAGTGGAGGTGTGAGGACTGCAAGCCGGAGGTGCCAGCGGTGACACGTCCCGGTTTGGAGGATACAGCAGCAATGAGTATTCTCAAAATCTATACAACAAGAAATGCTTAAAAACAGCAACAGAAAATAAAGAGAGTTTCGTTGCACTTGAAATTACACTTAAAAATATCAGCACTACGCTAGATGGAGTACAAACAAAATTAAACTACGCTTGAAAAAGAAAAAATGCAGACCTGAAAGTTAAGTGTAAAAGATTTATACAATAAAAACGCCCTATTTAGACAAGACAGTTGGCAGCATGCAAAATGAAATTAACGAAATACAGCAGTATTCGAGAAACCGAAACATAGAAGTTAGAGGAATCCCTTACTCTCGTAATGAGGATATCTACAATATAGTGAGAATGGTCGCCCAGGCCCTGAATGTGAATCATGCAAATGAGGACATCTCTATAGCGCACCGGTTGTCGAGACCCACTAAGAATGTTTTGGCTCCAGGCATAGTAAAACAGTTTGTGTCAAGATACACCAAGCCGTGTGGTTGTCCGCAGCCAAGAGGAAGAAGATCGAGACTACGGACCTGTCCCCGACACTCAAGCAAGCCCCTGTGTACGTCAATGAACACCTCACGGCACACAACAGGCAACTTCTAGGATACGCAAAGACCCTGGTCAGAGAGAAGAAGCTCGCCTACGCCCTGGGTTGAGTGACGGCAAGATCCCTGGTACGCAAGACAGCAGACTCGCAAGCTGTGAGAGTGCAGGACTGCGAGGGTGCCAACATGGTAGCTGCGGGACCACGGACAACATCTCAGGACAGCAACACGGCACCTGATGACACCGCACCGGCGTATGATGGCTCGAACACACCTTAAGGCAGCATATGGACCTCCATAGATTTAAAAAAGTAAGATATGTTTTAGAAAGTTACTGGAGTAAATTTGAATAGAAACCAATTATAAAAAACAATATCCAAATTTTTAAAGGTCAAACGTGACCTAACTTAAAACGAATATAAATATATATGTGTAACTATTTTTAAAACCTTCGAAGGGGGTGACTAAAGGTTGAAAAATGGTTTTTTTTTTTTTATATTTATATTTATGTTAACGTATATAAAACTATTTAAATACACAGCAAAACCAGTGATATTTTAAGATAATTATTAATAAACCATATTTTTTCAGCAAAACCTATAAGTTCAGGAAATTTAAAAGTTTTATTAACGTTTTTAAATTAAAATCTACAAAAATGTTTACGTTTAAAAAAATTATTATTAAAATTTAAAAAAAAAAGAAATATTTGAATAAACATCAAGTAGCAGTGTATTTTTCTACTATTGATTGGAACGTTATCTACTAAAAAATTTACATATATAGTTAAAATTTTTAGTAAAAATTATTTATTAAATGGTGTTTGGTTAAACTGTCAAGCTAAAAAATAGAATATACAAATTATTGGTTGAATACATACCAATTCAATTTTTATTAAAGTTTACAATGTTTTTCATTTGTATGATTTGATTACAAGAAAAATATTTTCACTTTTTGTACATAATCTTTTTACAAACAATTTACATATCTAGTTAATAGGATTTTTAGTATCATCAGTTTTTAAGTTTACTTTACAATGGTGTTATTGTTAAACTAAGCTAAAGTTATAAGATTTATATACAAATTAGTTTAAAAGGTTACATTTATTTATTTTATCATTATTTTAGTGTAATAGGAGTTTTGTTTTATAAACAGTTATGTTATTTTCATTCTAGTATGTATTTGATTACTAGAATAAGATATAATTTATTCACTTCTTCTTTTGTACATAATTCTTTTTACAATAACTATACTAATAAAGGAACTGTGTATTTAATCTTGCCCATGTGTTTTATTAAGTTTTACTGTAATTCCTTATTTTATGTAACCATATAATAACTTTACCTAAAGTCAAAGTCATAAACTTACTATATTTATTTACTTTACTTATATTTATTTAATGTTTGTTTTATAAACATTATTATGTTTATTATCATGAAAGGAAACTATTGCCTATATTAATTATTATAGTAATTTTAAAAATGTAGGGCCACAATCTAAGATTATTTCGTAAGTCCTAGTGTATAATAATGTTACCTCAGTACAAGCATTTAACAATTCAGTAACTATTAATGATTCATGTTAATTGGATTATTTACTGTAACGTCTCTATTTAAACATACCCTATAAACTTATATGCACAACTTAAATTTCTTAGCATCTTATTTTTATAGATACCTACTTTGTTTGTTTCTTAATAAATTCCTATCAATATGTCTAACAATCTGATGAGGGAAAACAAGTTAATTTTTCATTTATGTATTTTTAAAATTTAAAATTAAGTTTACATTTCAGTTTAAAATAAAACATGTACATAGATAATATAAGAGCTAGAACAGGGCGGTGGGTTTGAAAATGATTCTTTTATTTTTTATTTCTGTTTATTGAAACATTTTTTAAATTTTGATTCCTATTTTTTCTTAATTTGATTTTATTTTTATAATAAATGAACAATTTTGACCTTGAGGTTGAAGAGTATAGAAAAGTTTTTTGTTCTGTTGAAAAATTTCAAAATATTGATCTGGTGTTTTCCCCTCAGAGGAACAAAGTTTTAAAAGGTTTTTTATCTTAATATCAGAATCTACAATAAAAATTTTGATTCACTATTAATACACTTAAACCAAATTAAAAAACACAGTTTGACAATTTTATAATAATTTTAGGGGAGACATGGCTAATGGCGGAACAGGGTTGGGGATTCAGTTGTAGAGGGATATTACGTTTTATTCAAGTTCTAAAGTGAAAAACAAAAATGATGGCGTATTGGTGTATGTGAGTGAGAAGAGTGAGTGTGTCTGTGAGAGAGGTAGAGCTTGTGATGTGTACGGCATGAGTCCTAGACTTTACTTATCTAAATAAACATTGCAACCTACTTACAGTGTACAGAACCCACGATAGTGACCTTGACAATTTTACTACAGCACTAAACAACTACTATGGGGACATGAATAATAACAAGACGTAAATACTAGTGGGGATTTAATGCTAACTTAATACTTAACTGACAACAAGAGACTGAACGCTACCTGGATGTGTTTGTATGACGCTGGGTTTTAAATGTGGGATTGACAAACCAACAAGAGTAGTGGGAGAGAGTAAAACCTGCAATCGACCACGTCTTCCATACATCACGATAATTTCACAAATGTACAGACTGGAGTGATCGAAAACAGACATAACAGACCATTATGCAGTGTTTTTTAGAAGTAAAATTTAAATAGAAGCAATGCTAGCAGACACTTAACAGTAGTACTTATATAGAATAAAAAAACAACTAACCGCAGAGATAAATAACAGCAATTGGGCAGGTGTTTTACGGAAGCTTCCGATTTGAATACCGCGACCAACAGATTTTTTGGAATTATAAGTGTTTGTTTAGAGAAATCAAAAAAATCCATGAAAGTAAAACCTGCTCTTTTAAGACCTATAAAACCCTGGATTACTGAAGGAATAGTACGATCTATAAGAAGACGAGAAAAGCTTAGTAAGTTAGTTAAATCTCAACCTTTTAACAATAATATAAAATTTGTTTACTTACGATATAGAAATAGGTTGAATAGTATTATTAAAAAATGTTAAAATTCAATACTATAGAGAAAAACTCAACGAAGCAAAGTATGATCCAAAAAGCTTTTGGAAAACTGTCAACGAACTTGCTGGTAGAACAAACAAAAAAAGATATATTTCCATTGAACATTTTACAACTAATCAAACAGTAGGATCTGGAGACATTAAGTTAAAGGTAGCAGAAGAATTTAAATCAATATTTTTTCTCAAGTCGGTTCTAATCTGGCGAATGCGATTGATTCAAGCGGCCCACCTGTAGTAGACGACACTGACTATGTGACTTACTCGACCTTTACAACTGCACACTGTCACGGAGGATGACTTACAACGGCACGTCAACCAACTACGTGGTGGCTCAGCTCCGGGCTATGACGGAATATCTGCTTCTTTTTTTAAAAGACAATTTAAATGTATTGGGGAAACCGCTTCTACATATTATAAACGAAAGCATCCGCTCTGGAAAATTCCCCAACGCGTTCAAAAATTGCTAAAGTGGTACCAATTATAAATCAAATGAATTTGCAATCAAATCTAACTACAGGCCTATATCATTATTGAGCGTTTTTCACTAAGGTAATTGAGAAGATAGTAAACGAACAGTTAACTGAATATTTTAATAATAATATTTTAAACAGACTCGCAGTATGGTTTCAGAAAATCTATGAAACACTGCAGATGCACTTTTTTGTTTGAATAAAGATATCAACGAGGCTGTTAGTAGCAACAGGCGTTTTGTCGTGTTGTGGTTGTTTTCTGGATCTCGCAAAGGCGTTTTGATTCAGTAGATAGGTCAAACTGCTAAGTAAGTTAGAGTTAATTGGCGTTAAAGGAAATTCATTAAATTGGTTAAATATCTTATCTAGAAAATAGAAGCAGTTTTGTGTTACAATTAATGTGGCGTTAATAGTAGGGAAACCAACCATAGATTACGGCGTCATTCAAGGGAGTACGCTCGGCCCCATTCATTCCTCATATAATGCGAATAACCTTGCCAAATAAATATAACGGGGTAAGCTTTATCTCTTTGCCGATGATACAGCGATATTCTTTGATGGTAAGAGTTGGGAGGAATGAGGGAAGTGAGGGGCAAGGCCACCAAAGAATATTGAGTCTGTTAATGTTCAAAAAGCTAGACCACAACCTACTGCCACACTTAATGTTCCAACAAACCTCAAAATTAACTGAGAAGATTAGACGCCACCAACATACAACGTATCCATTGTGAAAATTAAACTGACGACATATTGTGGAAATTTCGCCAACACAACGTGAATGTGAAATTTTATTGGACAGTTATACATTAAGCTGGACAAACAAGTTAATTGGAACATTGAAATACATATTTAAAACTTAGAAAAATTTATTTATGGCATTTAGACAAATTAGTCACTTTTAAATAAATTAGAATGGCCTATTATGCGAGAAATTAGGAATGGTTATTGCGCTATGTACAGTCTATAGAAAATGGACTGATAGCATATGGTGGTGCGTACAAAACAATTCTACAACCGTTATTAGTTACACAAAAGGCAATAGTTACAGCAGCTCTAAGAGTAAATAGGCGATACCCTACAGATGCTGTTTTCGACAACTTAAAAGTTTTTGACATACGACAGTTATTTGTTAGAAAATTGTTGATGCATATACACAACCGGTTTCGACGAAATCTTCGACGAAATAACTCATGACTACAACACTAGAAATGCGGACAATGTTGGATGTTGGAATACGTATACCAAGACTTTTAAGAACTTACTCGACCACTAATCCGTTCATTATAGCCCACTATTTATACAGAAAATATACCTGAAGACCTACAGCACAACAACGTTTATACAAGCACGACATATAAAAAGAAAGTTAATACATGGTTACTGGAGGTTGGAAGGGACAGAACTGAACAAATTATAACATCAATATATAGGTAAAAAAAACAAATATAAACTTAACTTTCGACATTAACGTAGTATAAATGTGTGTCATTGTGCGCTAGCGTGTGTCAGTGTGTGCGGTGTGCGTGGTGCGTGCGTGCGTGTGTGTGTGTGTGTGTGCGCGCGGTTTGGGGTGTGTGTGTGGTGTATATGTGTGCGTGTGGTGTGTGGTGTGTGTGTGTGTGTGTGTGTGTGTGTGTGTGTGTGTGTGCACTGTTTCGAGTAGTGTGTATTGGGTGTATGTGAGTGCGAGTGATTGGGGAACGTCGAGTCATTAGGTGGGGGGTGGGGGGTGGGAGGGTTGCAACTGCCATAGTCTTCTCCCATATAACCAAAGAAATCTTTAGTATGTTCTTTTTAAATTATTAAAAAACATAATCAATTAATAATTTTAGTTTCTGAATATTTATATTTATTTATTTTTACAGAAATTTTAATTATTTTTATAGAAATTATTTTTAGTTTATTGTAATTAAGCTGCAATAAAATATTAAGTAACAATGCGTGTACATTACAAGACTCATTCTCAAAACACAAGTTCTTACTTAGTTTGGGAATTAATTTCTAAGTTTTATTTTATAGAGTTTTACTGCAACATAATTAGTTATTGTATTATATTTATATTTCACCTAATGAAATGTATGTAAACTAGATGTAAATGTTTTTTTGATGAAGAAATAAAATAATTTTTGACTTGACTTGACTTGACTTGAGAGTTACAGTAAACTGGAATTGGCCATTCCCTACCAGATCCTTTATATAGCATTAAAGGTAATCGTCAGATTACATGCAAACGATTGTGCTCGTATCAGCTTGCAGTGTCCAGACATGCTTAGGATGTCGCAGTCAACTCTTATCACAGATTAGTAGTTGACACTGAGGAAGAGTTACAGTAAACTGGAATTGGCCATTCCCTACCAGATCCTTTATATAGCATTAAAAGTAATCGTCAGATAACATGCAAAATGATGTGCTCCGTATCAGCTTGCAGTGTCAGACATCCTTAGGATGACGCAGTCAACTCTTATCACAGATTAGTAGTTGACCACTGAGGAAGAGTTACAGTAAACTGGAATTGGCTATTCCCTACCAGGTCCTTTATATAGCATTAAAAGTAATCGTCAGATTACATGCAAACGACGTGCACGTATCAGCTTGCAATGTCAGACATGCTTAGGATGTCGCAGTCAACTCTTATCACAGATTAGTAGTTGACACTAGAGGAAGAGTTTACCGTAAACTGGAATTGGCTATTCCCTAGCAGGTCCTTTATATAGCATTAAAAGTAATCTTCAGATTACATGCAAACGACGTGCTCGTATCAGCTTGCAATATCAGACATGCTTAGGATGTCGCAGTCAACTCTTATCACAGATTAGTAGTTGACACTGAGGAAGAGTTACCGTAAAACTGGAATTGGCTATTCCCTAGCAGGGTCCTTTATATAGCATTAAAAGTAATCTTCAGATTACATGCAAACGACGTGCTCGTATCAGCTTGCAATATCAGACATGCTTTAGGATGTCGCAGTCAACTCTTATCACAGATTAGTAGTTGACACTGAGGAAGAGTTTACAGTAAACTGGAATTGGCCATTCCCTACCAGATCCTTTATATAGCATTAAAATTAATCGTCAGATTACATGCAAACGATATGCTCGTATCAGCTTGCAGTGTCAGACATGCTTAGGATGTCGCAGTCAACTCTTATCACAGATTAGTAGTTGACACTGAGGAAGAGTTACAGTAAACTGGAATTGGCCATTCCCTACCAGATCCTTTATATAGCATTAAAAGTAATCGTCAGATAACATGCAAACGATGTGCTCGTATCAGCTTGCAGTGTCAGACATGCTTGGGATGTCGCAGTCAACTCTTATCACAGATTAGTAGTTAACACTGAGGAAGAGTTACAGTAAACTGGAATTGGCCATTCCCTACCAGATCCTTTATATAGCATTAAAAGTAATCGTCAGATAACATGCAAATGATGTGCTCGTATCAGCTTGCAGTGTCAGACATGCTTAGGATGTCGCAGTCAACTCTTATCACAGATTAGTAGTTGACACTGAGGAAGAGTTACCGTAAACTGGAATTGGCTATTCCCTAGCAGGTCCTTTATATAGCATTAAAAGTAATCTTCAGATTACATGCAAACGACGTGCTCGTATCAGCTTGCAATGTCAGACATGCTTAGGATGTCGCAGTCAAGTCTCATCACAGATTAGTAGTTGACACTGAGGAAAGAGTTACCGTAAACTGGAATTGGCCATTCCCTACCAGATCCTTTATATAGCATTAAAAGTAATCGTCAGATAACATGCAAATGATGTGCTCGTATCAGCTTGCAGTGTCAGACATGCTTAGGATGTCGCAGTCAACTCTTATCACAGATTAGTAGTTGACACTGAGGAAGAGTTACCGTAAACTGGAATTGGCTATTCCCTAGCAGGTCCTTTATATAGCATTAAAAGTAATCTTCAGATTACATGCAAACGACGTGCTCGTATCAGCTTGCAATGTCAGACATGCTTAGGATGTCGCAGTCAAGTCTCATCACAAAATTAGTAGTTGACACTGAGGAAGAGTACCGTAAACTGGAATTGGCTATTCCCTACCAGGTCCTTTATATAGCATTAAAAGTAATCTTTAGATTACATGCAAACGACGTGCTCGTATCAGCTTGCAGTGTCAGACATGCTTAAGATGTCGCAGTCAACTCTTATCACAGATTAGTAGTTGACACTGAGGAAGAGTTACAGTAAACTGGAATTGGCCATTCCCTACCAGATCCGTTATATAGCATTAAAATTAATCGTCAGATTACATGCAAACGATGTGCTCGTATCAGCTTGCAATGTCAGACATGCTTAAGATGTCGCAGTCAACTCTTATCACAGATTAGTAGTTGACACTGAGGAAGAGTTACAGTAAACTGGAATTGGCCATTCCCTACCAGATCCGTTATATTGCATTAAAATTAATCGTCAGATTACATGCAAACGATGTGCTCGTATCAGCTTGCAATGTCAGACATGCTTAGGATGTCGCAGTCAACTCTTATCACAGATTAGTAGTTGAACTGAGGAAGAGTTACAGTAAACTGGAATTGGCCATTCCCTACCAGATCCTTTATATAGCATTAAAAGTAATCTTCAGATTACATGCAAACGACGTGCTCGTATCAGCTTGCAATGTCAGACATGCTTAGGATGTCGCAGTCAAACTCTTATCACAGATTAGTAGTTGACACTGAGGAAGAGTTACCGTAAACTGGAATTGGCTATTCCCTACCAGGACCTTTATATAGCATTAAAAGTAATCTTCAGATTACATGCAAACGACGTGCTCGTATCAGCTTGCAATGTCAGACATGCTTAGGATGTCGCAGTCAACTCTTATCACAGATTAGTAGTTGACACTGAGGAAGAGTTACAGTAAACTGGAATTGGGCCATTCCCTACCAGATCCTTTATATAGCATTAAAGGTAAATCGTCAGATTACATGCAAACGATGTGCTCGTATCAGCTTGCAGTGTCAGACATGCTTGGGATGTCGCAGTCAACTCTTATCACGGATTAGTAGTTGACACTGAGGAAGAGTTACCGTAAACTGGAATTGGCTATTCCCTACCAGGTCCTTTATATAGCATTAAAATTAATCGTCAGATTACATGCAAACGATGTGCTCGTATCAGCTTGCAATGTCAGACATGCTTATGATGTCGCAGTCAACTCTTATCACATATTAGTAGTTGACACTGAGGAAGAGTTACCGTAAACTGGAATTGGCTATTCCCTAGCAGGTCCTTTATATAGCATTAAAAGTAATCTTCAGATTACATGCAAACGACGTGCTCGTATCAGCTTGCAATGTCAGACATGCTTAGGATGTCGCAGTCAACTCTTATCACAGATTAGTAGTTGAGACTGAGGAAGAGTTACCGTAAACTGGAAATTGGCTATTCCCTAACCAGGTCCTTCATATAGCATTAAAAGTAATCTTCAGATTACATGCAAACGATGTGCTCGTATCAGCTTGCAGTGTCAGACATGCTTAGGATGTCGCAGTCAACTCTTATCACAGATTAGTAGTTGACACTGAGAAAGAGTTACAGTAAACTGGAATTGGCCATTCCCTACCAGATCCTTTATATAGCATTAAAATTAATCGTCAGATTACATGCAAACGATGTGCTCGTATCAGCTTGCAATGTCAGACATGCTTAGGATGTCGCAGTCAACTCTTATCACAGATTAGTAGTTGACACTGAGGAAGAGTTACAGTAAACTGGAATTGGCCATTCCCTACCAGATCCTTTATATAGCATTAAAAGTAATCGTCAGTTTACATGCAAACGATGTGCTCGTATCAGCTTGCAGTGTCAGACATGCTTGGGATGTCGCAGTCAACTCTTATCACAGATTAGTAGTTGACACTGAGGAAGAGTTACAGTAAACTGGAATTGGCCATTCCCTACCAGATCCTTTATATAGCATTAAAAGTAATCGTCAGATAACATGCAAATGATGTGCTCGTATCAGCTTGCAGTGTCAGACATGCTTAGGATGTCGCAGTCAACTCTTATCACAGGTTAATAGTTGACACTGAGGAAGACTTACAGTAAAATGGAATTGGCCATTCCCTACCAGATCCTTTATATAGCATTAAAAGTAATCGTCAGATAACATGCAAATGATGTGCTCGTATCAGCTTGCAGTGTCAGACATGCTTAGGATGTCGCAGTCAACTCTTATCACAGATTAGTAGTTTACACAGGAAGAGTTACAGTAAACTGGAATTGGCCATTCCCTACCAGGTCCTTTATATAGCATTAAAAGTAACCGTCAGATAACATGCAAACGATGTGCTCGTATCAGCTTGCAGTGTCAGACATGCTTAGGATGTCGCAGTCAACTCTTATCACAGATTAGTAGTTGACACTGAGGAAGAGTTACAGTAAACTGGAATTGGCCATTCCCTACCAGATCCTTTATATAGCATTAAAAGTAATCGTCAGATAACATGCAAACGATGTGCTCGTATCAGCTTGCAGTGTCAGACATGCTTAGGATGTCGCAGTCAACTCTTATCACAGATTAGTAGTTGACACTGAGGAAGAGTTACAGTAAACTGGAATTGGCCATTCCCTACCAGATCCTTTATATAGCATTAAAAGTAATCGTCAGATAACATGCAAACGATGTGCTCGTATCAGCTTGCAGTGTCAGACATGCTTAGGATGTCGCAGTCAACTCTTATCACAGATTAGTAGTTGACACTGAGGAAGAGTTACCGTAAACTGGAATTGGCTATTCCCTACCAGATCCTTTATATAGCATTAAAAGTAATCGTCAGATTACATGCAAACGATGTGCTCGTATCAGCTTGCAGTGTCGGACATGCTTAGGATGTCACAGTCAACTCTTATCACAGATTAGTAGTTGACACTGAGGAAGAGTTACCGTAAACTGGAATTGGCTATTCCCTACCAGATCCTTTATATAGCATTAAAAATAACCGTCAGATAACATGCAAAAGATGTGCTCTTATCAGCTTGTAGTGCCAGACATGCTTAGGGTGTCGCAGTCAACTCTTATCACATATTGTTGACACTGAAAAAGAGTTTCAGTAAACTGGAGATGGCCATTCCCTAACGGATGTTTTTATAAAGCATTAAACTTATCCGTCAGGTTAATTATGCACCTATGGTCCCGTGGAGTAAATCTTATTTTTATAGGTAAAAATATTAAAAAAACGCGTTTGAACAAACAATATATATAATATTTGAATAGGCAGACGGTGCTATATGTATTGTTTTTATTGCAATGTATTATGGAATTGTACTATAACATAATATATTAAATAGACAATATATTCTATAAACATTTCAAAATAAAATAAATGTAAATTTTAAAGCCTTTTTCCGGGGGAAATATTTTGCACTAGAACCTTTTCGTAAATGAAAGTCCTAGAGTAAGTAATTTATTTAAAGCAAAAAGATATTTAAATGGTTGTTAGTGCATACAGTGATGTAATTAAAATTCAATTAGGAGCTTCTCCAAGAGTCCTACAAAATACATTTGTATCAACATAACATTCCGACTTGTTTAAATTACAGTAGTTAAACGTTTTACTTTCAATGAGACCTATCTAATTTATACCCTACTTTTCGTACTTTCCAATCAGATCCATCCCCGCCAATCCAAGTACTAGTTACGTCCCTGAGTGTATAATACCATTCTTTGATTACCTTAAATTACACCTAAAGGAAACAAAGGGATGCTTTACTCAAATTCAAAATAAGAAAAGAAGAAAGTGGCGGTAATCAAGGATGCTTCGTTCAGATGTTTTTTCACAAGGAACTTGTTTTGATGATTTCCCAACGACTCCGCCTTGGTTCCGCATAATATTTACATAGAGAGGGAAGTTAACGATGCAGTAGAAGACTTCAGCGCAATTTGATTGGTTTGCTAAGATATTATATTTCTTCGTTCGTTCATTGTTGAAGGTTTTCTTCAATACTTTACTGAAATAATTACTACCAATGTAATGTTTAGTGTAAAAATAACGACCTAATAAGTGTAAAAGCCTATTGTTGATTTGTGAAATTACTTATATCCTATGTATTCAACAGAATACTGTCAGTGCCCAATGAAATTAGCTGTGACAGCTGTTTTTAATCTTCAAAGATGACAAGATCGGAACACAATAATAAATTGACACCTACCATTAGTTGATGCGCTATATGCTTAATCTTTTGTTAAAAATACTGGATAAGAAATTTCAGTTAAACGACAATAACTTGACTAATTAATATGTAGGTTTTTAATCATCATAATCCTAGACGACAATGTGATGGGATATCGTACATACTCGTATTTTCTTTACAGCAAGTACTACACATAGGGTAGAGTCTAGTAATACAATATCGACGTAAATTAGAATGTCTTTTCTTCACTTTGCGTTCGCCTGTAACTGTATTATTTGAACCCAGGAGGGTTCACTTTTGGCTGTTTTCTACCTTCCAGTTAAACTTATACTGGGCGCAGCAAAAAATGATGTCACTTAAATCTGGGCTACCTTATGGATGTCCAGGAGCAGCACATCACTAACCGCAAGTATCGAGATTCTTAAGTGCAAGGGTAATTCGGTGGAGTCAAAGGTTCTTGCCAGCCTAGACATATAAGCGTGCCACTCCTTGTCTGCTGTAACTGGAGAGGCTGGTTCAGAACTTCCTTTTCCTTCTTCCGAGGGGACTGAGGGACTGAGATTAATGCCCTAAATTCTGCCTCATGGATCTCGACAGGAGGCGGCCCCTACTCCCTAACCTTACCCATCATGAATATCCCGTCACTCCGGAAGCAATGCAAATGTCCTTTTAGGACTATGTGCAATTTCTAAGCTTCATGTCCTAAGAGAGCAAAAGACAGCATTATTTCTACTCACGATGAGGTTATATCCACGAATATTAAATCATACTATCGGGAGTGCCGATGGCCGAGTGGTCTAAGACGTTGGAATTTGAGTCTGAGTTAGAGATAGCGCAGGTTCGACTCCTGTCTGTGACCGTTGCACTTTTTATCAGTACCATCGACTGTATCGACTCTCCCCCTTATTGTGTTTGATAAGATCCTCGCACAGGCCAGGGGCCCATGAGGACGGGCAGAATAAGGATTAAAAGATTAAAAGGGGATCGGCTTCTCCTTTTAAAAAAATCTACTTGAAACATCTAATGCCCATTTACACACACAACCACGTTCATTAGAGAAACAAATGAACAGGAAGGGACACGGACAGTAATACGTTAGGACAGGAACGAGCAAGTACTTGAGGATTACACACTGGAGATTCTAATACTAGACAGTTTCAATTGCTGCGGATTACATCGGGGTTAAAGTAACATCGGGTAAGCATCAAGTTTAGTGGGAAGAGAGGGAGAGGGTCGGGAGTCTAAGTTCGTAAAGTCAACTGTCGCATTAGTGGTTTAATCGGCTTGCAGTAGTTGGGCACGCAAAGCGGAGATTGTTCCTAAATAGTTGACTCGTGATTCCTACTAAATTACCCGAATTTGTATAAACTATCTAATTCTATATATTACATATAGAATTTGATAAAACCTTTTTTAATTCAGAACTCGAATTCTATCTTGCTGACCGAGTATATATACATTACAGACCACGTGTCTACAACTTTTAATTTCTTAGAGCACTTTAAAAACAAAGTACACTAATAAAAGTATTTCCAAACTCATTAAACTAACTCTTAACTAACCAACTGTTGATCTATAAATACAAATTAATTTCTTAAATTTGTAATAGTTGTTCCATCTGAAGATTACACTCTTAAACAATTTACCGCGGGGAGCTAAAATTGTTACTAAACGTTTCAAGGGGATTAATAAATCCAAAATAAAAAAAAACACTTTAGGATAAAACTTGCATTTATTTCGTTTTGATTGAATGATTGAATAGTTTTAAAAGACCTCTCAACCATAAAATAACCAGTTCACAACAAAACAGAATTCCAAACAAAACAAGTTAGAATGAAAACACGAAAAAAGCACCTAACAACCCTGTCTTCACAACTTCCACTTTATACTCTTAATATCGCTCTTTAGAGCACTTTATAAACGAAATACATTAATGAAAGTATCTCCAAACTCATTAACTAACTCTTAACTAACCAACTGTTGAGCCAACAATACAAATTAATTTCTAAAATTATTAATACTTTTTCCAACTTTATCTGAAGATTACGGTCTGATACAATTAACCAAGGGAAGCAAAATTTGTTACTAAACGTTAAAGATGATTCATATCCAAACTTAAAACAGTTGGATAGGATTCATACATAAACTATAGGATAAAACTTGTATTTATTTGGTTTAGTTTTAATGAATTATTATCAAAACTGAGTTATGATTGAATAATTTTTAAATGACCATACAATTTCAGTTCACAACAAAACAGAATTCCAAACGAAAGTAAAGAAGCACCTGGTAATAAAATAAACAATCAGTTGTTAAAACTAACTGTTGTCAGGTCAGGTACTTTGATTTTTTTCAACACCCTCAAAACCCAGTTTAATTTCAACTGATATTTTATTTCCGAAAATTACTTTTAGTGTTTTAAGAGGCTTTTTCTCTAGAATCGTTTAATATATTTGGATAATTATTATAGTTTGGGAGTGCCGATGACCGAACGGTCTAACTCGTTGGACTTTGGGTCTGAGTTAGAGATAACGCAGGTTAAAATCCTGTCTGTGACCATTGCACTTTTTAACAGTACCATTGTCCTTGTACTGTATCGACTCTCCTTATTCTGTTTGATAAGATCCTAGGACAGGCCAGTGGCCCATGAGGACGGGCAGAATAAGGCTTAAAAGGGGATCGGCCTCTCCTTTATTAAAAAAAGTTTCATTTGAATTGTGAATTTGCACATTTTAATCAGAGGATTTTTTAAATAATGACCATTATTGTTAGAAAATCAATTTAAGTAACTTTTTACAGACCAAATGTGCAAATGTTGAGTTTACCTCCAGTTCACCTTCCTGTTACGTACAGCATGTGAAATCTGACGCTCTTGCAGGCTTGACTCCTGAAATCTGCACGGAGTCATGTTCGCCTTAAGGGATCCAAGAATATTGTTGAGGGATCCAAGATGTGAGGTTGAGTGGTAGAGAGGGCTAAATAGCACTAACTCCGCCTCTTAAATAAAAGCATATTTCATTTCATTTCAAGAATATTCGGCGACGAAGAGTGAAGAAGCTGAAAACGAACCCCCCCCCCCCCGCATCATTTGGACACCAGAGACATCCGCACTACATAAATTAGTGCAATCTACGTGAATAGATATTCTCATTGTCTCATCAGATGCACATAAAGAGGTAAGAAGAAGGTGAACTGGAGATGAACTCAATATTCGCATTAAAACAGCCCTTCCCACCATAGCCGCATCATAAATATACCCAAAAATATTTTAAATAGCCCTTTCCAATGAAAAGATGCGTATGAAAACTTAGAGAAATACCTAAATGTATACGTTTAACTTTTGTAGTAATCGAGGTTAAATCCCTTAAAGATAATAATAACATTAATATAGTGAAAATAGAAGCCCCATAATATCTTAACCGTTTCCTGGATTCCATTGTTTTGCCATGAGACTTGTTTCAACAGTAAATATTTGCGGGACAACAGGCCAGTGATGGGTTTAACAAGGCAGTTAAAGGGCACGAATGCCATAAACTGTGCCGGTAAACAAGCAGTCGCGTAGTCACAGTTAAATATTTGCTGCCGGACCCGGAAATGAAGGCAGGACAGGCTCTCTGTAATCACCTGCTACCCATATTCGTATAGGCCTACAGCCGTTCCTGCGGCAGTAACTAGGCAAATCAAGAGATAGCCCATTGTAAGTCTGTATATAAATTGATGATAGAATCCCATTTTGCAGCTTACAGTCTTGAAAGTCTTGTATAACCGCCATTTTGAAACGTAAAATCTATTTCTGAAACATTTTTCAAATCAGCAGTCACTTAGACGAAACATCTTGCAATAAGTTTCAATAATATATTAACTAACGATATTATTTTTTTTTCCTACACATACAGACTGATCATAAACTAAGCAAGAACGGACTATGCTTAATATGACATTTCTAACTTAATTCGACGTGCCGAATCAGATGGTAGTACATATAAAAATATAATTAATGTTATAATGTATTATAATGTTATATAAAAATGTTTCGTTTAAATTCCGCCCAATTCAGAACTAATTCAAATTATTAGTAATAACAATGCACGTTATATCCTAAATTATTATTAATAACAATGCACGTTATATCCTAAATTATTAGTTACAACAATGGACGTTATATCCTAAATTATTAGTTATAACAATGCACGTTATATCCTAAATTATTAGTAATAACAATGCACGTTATATTTTAAATTATTAGTTATATCAATGCACGTTATATCCTAAATTATTAGTAATAACAATGCACGTTATATTTTAAATGATTAGTTATATCAATGCACGTTATATTTTAAATTATTAGTTATAACAATGCACGTTATATCCTAAATTATTATTAATAACAATGCACGTTATATTTTAAATTATTAGTTATAACAATGCACGTTATATCCTAAATTATTAGTAATAACAATGCACGTTATATTTTAAATTATTAGTTATATCAATGCAGGTTATATTTTAAATTGTTAGTTATAACAATGCACGTTATATTTTAAATTGTTAGTTATAACAATGCACGTTATATTTTAAATTGTTAGTTATAACAATGCACGTTATATTTGTTTTTAAGTTTTGATACAAATCTGTGAGATCACTATAGCAGTATCACTATGCGGAAATAAAACTGTTGTATTTGGGATAGTACTGGGATAGTATTTTTCTTAAACACTGTTAAACTTGGTGGAAGGTAACCTGGATTAATTATTTGACTTACATTTATTTCTGGTGTGGAAAAATAATTGTACAGTATTAAGTAGTTTATTTTTCATTTTAGTATTAATATTTTATTTGTTGATTTACCGTACACAGTTTTCAATAAATGAATACAATTTTTTAATACAGCATACGCGTTTAGTTCATACACAAAACAACACATGACAATTAACTTCACAGATTTTCTCGGACAAATACGAGTATTCGTGTTAAGTTAAACATTGTGAATCATGAATCTAGAATGTCTACAATCTAACAATTTTTTAACAATACTTTAAAACAGAACAAAAAATTTCGAAAATTTTAAATAGAATTACTTGATAATTTAAATCTTGAATACAAGTTTGTTTTACTCGAGATCATATTGATTTTTGGCTCCTTAGGAATTATTTTAAAAACCTAAAGGCTTATTTTGATTGCAGAGATTTGGAAGATGAATGAGTTTTAAGATAGTACTACTAAGCACCGACGGCTTTTTAGTTTTTCGATATTAACATATCAACAAATACTCTCTAATATTATTTTCATATTAAAAGATAATACGAGATACACAAACCAAAAGAGTTTTGAGGCGTATCGTTAAAAAGAGACAATTCTATGACAAAAAGTGTTTTGAGGTGTAAACCGGGAAAGTGGATATATGGTGGGTATATATGGAAGTACTGGATATATGGAGTTAATTATGGAGTCCCGTACGCATTAATTATGGAGTTAAACAGGTGTGAAAAATATTGCTTTCAAAACTACACATGACTTAAAACGTGGGTGTAACGTTGAATGCCTGGCATAAAATCCCCACCCACTTGTCTTTCGCCAAAACACGTCACTTTCTATGACGTCACCTGGCTTTCTACAGCGCACCGCTCTGTGTCTATCGTGCTGTGGTGGTTTTGTTTTTCTTGGTATTTTGCCTCACTTTTGGGCATAGTGACGTAACTTCTGTCGTGACTCTTGATCATGGATAGCATTATCCATTTTATTTTCCAACTTTCAATCCCATTTGAAAAATACCTTTAGTTTTAATTTGTACATACAAAACGCGTCCTATTATTATTCCTAGTCCTATTATTAATAATAATTCTTTATTTAAAAAAAATGAATGTTATAAATCAATTTACATAGTTTTAATTACATTATTGCACTCAATTAAATAAATAATGGGTTCCCCTAGGCTTAGCCCGTTTGGGGTTACCTTCATAATATTAATCCTAAAGAGGAAAGTGATGCCAATTATCATTTCCATTTACATAGAATAGTTAATATTAAAAATAATATATATATATATAGAAATCACCGTTAATGCTTATTTAATTGCAAAAAATTCCATTCTATACAGAGTATTGAATAGAACCTAAAACCTACTTACAGTACAGATTTACATATATTACATTAACATACATTATCATCAAATCAAGCCATTTTATTTCCTACTTTCATACAAACTTATACTATGTTATATTACTAAATTTCTCACATACATAATACAAAACAACTTGAAAATTAACAATTCGGTACAAAATCGTTATCATTACTCATAAACACACGCGCGCGCCACAACTAAATTAAAGATTTGAATAAACTTTCAATCATAATAATTCTCCCCTGTCAATCGCTACTTACAATATATAATCAATTGCTATTTACAACAAAAAAGCGATTAAATCAAATTTCAAAGCAATCAGATCTATTAATTAATTAATTGAAGTAAAAATATCGGAATAGAAGTAATGTTAGTTGAACGCATTGAGCAGCTGGGGATTCACGGAGCTTTAAGTTGCTAATGTCTGGGTGCCACTGGGGAACGGGGTTCCAAGCCATTAGCTAGAGTCCTCCGCTGCTGAGCTATGGTTATAGCTATAATGGTAAACATTCCTGACTGTATATCAATTGTTGGTAGTATTATTAATAGTAATATATGTGAGTATTTACTTCCTAACATAAAAAGAAGTTGAATTTTCGACATGAACCACTAAAAAAAATCGTTTATGTAGAGAATTTAACTGTAGAATACAGTCTGAAAGTAAATACTGTTTCCATAAGAGTCTTAAAATGTTTCAACGTCCTTGAATCGCACATCAGATCGAAGTGGTCTAAAAATTCATGTTAGTTGTGGTAAAAAATCCATCATACCACTGTGCAAAACGTTCATCTTTGTCGTACTATCATGTAGACTACAGCATTATAATATGAGTGTTTTAGTTTTCAAGGTACTCTAAAGCAGAAAAAAAGAATTTCCAGAACTGTCGAAATAAAACAAATATGAATATAGATTAAATAAACTTTATCAACATATTTTTGTATATGTAAAAGTCAACTCCATCAATATCATAATGACATACATTTTTCATCTCACCACATGCAACCTACATCCGTTACAATCTCCACAGATTAATCTGTTTAGTTTTTAATCTGTGCTATCCCTCGTATAACAGATTACGCAAAGAGCAACGATTGCTGACTATTCTAGAATAATCTGAGCTTTGAGTTCATACTGTAGTGGTGTACAGCTGTAATACTGTAGCAGAATAAGTTATTTTAGTAATATTTTTACGATATTGAATAATATTTGGTACCTATATTTAAATAAAATATTGGTTTACACCTGTATTAAGCATTAGAGGTATGTGAAATGTAATATCGTAGTACCTATTACGCTACACATTAAATGTAATACTAATGCATTCCGGATTTTACGAGTAACGGATATATTTATCATTCTTCGAATGGCGGACGACGTACTGTGAACGAATTTCCACGTAATTGGATTTTAGATAGCTAATTAAATCAATGATAACTACTTTTGAATAAAGAGATGTAATTAATCTTTCATATTTTTCGTTCTAAATATTAAGAGTAGCATTTTGTTTAATAGGTTCCCACATGTATTCGTGTGTAAACCTTACTAAGGACTTTCAGACTTAGTTACAAGTGATATAAGACAATTTACCCTTGAGACACATGCGATACTTGCCGAACGTAATAAATGTACGATGATTTATTACAGATCTGCACCTGAGTTTATGTTCAAGGCCGCTCGAAGTTGTTTTGTACGAGTCGTTTGCTACTGCCTGCCTGCCTTGCCCCCTCACCAGGCTATTGATTCAGTGGCCCATGAACTCTAGGCTATAAGGCTGAATCACTCTGTTACACTCAAACTCGGAACTCGGACGATGCCCGAAACGTTTACTCACATGAGCATTTTATTCGGACATTGGCCGAAGCGAAATACCCAGCACCAACAACACAACAACAACAACTGGTGGGTAAACGAAAGTACTCAATTTCCGAAATAAACACGTTCACCGGAGATGTAGCAAAACCGTAATATCCACAACCCGACGTGGATAAAATAGATTATATAGGGTTAAAATAGGGTCATGGGTATTTGTAATTTGCGCAAACGCCGAAAAGCCTCCTAACACAATTATACCCTACACTAATTCCATCACAAACAAATAAAATAAAATAAAATTTCCATTGAAATTCCATTTATTTTATTTAAAAAAAAAAACTAAACAGTAAAATATAACAAGTATCTTTTTATTATTAGGTGGTAAGTGGTAAAAACAAATTACTGTAGTAATAATTTAAAGATTCACTGACCGTAGCCGGGCTTAAAAGGGGATGATGGGTCTCTAAAAAAAAAAAAAAAAAAAAAAAAAAAAAAAAATATATGATACAGGTAATGAAAATTTCCTGTCTTTTGTTAGTTACAAGAACCATTTTCTTCATAAAGCTATCTTCAAATCATCAAATATTATGAAATATTATACTCTGATTTTGAACTAATGTACCAATTCCAGCTCTAAATGTTCTATGATGTTACAAGTATTGTTCAGTATGTTAACAAACAAACATGTAAAAAGTGTCGATATTAATGTACTTTTAACTGTATAGTTACCATCTAACTTTTACTATCAAGTTAAAAACCCACATAAACTTAATTATAATTTGACAAAAGTAGGCTGTGTATGTACGTATATATGTTCTTAATCGGGGAAAAATAAAATCAGCTATGAACCAATGAATAATCGCGGGACTGAATTGCGATGGCTCTTTAACATAATTTTTAACAATTCAACATTAGCGTCGGAAATGTAATGTAATGTAATGTAACAGAAGTGCTCATACACGTGCAAAACCCACGAATTGCGTGCGAAGCCGCGGGTAACTGCTAGTATATTTACATATTATGGCATCCAATACTTCACAGGTTAGTGAAAACAGTTGCTTAACACATTATGTAAAATAAAATACACTATTGTTCTGAAAGAGACAGTTATGTCGAGGTGGAAGCCGTGATGAGGTGTTACAACATTAGGAGGACCGCGAGGGGACAGCAGGTAAACTTGAACAGTAACAGTTATTTATCAGGTCACGTGGTCAGTATAACCCCTGCTATCAGTCTGTGTCCTCCCACCCCCAGTTTTTGTGACCCTCAGATATCCTCTCATATTTCACACTGATGTCTGTTTATTGTTTCACTCATTTCCACACTGCGCTGACGTTGTTTCTCGTCGTGTCCTGACAGCTGAATCGTTATAAATATCGCATTTGACACAATCTGTTTTGGACGGCGGTAGTTGTTTTTGACATCTACATTAGGATTTTTACGGACATTTGCCATCGTTCAGTGAAACAATAAATCAGTAACACTACGTTTCGAGATCTGCATTCTGATTTCTTCTTCAGGTAAAGAACTAACCTAATACATAACTACAAACTAGGTTAAAATAAACAAATCTCACCAAAGCGTTGTGGCACGCCTAAGTCAGGAATCACAACCTACATGTTGTTTGTCAACTTCACTAAACTCTATAAACATGCACTTAATAAAAAACTATACAAAACACTAATCATTAAAACTGAACTACGGAATACAGGTCATAACAATACGTCTTCATTCGTCTACTAACCACCTACGACTGACCAGAGGGATTATTGTTTCACTGAACGATGGCAAATGTCCGGAAAAATCCTGTTTCCTTCACAATCCTTCCATCGTCAAAAATAACCTTCAAACAAAGAATCTACAATTAGGTTTGAAAACTGGTGAATATCAATTGGGAAAATATATGGAAGTGTATTTCATAGAATCAGACGATGCAGATTAGCAGCTCGTACTGTTACATCTTACACTAAGAGTATTAACCAATTTTCACACAGGCAATGAGTTATCGTAACTTTGATAGTAACTCCCACGCCCAAAAAAGGTGTAATGTGTACCGATATTAACACCTGGAACATATTTTTTAGCATTGTTTTGTTTTTGGTTTTTTTTTCTTATTCTGAGCGAGAGCATACATACGGTTTGGTAGCTGATCTATATGTAGTAATATGAAACTCATTTCCTTTTAAATGCGAAGAAACCTTATTATTTAATTGCTCTGTAAGGTATAGTGAAATCTTAATTGCAATACATGTATATTTTATAAACGGTACGTACATGGGAATGATTGTTACCTTGACTTTATGTTTATACAACGGTATTAATTAGATTCAACACAAAGATACTCACTATTGTCCAAATATAATGGGGAAATCCATAAAAAAATTTGAAAAAAGTCACACGGGAAGAAGCACAAGAAGAAGCCGAAGTTACGGGTCGCTACGTAATGATGTGTGGACTGTTTCGCCACACAGTAAAGACAGCTAAGATGAATTCCTAATATACATATATATATATATACACACACACATACATATATATATATATACACACACACATACATATATATATATATATATATACACATACATATATATACACATACAATATATATACATGAATGAAATATATGTATACACACATATACAGGGTGATTCATGAAGTTCTCCCCCCACTTTCTACAGCACATTGTACTAGTAAAATAATGAAAAAATGTTATATAAACATAGATCCGAAAAACGCTTCGTTAGCGAGAGTTACAGCTAGCGAAAGATTTCGCCTGAATTCCTGGGTTAAAGAGTAAAATAAAGCCATACTGAACTTTTGGAAAGGTTAATTAAGTAAGAAATATCGTGGATTCTTATGTATTTTTACCTGATAAAGCTAATAAAATAGGTTTCAGAACTGTACCTGTAGTAGTTTTTGAGGGATTCAGGGTTAAATGCAAAAAATTGGGGCAACGAAACAATGTTTTTTTAAGTTTGATGTACAATAACTTTGTTAAATTGGTAATAAATACATAAAATCAACAAACATTAATTGTAGAGAATTTAATTCTGAGAAAATTGATATAATCAAAGTCTAAAATAAAAACAGAAATAAGTACCAAAAAATCTATTTTATTCAGTATAATACATTACTAGCTGTAAAGAAATACCATACGGTATTTAGTTATAATACAACAAAAACAAAATGTTTGTTCCTTAATGATGAGATAAATTGAGAAAACAAGATTAACTGTTAAATAAATTTGTTTGTAAATAAAAATATCATGTTTTATTACGTTGTATTTGTTTTTTATAAAACTTTACATCTAATGTTCGAAAATAAATGAAGCAAACATTTTCCCATTATTGTTTACTAATCATCGAAATGCAGTTTTTTGTTTTATTAATTTCTAAGTTGGTAACGCACGAATAAACAGCTGATCAACAATGGTATTCTGTACTGTTACGTTAGAACTGTTTATTAGTGGTGTTTTGCAAGCTACAGCAGGAGATCGGGTTCTGTGAATCGTGTTATTAAATGCAATTTTTCTGTGAGTTATAATTCGATTGTTTATTTCAGCGAAAAAAATGCCTTACTTATTTACATCAGAGGAATACGCTGATATGGTTTTTATTTTGGGTTACTGTAATGGTAATGCTAGGAGCTGCTGTAGAAGAATATGAACTACGTTACCCTAATAGGAGGATTCCAGATACCAAAACAATTTCAGGAACTTTTCGTACTCTTCGGGAAACAGGATCACTACCAAGTACTAGAACCAATTATGAACGAGCTGTCCAACTTGATGATGATATTGTTATTAATGCTGTTCATCGCAGTCCAGGTGTAAGTACACGGACGTATTTCTAGGCGGATAGGAGTTTCGCAGTCAACGGTGTGGAGGTCACTTAATCGAAACAAATTTTATCCGTTTCATAAACAAAAGGTTCAACATCTACAGCTAGGGGATGGTCCGCTTCGCTTGGAGTTTTGCAACTTTTTGAATATTAATAATCAACTCTACAAGCGTAATTTGTTTACGGATGAGGCACAATTCACTCGGGATGGTGTCAATAACTTGCACAATGAACACTCAATGGGCAGAAGAAAATCCACATGAGGTAGTGGAACAGAACTTTCAACACCGATTTAGCGTCAATGTCTGGTGTGGCCTTTTGCACAATCGGCTGATTGGACCTTTCATATTACCTGGACGCCTAAATGCTGAGTTCTATTTGCATTTCCTTCAAGAAGAGTTGCCGTAGCTGTTAGAGAATGTTCCTTTACATCTCAGACAAAATTTGTACTTCCAGCATGACGGAGCACCTCCCCACTTTGTCACGTGCCGTTTCTGCTTACTTAAATCATCAATTTCCTGGACACTGGATTGGTCGTGGAGGGCCTCACCCTTGGCCACCAAGATCACCAGATTTATCTCCATTGGATTTATTGCATCTGGGGATGGATGAAAGACATTGTATACAAGACAAAAGTGAATTCCTCGTGATGAATTAATTGCCCGTATTTATGGATTCGGCTGTGCAGATACAGGGAAGTCCTGAAAAATTAAGAAACGCAACAAAAGCAATACACAAACGTGCTGCAAAAATGTATTGATAATGATGGCCTCATTTTCGAACATCTATTATAAAAAGGTGCGTACGGTTGGCCCCAACCTGATTAATTTTGCTTAAAACTAGTAATGTATTATACTGAATAAAATAGATTTTTTGGTACTTATTTCTGTTTTATTTTAGACTTTGATTTATATCAATTTTCTCAGAATTAAATTCTCTACAATTAATGTTTGTTGATTTTATATATTTATTACCAATTTAACAAAGTTATTGTACATCAAACTTAAAAAAAACATTGTTTCGTGCCCAATTTTTTGCATTTAACCCTGAATCCCTCAAAAACTACTACAGATACAGTTCTGAAACCTATTTTATTAGCTTTATCAGGTAAAAAATACATAAGAATCCACGATATTTCTTACTTAATTAACCTTTCCAAAAGTTCAGTATGGCTTTATTTTACTCTTTACCCAGGAATTCAGGCGAAATCTTTCGCTAGCTGTAACTCGCTAACGAAGCGTTTTCGGACCTATGTTTATATAACATTTTTTCATTATTTTTACTAGTACAATGTGCTGTAGAAGTGGGGGGAGAACTTCATGAATCACCCTGTATATATATATATATATATATATATATATATATATATATATATATATATATATACATACATATATTTCATACATTTGAACATGTTTACTTTAGAATTAAAAAAAAAAACCCGTATTACCATTTTGGACATGCTGACGAGTAATAAAATAGCTAGGATATCAATGAACAATAGCAAAACTGTGTTCAAGTTATGGCAAAAGTCTAAGGACTTAATTTAATAAAAGCCAGGGACACGATTCCACTGTGCAAGTTTCGACTTGACGAAGTTTCAAAAAACAGTTCATATTATCTTGGGAACGCGTATAATATATATGTAGTATTTATAACACAGAAATAACCAAAGTTAAAATAACTTAAACCAAGAAGACAGCGCCAGATTATCGAAAATCTGGCAGCACGTGATGCAAAGTCCATATCTATTGCATAATAATCGTATTGATAGTTCAACTGAATAAGCTTCGGCCAATCACGATTAAGCTTCGCCCATTAGCTCGTTTGCGGACTTGTTTAACTAACTGGTAGTGCCAGTTTTGGTTTAAAATTTCTTGTTTAGAGATAACTTTTCACAGCGGGGCATAAAATTTAATATATCACGATTTTAATTGTGTTATTAATTCCTCACAGCGGTGAGAATCGGAAAACAGTAGATGATAATAATGCTTGATAAGACGATTAAATATTGATAAATTAAGTTTCAACCTGGTACAAAAATATATTTGATAATTTAAAAATTTAAAAATGATCAATGATTTAATTTTGTTTGTGAATCCATATAAAACATGTTTCACAAACCTTTTCTTATGAGCAATATTTTCTTTTTAATTGTTTTCAAGATATTCGAGTTAGGGCATAAAGTACTGGCGAAAATAGTTTTCAATGAAACAAGCTCAAAATGGGTAAAAATTGCATCCTATAAATATCTCTCGGCTAAGCTCGTTTGTCAATTTGTTACGCCATATCGTCCAATATTGCAGCCGTTTAAAACAATCACAACTGCGTTATTTATAGGAATACAAAAATATTATTGTTTTACAAATGAAGTTGAATCCTTTACTTCAAAAATTAATCTATTTAATGTTTAAACGATATATTCCGATTAACCGTTTGGTGATTAGGTAATACTAGTCTTTTCCTTTTACTTAGCAAATTTAGGGTACATATGTAATAGCTTTTGAGGCAATATGGTTATTATTGCAAGTTCTCCTATATTTTTCTGTAACGTGCCATTGGAAGAGAAAACTTTTACCTATACTGTGTGTCCACTGAAAACTTTGCTAGAGGTTACACTTGGGGTTAATACTAACAAGACTAAACAATACAATAGAGGAACCAGATACCATGAGGAACCAGATCTTCACAAATATCAGCCAACGAACTATTCGCTCAATGGTGGTCTTGCCAGATTGCAGCGCCTTGGGAACGAAATTTACTCAAGAATAGATTTTTTCAGTGAATCTTTGCTGTCCTTCAGGAAGAAATTATTTTATTTGATCGTTGAGCAACACTAAACTAATCTAGATGCTTAGTCTTAGTATATTCATTGAGATGTTGTCCGACGTCACACAATATGTTTTTCTGGTCAATCATAGTTGTACTGCCAATTGTTCCTGTTTTTCTTAGTTTATCCCCGTTAATGTTTTCTCTATTAAGCTCTCACCACTGTTGTTGTCTTTGCTGTTGTTTTGTTTATTATTTATTGTTATTAATGTTATTTATTATTATTGTATTGTTGAATTTTTTAGCCTCCAGTAGAATACTGTAGAATGTAGTATAGTATTTTCCATCTCGAAAATGTTCCTTTAATTTATATTACTATTGTAAATGGTGTATCCGTTGGAAGAATAAATAAATAAATAATCATATTTACTCCGATATGCAGCCTTATCGTTGTATTGCAACGAGGAAAACAACATGGAAAACAGTTTTCAATTTTGAATTTGAAAGAAACGTATATAACTTACTTTCATTATACCAGGTACTTTCTGCGATATAATAATCAAAATCTTCTAAAGGCCAGTGATTTCTAAACTAGATACAAACTTACGGCTAAATGCATCCCGTATCAAAGTGTGGGACACGGCAAGAACGTAGCCGTCAGCCGAGTCCGGGGGTAACGAGTCTGCTATTGACACCTTGTTTTGCTTTACTCCATAGTTACTTGCTGTTGCTCACCCTCTACCTGTTAACTGAACCGACGAGCCTGCCGTTTTTGTATACCCCCCAACTCTACACAACCTACGTTTAACTTCTAGAGTTGCGCTTTAATGAAAACTCACTTAGGAGAATATTCGCCTTCAATTGACATACGGTACAAATTAAGAACACAGTATACACTATTGTGTCATTCACACGAGTTCAAGACTTTAATTTTACAACTACCTGCAATTTATAACAAAAAGTAAATTATGTGTTATAAATACCTACATCCTATACTCATGCATGGTTATTCATAAACAACGTAATATAAACACCCATAGACAGTTTTCAAATGTGTATCTCAAAGTTTCTCCTATTTACAAGTTTGTAATAAAATGCTACTTTTTTATAACGAGTTTGTGATAATTATTTTATTAATTACAAAAATAAAATTACAAAACTACAAAAACGTTAAATTGTACCAGACTTGACTTATTGGTCACTTCAGTTAATTCAACATACTCGTTTATACAGCTTATCCAGAAACTACTCAAGCTTAAAAAATAAGTTTAATACGCTCTGAATTAATGTAACTATTGTATTATTTTGAGTTTTCGTGTATTTGCATCATATCGTATTTATAGACGGTCCAAGTGTACATTCGTAATTCAGAGTTTTAATTCTTACTGGTTTCTTTGTATAAACAATAATGTTGAACGATATCACTCATAATTCAAAATAGCACTCAAATTTAAATACATTTAAAATACAGACTCACTATCAGATAGTTGTATTCAATAACTCTGCTTTCAGCAATGTTTTGTATTAAAAAAATATGAGATTATTAAAAAAAATTACAAATATACGAAATAGAAGAGAAATACAGAAGGGCAATATTTTTATTTACGATACCAGACTTTATCAATTGGTCACTCCAGTTAATTCAACATACTCGTTCATCCTGATAGTTGTATTCAATCAATCGGTTTAAGTAATTTCTGGATACCCTGTTCTGTTTACACCAAGAGCAGTTTTTAGCATATATCACAAGTGTTTCGATGAGCTCGTATGTAATTATTGAGAGAAGAACAGATCTACTGTCCCCAGTCATAAAACAATTCGATGAACATTCTGATAATAAAAAACATTTACATTCACCATCGTACTAGGGGAAATAAAATGACCATAGAAAAGTAGTAGTGATATAGCGTGTCCAATGTCATCAAAGCATCGATAGAACTGGTATGACAGGACATGCGCTGTGTCGGTCCTGGTTTATGGGGGTGTTATGGCGGCAGATGGCATGGAAAGGTATTGGCGAGTGTTAAAGGCACGATAACTGAGTTTTATGACCACACTGAAGTTTATATCTCCTCACTCGGCCCTGCATACATTACCCGTGTCGTCTGCATATTTACCTGACCTGGCTAGAGGTTGTAACTCACTATCAGATCGTTGTAGCACTGAGTACTGCTTGTTTGTTAAATCCACCGATATCTCCCCACTCGGCCCTGCATACATTACCCGTGTCGTCTGCATATTTACCTGACCTGGTTAGAGGTTGTAACTCACTATCAGATAGGATTTTTCCGGACATTTGCCATCGTTAAGTGAAACAAGAAAACAGTAACACTACGTTTCGAGATCTGCAATCTGATCTCTTCTTCAGGTAAAGAACTAACCTAATACATAATTACAAACTAGGTTAAAATAAACAAATCTTACTAAAGCGTTGTGGCACGCCTAAGTCAGGAATCACAACCTACATGTTGTATGTCAACTTCACTAACACTAAAGACATGCACTTAATACAAAAACTATACAAAACACTAATCATTAAAACTAAACTACGGAATACAGGTCACAATACGTCTTCACTCGTCTACTAACCATCTACGACTGACCAGAGGGACTAGCCAATGGTACTCGTGACGGCTGGCTAAAACACGATGGCGGAAATACAAGGGAAGGGGAACAGGAATGGGCCCTTTCGTTATTATTGGTTCATGCGAGATGAACTTCTTAAAACCATATTGTGACTCCGCAGTGGTTTATTACAAATATCCGATCCGTTTGATACTTTTGGTTTTCTCTTTAGTTCATTTTTTAGAATTGGCAACCAAAGCGGCCTAATCTCGACTGATGGTTGACTGATTGGTTGGTCTGCCAATTTAATGTATGTTGCCTCAATTAATTTCCTTTTGAAGAAATGTGGTTCCCGATGTATTATGTGGGCTTCATCCCAATTCATATGATGGTCTTCGGACCAACAATGGTGTGCAATTTTTGACTTTTCTGTGAAACCTTTTCTCGTGTTTTCTTTGTGTTCTTTTATCCTTATGTTTAGTGGTCTTTTTGTCTCGCCTATGTATTCCCTATTGCAGCTACATTTTATACTGTAAACACAGTTTTTGGAATCCTGTGTGCCATTTTTTGGTTTTGTTTTTACGAGACTTTGTCTAAGAGTGTTGTGTGTTTTAAACGCGGTTCTAATGTTGTACTTTCTACCTACTCTTCTAATTTTCTCCGATAATCCCGGCACATAAGGGATTGACATAAACGCAAATTTATCACAATTCTGTTTTTCTGACTCAGGAATGATTCTTCTGGTTCGTTTGCACTTATTAATTACTAATTGAGGGTATCCATTGCTTCTGAGATCTGATTCAATTTTCTTAAATTCTTCTTTTAGTCCATCTTTATTTGAGCACAAGCTCTTTGCTCTATCAAACAACGAGTAGGCTACTCCTTCTTTGACAGATTTTTGATGGTTGGATTGATAATTTAAATATTTTCCTGTGTGTGTGTTATCTTTCGAAAAACAGTTGTCTTAAGGACATCCCTATCTCTTAATACACACACATCCAAAAAGGGAAGCTTGTTTTGGACTTCCACTTCCATTGTGAGGCGGATGGAAGGAGAAATACTATTAATGTGATTCAAAAAATTATTTAATTTAATGTCTCCATGAGAAAAAATAACAAAGGTATCATCCACATACCTCCACCAAATCTTCGGTTTGAACTGAGCTGAAGCCAACGCTTTTCGCTCAAATTCCTCCATAAAGATATTGGCGAAAATAGGAGACAGTGGAGAACCCTTCACTTAACGATGGCAAATGTCCGGAAAAATCCTGTTTCCTTCACAATCCTTCCATCGTCAAAAATAACCTTCAAACAAAGGACTATCAGATAGTTGTAGCACTGAGTACTGCTTGTTTGTTAAATCCACCGATATCTCCTCACTCGGCCCTGCATACATTACCCGTGTCGTCTGCATATGTACCTGACCTGGCTAGAGGTTGTAACTCACTATCAGATAGTTGTAGCACTGAGTACTGCTTGTTTGTTAAATCCACCGATATCTCCTCACTCGGCCCTGCATACATTACCCGTGTCGTCTGCATATTTACCTGACCTGGCTAGAGGTTGTAACTCTCTATCAGATAGTTGTAGCACTGAGTACTGCTTGTTTGTTAAATCCACCGATATCTCCTCACTCGGCCCTGCATACATTACCCGTGTCGTCTGCATATTTACCTGACCTGGCTAGAGGTTGTAACTCTCTATCAGATAGTTATAAAAGTGAGTAACTGCTGAAAATTTTGTATTATTCTTTCAAGTTTTAAGCTCAAGATCAAATTTCAATGAACTTCAATGCGTTTGGAAGAAGTAACTATAAATATGTCGTTGAAGTTTTGTATTGCAGTAATAAATAATTTGTAACGGGAACTTGTTATACACAAGTAACTTCCAAATTAAATGCATCATTAAAATATACTGAATAATGTCTCAAAAAGAATTATTGATATACAAATTAAAAAATAACACTTAATTAATTATACCAACCCCATAATTGAAGTAATCCTGTTATTTCAAATGTAAGCCTTTTGTTTTTATGTGTTTTATAACTATGTTTAGTTTTTCACCCTAGTAGTCTAATTTGAATACAAGTAAATTAATATGTTTTGTCAGAATTTATAATAAAACAAACAATGAAATGTTATGTATAATGATCAATAATAGAGTTATTTTTTAAACATGAACGCACGTGAAACTGCAATAAAATTGAAGAAAATTTCTGGTCGATTCAACGATGATTTATGTTGGAAAATGATCGTCTATCGTTGTAGGGATAATATGAGTATATAATAGGTTTTTTTCACTTGCCATCGCCGTATAAAATACAAAGTTTCGATAATTGGAATCTATCCTCTTCTTCAGGTAACCTTAAAGTATAAATTAAAACTATACATTGCAATACACTCACCCTCTTCAGAGATGCCAAGAGGACAGTAAGGCCGGAATAAACTCCACGTAGATACCAAAGGGTATTGAGTGGTTTCAATAAGCCCCACCTATGTCACTGCACTCAAGAGAAGTATTGAACTGTATATAACGCTCAAGCCTGAGATAGTGAGGGGCGATAGCGGTCTCTCATTCTCTCGCACTTTCTGAACCGAGCAGTGCGTGTTTTTCAGTGTACCTATTTTATGCAGTGACTTGGTTAGTGCTCATTCTAACCACTTTGGGCCCTTAAATAGACTAAATGTTTGAATGTCTTGAAGTAAAAATCTGATTTTGAAGAGTTCATAGTCAAAAAATAATAATTTTTTTAGCTAAATAGTGTTTTTTGTATGCTTAACACTTTAAGGCATTTTTACACCTTAAAAAGATGACGTATTCCAATCCTTAGTACGTAGTTTTCTATTTTTGTAACATATAACGATGAAAAATTTCGACAAACCTGTTTTCCAAATGATTTATCTTTTAATATTAAACTATAGATAAAGACAGAGTAGATAGTCTTTAGGGGATCATCAATACACGTTTTTATCGTCTGCACACACGGTATTGCTGTTCCGATACGACAAGGGTGATGTGGTGAAAAGACTTGTGACATGACTGCCAATAACAGTGACTAAACAATAGCTACTTCATTTTTGTGATTCCTGGTTGTTAATGGATCGCACAACTGTTTTGTGCACAGTTTATCTGGTGGTGAACAGAAACATCAAAGCGAGTAGAGTAGACCTGGCGTTCACCTGCCAATAACAGCTGGGAGTTAAACAGCGCTTCCCTTCATCAACCACACCCCCTCAACAGCTCGCGATGTTTTTGAGTTTTTATGGCTACAATTCACTCAGCCGATCGTAATATTTCAATTCAGAGTCTGTCTCGTTGTGAATAATGACATACGAGACAACATGAAAGGTTTCTCTTATGAAGAAAGTTTGAAAAACATGTGTTAAATAATGGGGCAGTTTAAATTATAAAACAAATATCATCTTAATCTAATATTATAAAATAGTTCCCAACTTGTTTGTCAGAACTGAAAATAATGTTGATAAATGACAACATACCTATGGGTGACCCACGTTTACATAATGATATATAAAGTATAATGGTTATTATATGAGTTGTTTTTATTTTGAATTGTATATATATATATATATATATAATTTTTTTGTCACGGCCCTTTAAGATATATTTCTTGAAAACAGGAAAGGAAAGATAGGACTTTCTTATCATTTCTCGAGGAACTCTTATACATTAAAAGTATTAGTTTGGACCATCTTACTATAGACCTTAGATAACGGGAAAATAGAGAGCTTATTAATATTTTGAAGTATGTATGACAAATAAGAGACTTTGAATTTTTAAATGCATGTCAATTCGTCAACTCATAATGATATAGAATTATGTAATTCTTTAAAGTTATATTTCTTTAAAACGACTCCATAAGCTTTATATTAATGCAGTTTAATTACTTCAAATTTGTAATATTACTCATAAACGTGCTACAAAAGAAAAACATACCTTCTCAGTCAGGTTTCGTTGACGGCTGCAATACTATCACAAATTACCGGTAATGACCATAATTCCTCACTGTTTATAAAGAAATTCTATCTTTCATGAAATATGTCCTAGAAGGCTGTAGCTATGAACATTACAAATAAAAATAGAAACGAAAAAAGATTGCACTAACTTACAGGGGTCCCTTAAGAGTTCTTTGCATCTCGTAATGCAAATAAAAGTGTTTTCTATGATTAAAGATTGTTATTGACAATGGAAAGTTTGAAAGAATAACATGATTTCTGGCATTTGCAATCGTTATACATTATAAAAGGTATAACACAACGTTTCGAGGATTGGAATCTATCCTCTTCGTCAGGTGGTGGAAGTATTAATAAATACAAAAATAACGAACAGAAAGAAGTAAAGAAGAGAAAGAAAAGAGTTCAAACACACCCAAAAGCTGCTGTAGCCTGTGCTAGTGTGATGTGTGATATATCCTTGTACTGATTTGTGCTCTGGACTTGCATCCTGCAACTCCAATCAGCTTTTGGGCATGTTTGAACCCTTTTCTTTCCCTTCTTTACTTCCTTCCGTTCGTTATTTTTGAATGTATTAATAACTCCCTCACCTGACAAAGAGGATAGATTCAAATCCTCGAAACGTTGTGTTATACCTTTTAGAAGTGTTTTGTTTTATACTTTACACATTATTTAAGTACAACCTGTTAATTAATAATTTGTAAGCTAAAAGACGTTGCAAACTGGAGCAATAAATCAACTGAACGAAAGTATGACAGAAAATCCTTATTGTTTCAGCCAAATATTTTTCGGATAAATGAGAGAAATGAGAACGCATTTATGACGCAAGAGTGCGCTTACATCTCTAGTTTACACAGACATCCAAACCTTCCCCATAAAGCAAAACATCAAACGAAGGCACTACAGCTGATTAACTGTTGATAACAACTCTGTCATAACAAGGCATAGCACAGTTTTTGTAGATTACCAAACTACTAACTTACGCAGGCACAAAAACAGAACGCGTGTCCTAAAACCACCGAATTAATTATACTTAGTTATTTTACGTCTTGAATTTAAAAATGATAAGAAACTAATATATTTCTTTGGTATTAGAACTGGATAGGGTAGCTCTGTGGGTTGAACACAATCATCACATCAAAGATGCCCGCCACCTCATGTTTCCATTCATTCCATATATATGTGTGAAATTGTACTGAATATACATTACGTGATTAACTTTTCTGACAAAAAAACATTCACATTAACCATAGTACAAATATTTTCTATTATTTGATCAAAGAAAAGTCACAATTATTCAATTATTTTATTTTTCAAACGAGACCTTTCGACATCAAAGATGCCATCGTCAGGTATGAATGAACAACTTAAAACAATTATCACCCGGAAAGAGCATAATACAAAATCTGTTTAATTGAAAGTAAAAAAATCAATATTAATATATGTGTAAAAGTTTAGGCCAAAAAGAATATAATTATATTTTAAAGGAAGGGTGAATTTTTAATCATTCCAAAATCATTTTTTAATATTTTATCTTTACGATTTGTATATGTATAATGTTTCATAAATATCGAGTTCTTCTTGTTTATGAACTTGTTTTACTAATAAGTTTTTAAAGGTGTGATTTGTTTTTAATGCATGTTTGGCAATAGCAGATTTTTTAGTTTGTCCGTATTTATCATATATTTCACGTTCTATCAATCTTTTTAATGGTTCTTTTTGCATGGGCAATGTAAATTTTATCGCAATATTCACAGTTAATTTTGTAAATTTCACTTTTATTTTCATATAAATTATTCATCATAATTATGATAATTATATGACTGTTTCACTGCAAAACTCGTATTAATTTCATTAACACCATTCCCCACGCGGAAAGAGAGGAGGGAAGAGACAAGTTGCGTCTGTTGGTCATCAGATGACAACATTTCATCCATATTACAACGAACGTCTTTAGGACGATCGTCAACTCGGAAAATAAAATTATTTGTGACCATTTCAATAAGGACAGACGCGCAGGTTGAAAACCAAAGCAAAGTATTGATAGCAATAATAATCTCAAAATTTCTTAAAATATCTAATTACTAATTTTATTTAAAAAACTTAATAAAAAGTGGGAAAAATCAAATTGACATTTATCACTAGTAACAACAATGATATTTACTTAAATTCTTTGTACAATTTCATTACAGTTCTTAGAATGACACATATGGAATACATTAGATGGCTTCCAAATAATGTGTGAAATTCGTTCTTATGAGCCGGCTGTATTGACGGTCACCTTAAACCAATTTAAAACTTCTAACACTTACTTACTACCGTTCTTTGACACATGTCCCATTTAAAGGTAATAATATGTTTCCGAACGCTTTTTAGGTTTTTCGGTAGCTTTATTGGTTATTCGGAAAAAAAATCTCAAACTTGCTTATATTTATAGTATAGTATAAATAGTATATTATATATAGTATTTTTTTATAACATAGGTTTGTATGTAAAAGAAAACGTGTAATTTGTTTTTTTTTTTACAAATTTACAAAGTATGAAAATGTGAAACTATGTTTTTGAAAAACAAAATTTTTATCATTAACAAAACTTTAGGAAAAAACATTTTTATTTATATAGTAACGCCAGAAAATCGTCTTATTTACAAAAATCGAATGTGAAGAAACTATTGCATTAAAATTGTTAAATTGTTTTATTTTTAGTAATTTATTTAAAATTGGCGTTAGATTAGACCCCGCTATAGCACTACGTTGATCAAAATATGGATAGTAGTTGATACCATTATTTTTTACGGAGTGTACCTCAAGGTCGTTTCTCTACAGCCGGTTCTTAAAACAAGGAAAACCCCCAATCGTTTTGTTCTACAGGTTTAGGAGGATCGAAGTCAAAGCGTCGGCAAGCACGCTGCACAAAACAATCGAAGTAGCAAATGAGATAATACTGCGTGTGTGGACTTCACCCGTTTATCGTGTTTTCTCACAACATAAGTGATCACTTTTCATAATCAAAATTACCCCAAGGGCTGTTGTAATCATACAAGTTCGCCTACTCCGCTAGATCCTTTAGAGTTGCGCTGCGAAGCCACCGAGCATGCATGCCTAGTCACCGATTCACCACGGTTTTATATGTGAAGGGTACAGGAGTCCGATTAAAGAACTTAAATTTGAACCAGGGAATTCTGAAGCGTACCCTGTATAGAAGTGCAACGTTCAATCTTTGCGTATCAAATCAAGCAATTATATTTTGGTAAGCCAAATCAGAACCTAATGAATTGTGGACATTTACCTCGAAGACAAAATACCGCTGCTATTTCCAATTTTCTGGGCAGAACCCGATCACGCACAAGATCACTCGGTAAATCCCAAGAACGTAGGTCCGGGAAACTATTAAGCGCAGTAGTTCCAGTTAAAAGTGATAAATCTTGACGGTAACAATAAGAGAGCAGCCGGGCCAGAGCGTAGAGCCTGATGGGGAAAGATGGTGATTGAGATTTATCGGCTATTGTGGAAACTAAGTCGCGTAGCCGCGCACTGTACGAGAACAGAGAATTGGCCCGGCCTGGCGACTCGTATTGATATTGTGTTTGTAAACAAACGTCGTTAGCAATATTCAATTCTCTAACAAGCACCTTATCCTAGTATGATACTCGTACTTATGTTTTAATAAATAATAAATCGTGTACACGAGGAAATAAACGTTGTTAGCAATATTCAATTCTCTAACAAGCACTTAATCCTAGAATGATACTCGTACTTATGTTTTAATAAATAATAAATAATGTAAACGATGAAATAAACGTTTTTAGCAATACTCAATTCTCTAACAAACACTTAATCTTAGAATGATACTCGTACTTATGTTTTAATAAATAATAAATCGTGTTACACGAAGAAATAAACGTTGTTAGCAATATTCAATTCTCTAACAAGCACTTAATCCTAGAATGATACTCGTACTTATGTTTTAATAAATAATGTAAACTAAGAAATAAACGTTTTTAGCAATACTCAATTCTCTAACAAGCACTTAATCTTAGAATGATACTCATACTTATGTTTTAATAAATCGTGTAAACGAAGGAAATAAACGTTGTTAGCAATATTCAATTCTCTAACAAACACTTAATCTTAGAATGATACTCGTACTTATGTTTTAATAAATAATAAATCGTGTTAACGAAGAAATAAACGTTTTTTAGCAATACTCAATTCTCTAACAAGCACTTAATCCTAGAATGATACTCGTACTTATGTATTATTTAAATACTTGTGTTTTAATAAATAATAAATAATGTAAACGATGAAATAAACGTTTTTTAGCAATACTCAATTCTCTAACAAACACTTAATCCTTAGAATGATACTCGTACTTATGTTTTAATAAATAATAAATCGTGTTAACGAAGAAATAAACGTTGTTAGCAATATTCAATTCTCTAACAAGCACTTAATCCTAGAATGATACTCGTACTTATGTTTTAATAAATCGTGTAAACGAGGAAATAAACGTTGTTAGCAATATTCAATTCTCTAACAAGCACTTAATCCTAGAATGATACTCGTACTTATGTTTTAATAAATACAGCATCGTGTAATCAAGGAAACGTACCACTTTTTTGCACTAAGTAACGGTAGTCCTGTAAGGAAAATAAGTAAAAATTAAATATATTTCAATAAAATATCCTACCGACCGTTATGAACACACAATTTATTGAACTTTTCATAGTATCAAGGTACAATTTACAATAAAACGTTTCTGTACATAAATCTTACCACAAGATTGGATTAGTCACAATTCTCTGCCCTAAACATTTACATAATTTTGGATAAATATGTATACTTGTATAAGGAAGTTTCAGATGTGTCAGGATAATAATTTAAATGCCATTCATAAAGATTATACTTGGTGACTGAAAACCCCAAATTCATAGTATATACAAGTTTTTAGTTTTCTTAAGGATACTCCAAAACAGGTGTCAAAATTAGTAAAAAATTAGGAATGCTAAATTTCTTTCTAGCTGATTGTACTCGTGTTTTGTCCTAACACCACCTTAAAATATCGCTTTTATAATCGAAACAGTTTAAGACTTACATTGCGGCTCTATACTGAATGGTCTAGAGTGGTCATTATAGACGACAGCATTCATAATGGGACCTGCAGATCTGACTTGTACATACATGCAGTTAAACTACTGTAACTAACTGACTAACTACAATACAAGTAGTTAACACCTCACTACGGCCCCTATAATAAATTATCCCCAACAAGCAGCATGCATTAGCTGCAGTCAGCGTACTAAACCTTTCTACGGTATAACCGTGTAGCTATAACAGAAGTAGTTATCACTTTAATTGCGGCTCTATACTCAGTGATCTTGAGTAGTCTTAACAAACAGCATTCATTATAGTGTCTGAAACTGTTAATTATTGTCAATTAAATAACTTTAAGAATGTAAAAAATTTAACATTTTGGGTGGAACTATACTTAATTAAGTAATTTAAATTCAGTTTGGATCAGATTCCGTTATATGCCCCCAACGCTTAAACTTTTTTCAATGAACTTAGAACGTTATAAAACGATGTAGTTTAGTAACAGAACTAACATTATGCCCCCAACGCTAATTTTTCATTTACGGATGATTATAATAAATTATAATTGGTTACTAGCTAAGAAAAAAGGGTACTTACGTATTATATCGACCACACCCCTATATTTCTCCAAACACAAAAATTCAACAAAAACAAACATTACCACCCAAACAAAAACTAAACTCTTTATTGAAACAAAAAAACACACAAAACTTGTTTTTATTTTTGATCACACTCCGCCACCCAAAATGCGAGTGCCTCCGGCCATCAGCGCGGACTTCGGCAGAAAGTGCTGCCCCGTGCTGATGTCAACGAAAGAAAAACATCCCTCGAGATAGTACCTATCAGTAAAATATCACATTCTAGAGGGGCTGATCAGAAATATAAATTGAATTGTAGTGGAAAGGCAATTATGTAAGGTAATTATGTGTAAAAAACTTAAATAATCATGTGATGCCGCGCGGCCTGCCGTAATCGGGTCTCTCGAGAAAGATAAGATAACAGCGACAACAATACCGACCGCAATACCTGGAAATGCTTGTTGATTGATGGAATGTTAGTTCTGTTACTCAACTAAATCGTTTTATAACGTTCTAAGTTCATCGAAAAAAGTTTAAGCGTTGGGGGCATATAACGGAATCTGACCTCAGTGTGTACTATCAGGAGCACAACATACAGTTTACCTAGGTTTGAGGAAATCAGCAGCGACATCAGTTGTAAGAGCGGAGTGGTTTGCATATTGCGAAGGCGGTTCTGTATTAGATTAACTTCTCGCCCTTTGACGCAAAATCCTGTTAGATCAGAGAGAAGGTTTTGGTTGTACGGTCCTCATAATGTATCTCAGGTGTACATGTGGGTTACTCTAAGGTCCTCTAATACAAATTCCAGTTGGTGGAAGAAATGGCTGGTCAAAGCTTAAGGAACTGCAAGGGTTAAATCGACAACTTTTGAGCGAAAATTGGATTAAAACGTGTTTAATTATAATTATCATTTTTTAAGCCGGGGATGAGACAATAGTTATGTGTTATAACAATTAAAGTTGTATTGTTACAATCAAAAATGTGTTATCACAATTAAAGTTATGTATTATCACAATAAAATTTGTGTTGCCACAAACAAAAAGTAAGTGTAATCACAATCCAAGCTAAGTGTTATCACAATAAAAGTTATGTGTTGTAAGGATAACATTTATGTGCTATCACAATAAACTTTATGTGCTGTCACAATCGAATTTTTGTGTTATGACAATGAAAGTTGTATTATCACAATCAAAGTTAACTATTAACGTTTAAGATTCAACAGTTTAACTTTACTGGAGATTAGAATCTTATGTCAATAATAATAATTATGATAATCGTCCTTAGTATTTGGTCTAAAATTAATATGCAAATGTTTCAAATATAATGAATATGCCAAATAAATCGGTAGAAAAATTAAAATCAAGTGGAAGCCACTTTGGTGAATCCGTTGTGCTAAAAATATCATAGAAATTAAAAAGTTGAAATCTTATCAATTATAAACATTGAAACAATACACTATGCAAAATTGTATGTGGATTTGATACATTTATACATTTATTAAAACAAAATAAATAGTAAAGAATGACTGTATTATGTAGTAATTATGCTGTTCTAGATAATGCAAAATACCAACTAGTAGCCTATAGCATATAATGCGGATATAGCCTATGTACGATTAGTGGGAAAGAGATCAGACACAGCCAATAAATGGCAAAACGCTCGGTAGAAGAGCCTGAAGAGAGTGGATGCACTATACACGAGGTGTAAAGCCTTTACTAGCAACAAGAGACGCTGTCAATATAATGAATCTGGGCTCAGTAGAATAGTGATGGATGCGCTAATGTCGTGTACAACCTGTACTAGCAACAAGAGACGCTGTCAATATAATGAATCTGGGCTCAGTAGAATAGTGATGGATGCGCTAATGTCGTGTACAACCTGTACTAGCAACAAGAGACGCTGTCAATATAATGAATCTGGGCTCAGTAGAATAGTGATGGATGCGCTAATATCGTGTAAAGCCTGTACTAGCAACAAGAGACGCTGTCAATATAATGAATCTGGGCTCAGTAGAATAGTGATGGATGCGCTAATGTCGTGTACAACCTGTACTAGCAACAAGAGACGCTGTCAATATAATGAATCTGGGCTCAGTAGAATAGTGATGGATGCGCTAATATCGTGTACAACCTGTACTAGCAACAAGAGACGCTGTCAATATAATGAATCTGGGCTCAGTAGAATAGTGATGGATGCGCTAATGTCGTGTACAACCTGTACTAGCAACAAGAGACGCTGTCACTATAATGAATCTGAGCTCAGTAGAATAGTGATGGATGCGCTAATATCGTGTACAACCTGTACTAGCAACAAGAGACGCTGTCAATATAATGAATCTGAGCTCAGTAGAATAGTGATGGATGCGCTAATGTCGTGTACAACCTGTACTAGCAACAAGAGACGCTGTCAATATAATGAATCTGGGCTCAGTAGAATAGTGATGGATGCGCTAATGTCGTGTACAACCTGTACTAGCAACAAGAGACGCTGTCAATATAATGAATCTGGGCTCAGTAGAATAGTGATGGATGCGCTAATATCGTGTACAACCTGTACTAGCAACAAGAGACGCTGTCAATGTAATGAATCTGGGCTCAGTAGAATAGTGATGGATGCGCTAATATCGTGTACAACCTGTACTAGCAACAAGAGACGCTGTCAATATAATGAATCTGGGCTCAGTAGAATAGTGATGGATGCGCTAATGTCGTGTACAACCTGTACTAGCAACAAGAGACGCTGTCAATATAATGAATCTGGGCTCAGTAGAATAGTGATGGATGCGCTAATGTCGTGTACAACCTGTACTAGCAACAAGAGACGCTGTCAATATAATGAATCTGGGCTCAGTAGAATAGTGATGGATGCGATAATGTCGTGTACAACCTGTACTAGCAACAAGAGACGATGTCAATATAATGAATCTGGGCTCAGTAGAATAGTGATGGATGCGCTAATGTCGTGTACAACCTGTACTAGCAACAAGAGACGCTGTCAATATAATGAATCTGGGCTCAGTAGAATAGTGATGGATGCGCTAATGTCGTGTACAACCTGTACTAGCAACAAGAGACGCTGTCAATATATGAATCTGGGCTCAGTAGAATAGTGATGGATGCGGTATATCGTGTACAAACCTGTACTAGCAACAAGAGACGCTGTCACTATAATGAATCTGGGCTCAGTAGAATAGTGGTGGATGCGGTTTATTAGCGAGAGACCAACTACGATGTCAATATAACTAATCTGCGCTCGGTAGAAAATCCTGAAGAGAACAATTATGGATGCGCTATGTTGTGTAATAACCTGTAATAGGGACCAGAGATGCTGTAAATACAACGAATCTGCGCTCAGTAGAAGAGCCTGAAGAGAAAAGTAATGTATGGGTCCTATGGTGTAAAGCCTGTACTAGATAGAGCCGCATACCAGACAGTCTGTGCAGTGCGGATATAGGATGTGCACGATTGCAAGGAAAGCGACCAGAGACCAGAAGCCGTCATGGCATGACTCAGCACCCATTAGAAAGCCTGTGATAGAGGAGGTGAGGAGGGGGGAGACACCAAAGTGACCCAGTGTGTGATGTGTGTCACCCAGTCATCGACCCCGCGCCTCGCTTGTCTCTCAGTAACGTTTCGGTTTCCTTTATGCTGCCTTCGTCATAATGCCAGCAGCCACAAACGCGAAGTAGCACAACCGAAAGTGCATATTTTCCAATTAACTTTATAGTCAACATGAGTCGGTGATTCACTTTCAACATTTACCGGCGTCCCTCTCTACATACAAATGAACTTCATGGCCTACTAAGGCCACGGACAGAAGCGAGGTCAAGTTTGATTCCTGGAGAAACACGGCACTTAATTTTACGATCTTTCTTTATTTAGTGTGCACGTACGGGAACCAAGGAGCGAACCAAAGAGACAATTTTGTTATTGAATAAAATAGTAGTAGATATGTATTTTGAGGTTCTAGACCACTTTTGGAAGCAAACCGTAATTCCAACATAAAATCCTTTTCAATGTACCATTATTGAGTGAGAAATAAACATTAAATGTTTTGGAGCTAAAATCACGGTTTTTTTTTTTTTTTTTTTTTTTTTTTGAAAGTATAACTTCGATTTTTCAACTTAAAAGTGTATAATTTACCCAATTGTTTGTAGAAGTATTATTCTTTTATTCGTATTAAATGGCACTGTAACAAGAGTTTAATGAGGTTGGCGATTTAAAATTCAAAGAATATAAGAAATTAATTGATTTAGAAGACAAAAGGAAATATCAAATCATGAATTTGGAAAAAATTAAAGATAAATTCGGGCTGACAATCATAGCAGAATTGGTAGATTTGAAAGTAAATTTACCTAAGAGATTTGTAAGCCTTTTAGATAAAAAAAAGATTAAAGGATTGAATAAAAATTATAAAATACACTTGATTGTTACTGGAAAGAAGACTATTAAACACAAAGAATGTGTTACAATTAACTTTGTAGAATAAAGATATTTCATTAAAAAAAAACTTAAGAAATTATAAGCCAACAATGAACATTAAAAAAATTATAGACTCGGTTATTTTTCATTCGTGAGTTACTGTTTGATTTCTCAAATCTCATTGAACAGAATTTTATGTTGAATTACGGTTTGCCTCCAAAAGTCGTCTAGAACCGCCAAATACATATCTACTGCAATGTATCAACCTGGACTTATACTACCTTCTCACATTGTGTCATGGAAAGCACTAACTCAGGCAACAGAAATACTCCGTAGCATCTCTAGGACAGCTTGAGCTATAGTACTCAATTGAGTATTCATGTATTGTCTACTCAACTGACAGTGCTTTGCATCTCTCGTACCTGAGGTGAACGGACTAAGAGTCCATGGGAAAATTCTTGAAATTGATTAGACTAGATTGACACCTGCCGAAGCAAATCTCCAAAATTGAAAGTCATCTAATGGATGATGATTTACCAGACGTTCCATACTTTTGCGAAGTTACGATTTGTTTCGTCAAAACATTGACATCATAAGGTATCCACGCATTAGGTTTCATTGTTTATTAAAATGAAAAACACAATGTACACGACACAATTAAACATAAATAAACATTAGCATTCACGAATGAATTTTATATGCCTAGCAGCAGTAGGAATGAACGTTAATTGTATCGCGAAAGTTATTTGTTTGAACGTTTATTTTCCGTTCAAACGTGTGCTTACAAACAGCGGTAAGTTTATATACGTGTATTCTTAATCCTGGATCATTTTTAAATAACCTTCTTTCAGTCGCATGCGAATCTAGATGTACCTTCCCTTCGGTTTAATTCAGGACATTCAATACAAACAGCAAGTATTTTTTACATTGCATGAATGGGAATATTCATAGTTAATTATATTTCTATTAACTAAGTTTAAAATTTATGTATACGTAATACATTCCAGCTGTCCATCACTAAATTTTACATTTAAAACAATTATGCAGTCATCGTGTAAAAAGTGTAAAACCACATTAAGGCACGTGTTGATTTGACAGATAACGTTACACGTGTAAAAGCTAATATGCCATGTAAGATGTTCTCTGGCACTCGAGGGGAAGGTGCTTAACGCAAGCATGTAAGGCGAGATGGCAGAGCTGATAATGTGTGATAACCCCGTGACGAGGTGTCGCGATCATGTGAAACGGTGCTTCATTGTAACATATCGAGACTCCTGTATCACATCGTGGTGATCACATTATTGACAGATACGTAAATGTGTAAATAAAATCAACACAGAACACAGCACAGAGCTGTACAAAAGTCACATTAAATTTATAGATGTATATATCAATCAATGGTATTGGAATGAAACAGGATTTTTCCGGATATTTGCCATCGTTCAGTGATACAAAAAATCATTAACACTATGTTTCGAGATCTGCAATCTGAACTCTTCTTCATGTAAATAACTAAACTAACAGATAATTACAAACTAGGTTAAAATAAACTAATCATACCAGAGCGTTGTGACACGCGTAAGTCAGGAATCACAACCACCATGTTATATGTCAACTTCACTAACTGTAAAACATGCAATTAAAAAACTAAACACAACACTAATTATTAAAACTGAACTACAGAATAAAGGTCACAATAGGTTGTTATTAATTTTTTTGTATCATTGAACGATGCAAATATCCTGAAAAAAACCTGATTCCTTCACATCCTTTCCATCGACAAAAACCAACTTCAAACAAAGTATTGAAATTTCTAAATTTTTGTGTGTTCAAGAAAATTATAACCATGCGTGTGCTTTTTAAATACAATAAAAGGCTTCCCATCGAAACTTGACATTTTCATGAACGATCTGGGTAAGGAGAGAGTATTTAATGGCACTTTAAAATATATATCTCTACTTGTCAAAAACAAAACGTTATAATATACCTTCTAATTTTCTTGATTTATGTAACTCTCGATGGTCGTGATAATAACGTAAATTGAAAGTAGAGTTCTATTTAAATATTGATATTTCCCTTAAGAGCGCACTCGAGTTCCCAAGGCCTCACTTCACCCCATATGAAGGGAGATGTTTCCATTACACAAATGCACGGAGGTCTACCAAACCGTTTGGGATTTCAATGTTCACACACGAACATGTAGATAGATAATTCTTGATAGCATATTTATTGTACAAGTATATTAAAATAAGAAGACAAAATTTTTGCGCCGCGCACCTGTCTTAACGAGCTTCTTGTATTAGTTACATCGAAGGTTATCGTTTATGTCACCTCATGCCAATTACGTAGAACAAAGTTACTCAATTTAGAGCGAGTATACACTTTTTTAACTTGTAAAAGTAACAATTATTTGTTATTTCTTATGTTCATTCCATACTGTATAATTTATTGAAAACGTTAATCGCAATCAGATAATTTTTTTCTACCAATATTACATTTTCTACTAACGCCGATTTCAAGGAGGCAGGAGCAGAATAAATTGGTTCACGATCGCCAGTTGGACGTAGCAAGACCTAGATCCGAGACCAAGACGTCGGTATAACTTAATATCGAGAGCCTTTGTCTTGTAATAACTTGCTAACTCGATATCTACTCTGCCTCCAGCACCCTCCTCTACCCTCAACCTCGCCCCGCACATACAACTGTCACTCTATCTATCTCTCGCTCATTCTCTGCCATTTTCACTGCAAAACTCCCTTAAAATTATATTTGATTGACTCTTTTGGATCGGAAATGGTAAATTTACAGTTGCATTATTACATCACTCACATTAGTTATTTATTTCCTACTTTACCCATGCATATATTTACTTTGATAGTCCGGAATTTGACAGTCCTACAAGCTTAATAGTGACGCAGCATTAGTCAAAGAGCAGTACGTAAAAGCTCAATCATGTCATGTTTTGTGTTTTTATATTAAAATTATTGTTTCTCTTCTCGTAAAAAAGTAATACATAAATTTTCTATTTCATACATTTGATCGTTGAAACTATAAACGATAGTTGACATCATAGTGTATCGTATATGGAATTACCAAAGCTTATACGATTAAATTCGTAAATACGTCTGATTTTTGGTATTACGACGTTTTGGGCAATCCCAGGTCCCGTAACCAATAATTATGAAATAATGATTTTGATATCTTGACATTTTATCAATTTAAAATGGCTCAATCAAAAAGTAAACAGAAAAATGAAAAGCTCGAGTGTAAACATAATTGTTCATAATACAAATCTTGCACATTTTTTGTGGTCTTTAAACCTAAAATGTTATAAAAATTCATTATTTATACGTAAAATTTCCAATGGTTAACAATTTAAATCGATATAAGATTAAAAGAGACATAATATAGTTAAGAACTGAGAGAATCAGAGAGACAAAGATGTTTCAGTTTCAGTTTAACATTTCTTTAGATTATAATATCATTATGATCTTACATAAAGTGAACCGTAACAATACACGATAACTTTAACACTTACGGCTTGTTCAAATTTGCTTTAACATGTACGGTTATTAGGTTGGAAACTAAAGTTACAATTTGTAAAATGGTCAAGCCAACAATGATAATAACGCAACTGTGGAATGTTCCTGTTTTTGAAGCGAGACATATTTAGCAAACTACTACACTCGAGGTGATAAAATTTATACTGCTTGTTGTTCTATTTCTGTATAAGATGTATATAAATATTTAATTAGTTACTCCTTTTATATAAGTAAAACTATTCATTCTGTCCTACCATTTAAGGTAAAGTTAATATTGAGTATGTGGCAAAAAGGAGCTGTACACACGAGGCTTAACATTTAACCTCAATGATTATTATAAACAATTAATTAATTAAATTGTTTTGAACAGCTATATTGAATATCTTTTATTGTTCAAATTAACAGTACTTTGCCACGTTCTAGTAAAGAATAACAAAAAGATATCGAGTGTTACGTAATCTGTAAATCAACAGAGGAACTCAGCAACAGTGTTATTTGTTGATTAGATACCTAAGTGACAATCAAGTAGCCAAGATAACCGTCTACAAGAACAGCTGCGAAAGGCGCGTATGTCCAAGATTGCTAACTGCGCAACAGTTTCAAGGCGAACAGGAACCAGGAGAATGTCAGGAGGGTACGTGAACTACGCCACAACAACATTGTTAGACAGTTATGTTTAAATACTGGATTCCAGCCTGCTCTATTTTTTCCTTTTAAGAAATAACGAGATTTGAATGTTCTTGTTCGAGTTTCCTTTTGCAACGCAAGGGCTTTGTAGGAATGTTGAAAAGTTACAACGTGACCTAGGCTTCGATTTAAATGGTAAAACCAGATGAATACTGAAGGCACTCCTTTATTATTATTTATTTATTTATTCACGGCAATACGCCAATTACAAAACTAAACACAGTTTGCAGATGGCTGCCTGCAATAATAAAATAAAAGCCATCATGACTACAATTAAAGTATGGATTAATATATAATAAGTAATATTAACAAGATTGTATAGTAAAAAGCTAGATACTTAATGAAAATAACATAACTGGATAGATGAGTGACACTAAATACCAGAAAAACGAATACAATTGATTACAACATAAGATAGACAACGATAACACTACTAAATAAGTAACAAAATTGTACAGTAAAAAGCTAGATCCTTGAATGAAAATAACATAACTAGATATATGAGTGACACCAAAAACCAGAAACGAAAACAATTGATAACAACATAATGATAGACAACGATAACACTAATAGACTATGAAAAATTAACAATGTAACATATACTAGTAACCACTATAAATACGCGACAAACTTGAAACATGCTACGGAAAAGATAAATACATAACAATTTAAATAAGTAATAACAGAAGATGCCGAATACACAATAGCCTAAGAGACGATTAGAATAAATACAATACAATAAATAATAAAGACAGATATGAGCTTAGTTAATGAAATACACCCGAAATCAGTTAAATGCCGCTATTGGTTATAGATTTCGGAAGTCAGTGCTCTAAGGATAGGAATAAAGTCCTCAGACTAGAGGTGCTGTCGTAGAAGAAATCATAGTGCCTTTGCCTGGCAATACCACGCTGAAATCAAAATGCCACGTGGTGGACCACCCTGAAATGTTTTTATCATGCCTCTATAGATTGCACTACTTGTCAATACTCTATGGATGGCTCTCAGGTCCATTTACTTTCATGTCTCAAAATCTTAATTCTGCAACTCTCACTACCTCTCCCCCAATGATAGGTAACAAAACATTTTTATTAGTTGCAATAGATCTCACATTTTGCAGGGTATAGAGCTAAAGTATTCTGGAGTGTCGAGTTCTGTAATGATCATCGAGAGAAAAAAATGGAAGAAATCTCACTGTCCAATGCTTCTAATATAATTCTAAAGCATAAAAAGGGAAGCATACTTATTTTGTGTTTCCTAAAATAACATTAGAATTGTTTCTAAATATATCGATCATACATTTTTATTACAATTAATAAATGGTACAATGTCAATAAAGGGTATAATAAAAACATAATTGACATACAAATGCAATACTTTCCTCCATTTATCTGACAACAAATTTAAAACTTAAATATTCTATTAACTATATATTAGGCTAATAATAACTCTATTAACTTATTGATAATCCTATTTACTTAATAATAAAAGCTCTGTTTAATACGGTTTTACTGTTTAGAAGGTTTCAAATTATTGTACATTTTAACATTTATAACACAACGTTTTTATGAATAAATCGATTGTATCATCATGTAATTAATGCGATGTACTTATGGATTTACAGAAGTCAAAGTCAGGAAAATCACTGATCACAATGTAAATCACCAACCGATGTATCAGAACTGGATCAGCTTTACTGTCCTACCCCTCGTGGCGTTACAGCCCTAAAGAACGGTTTTATAGATCTTAAAAAGAGCCAGCAACGTCTTATCTAGGAGTCCTGCTCTTTTATTTGAAATCTATTCCTGACCATTTCTCACCATAAACTTCCTAATCACATAATAACTTTAATGATTGCTACAAAACTAGTTTTAATTGTTGTCATAACTTACTGTATAAATAATATTGTTAATTTTCCATAATTTTTACATTTTGCACACAATTAACTTGGACTGGTATTCTGTACCGTTAAAAACTTTTTTTAGTGAAATTGCATTTTTAAATCATGCACTCTGTTAAAACTAAAGTATCTTATTGATATATAAAGCGTTAAGGAATAGCTGACGTTACCTTAATATTATTACAGAGCATTTCGGAAACTCACCTGAAACAGAAATTAATTACAAATTAATACAAATTTTAAGTTGTATTTACTAAATTCAAAATAACATTAAAAACAACTGTAAAAGGAAAGATCTGTATCTTATATTCATTTTCAGTGAGGTCCATTGGTAAGGTTTATAACATTGGCATCACGTATTCAATTATAGATTGCTAAAGATAACGGTTAGTTCTTTGTTTGAAGGTTATTTTTGACGATGGAAGGATTGTGAAGGAAACAGGATTTTTTCCGGACATTTGCCATCGTTCAGTGAAACAATCAGTAACACTACGTTTCGAGATCTGCAATCTGATCTCTTCTTCAGGTAATAACTAACCTAATACATAATTACAAACTAGGTTAAAAATAAACAAATCATACCTAAGCGTTGTGGCACGCCTAAGTCAGGAATCACAACCACCATGTTGTTTGTCAACTTCACTAACTCTATAAACATGCACTTAATAAAAAACTATACACAACACTAATCATTAAAACTTAACTACAGAATACAGGTCACAATACGTATGCATTCGTCTACCAACAACCTACGACTGTCCAGAGGGCACTAGCCAATGGCAATCGTCACGGCAGACAAAAACAAGATGGCGGAAATTAAAATGAAGGGGGAAAGGAATGGGCCCTTTTGTTATTATTGGTTCATGCTAGGTGAACTTCTTAAAACCATATTGTGACTCCGCATTGGTTTATTACAAATATCTGATCCGTTTGATACTTTTGGTTTTCTTATTAGTTCATTTTTTAGAATTGGCAACCAAAGCGGCCTAATCTCAATCTCTGATGGTTGACTGATTGGTTGGTCTGCCAATTTAATGTATGTTGCCTCAATTAATTTCCTTTTGAAGAAATGTTAGATTATTTTATTTTAAATTTTATTATTCAAATAAAAAACATCAGACTTCTTTATTATTGTGATATATTTTATCAAACATTTAACTGTATCATTAAGATAAGTTTACACACCAAAGAGGTACAAAAATGAGTTTCTGCTGGTGGTAGAAAGATTCTCACTCAAATACAACACTTGATGTAATACTGTCAACGTTTATTTGGATCTTTTCTGTAATAAGAACTGTAACAAATTTCCGAAATGTCTGGTTTCATCAATGTTCACGAACGTGTGTACATACTAGTGTCTTCTGGAGACGTGTGCTCACACATGAACCACGTTCACGAGATTGACTTTTTTGGACTTGGGCACTACAATTATTTATTTCCCACTAAATGTAATGAAAATTCTATATAATCATTTCTATTAATGCACAATTTTAATAAGAATATTTTACCACTATTTAACTAATACCATTTCGTAAATATACGACTGATATTACAGTTTTGTATTGTACTTCTAAGTACGCATTATTTTTAAAACATTGCGGCTAAACAGTAAGAGATGAATTGAAACTTGAAAAACAATTAAGTAATGAATGTCTTATTTTAGCAGGTGAAAGTAGGGATAAGAAGTCCTCTCTAAAACTTAACCAGGGGACCAACAGCTTAGAGATGATTTCCGAACCACCACCAATGACCGGGCAGGCGGGCTGATTGCAAGGATATGATTGCTCAGCGGTCACCCATCCAAGCAGCAACCACACTCGACGTTGCTTGATTCGATTATCTCACGAAAATCGCCGTACCCGCTTAACTACGCCATTGGTCTTGTGTTCAGTTTAAATATGTTAACTATCTGGATCTCACAAACCGGACATTAAAACATTGTTACAAATTTAAACTTTAAATTGAAAACTACGTAACTTGCAACATTAGAGACATGAATAAATAAATGGATAAATAATTTAAATATACATACATTAATGCGCACACTGTAGGGAAATAGAATACATAATTATTACACCAACATATAGTGGTTCACACACCGGCTGTGTTACAAGCTTGTCTAGTCGAGTATATTAGTGCCAGTAGGTCGAGTCTCGGAGAGAAATATCCAACTTAGCAATATTACTGAAGGATGATTGTTGTTATAATACCAAACCCAGGAGTGTGACAGGAAATATATATTTACTAATAAACATATTTATTGAGAAATGTAACTATTGTAATTAAATTAACTCATTCTCACGATTAATTAACAAAGTCCATTAGTTCTCGGTGTGCGTACTATATATTCTTCACGGTCACACGTTTTCTAGTATTGATTCACACAAATATAAGATATTTATAATCATAATCTGTCAGACCGATTAGGAAATCGACTATATGCTTGTTTGTGGTTTGTATAAAAAGTTAAAGTACAGCACTTTTACGTAATAGAAATGACATTTAGCATAACTTTTACACAAACATATTTTCCTTATATAAAAAAGCGAACACTTTATTAACTTTATGCAAATTTTACAAAAACCGACACACAAAATTGTATAAAGTTTATTTTTTACAATGGAAGGATTGTGAAGGAAACAGGATTTTTCCGGACATTTGCCCTCGTTCAGTGAAACAAAAAATCAGTAACACTACGTTTTGAGATCTGCAATCTGATTTCTTCTTCAGGTAAATAACTAACCTAACACATTATTACAACCTAGGCTAAAATGAACAAATCATACCAGAGCGTTGTGACACGCATAAGTCAGGAATCACAACCATCATGGTAGGGCTAATAATCACTCTCTAACACTTCTCCTGAGGATAAGTAACTCTAAAAGTTAATATTAATTTTAGTTTTGTACTAAGTGCATGTTTTAGAGTTAGTGAAGTTGACACACAACATGGTGGTATGATTTGTTTATTTTAGCCTAGTTTAGCAAATGTCCGGAAAAATCCTGTTTCTTTCAAAATTGTATATGTTTTCTTAATATTGGATTTAAAAATAAGTGAGCAAATTAATGTTTAATGCTCTGCAAAACCTTACAAAAAGAGTAGTTTAAAAGTAACAAGTTTTTATATGAAAAAAAAATGTATTATGATCCTACGAACAATTAATTAACAGCACTAAGTGCTGTTGTTGTGTTAGCTTTTATAAAATTTTACATAACAAATTTTAAATTTTCGTAAAATTTAAATCAATAGAATTTCAGATTATTAGTAATAGTTATAAAATCTATTTATTTATTTTTAACAATTTTCTCCAGCTCAGCCAAATATGGATTATTACCGACAAATAAATATTGGTATATGCCGGAAATAACTTTTCCAATACAGCAGTGTTCACAAGAGACAATGCCGCAGGGTATGTCCAGTCCATGTCGCCTAATACACCAACAAAGACACCACCAGGCGGGTATCCCTTGGTCGCTATTGTGCTGAAAACGAACAAAAGATCGTACGTTATTGTTTGAATGAACTCATCGGTATGTCTATTTCATATCCACATCGTGATTATCACATATCCGGATTTTGTCCCGTTCTACAAAACCCAAACTGGGCAGAATTGACAACCCAAAATAATTCTGATTATATAATGTGAACCATACAATAATTTAATTTAATTTAAACAAAATTGTTTATGATTTAAAGGTTAATGTACTTGTCCCTATCTAACAATAATAGAGTCACTAATTTATTAATCATATTCGCCTTTGATAAGTACAGCGCGTGCGCGTTTATAATTTATTACCAATAAGAAGAAACAGGAATCTCTAAAATAAATAAAGTTCTATCACTAGAAAAGAATTAGTGTTGTTTCGAAGCTGATGTTCTTGGAAAAGGACTGATGCGAAGAGGCTCTTTACTTCTTAAGAGTTTTCCTGTAAAGCAGCTCTCTCACAAATCAAATCAGAGATTTTGTTTTCGTGTACGGAGCGCTCTTGTTAAAAAAATAAAATGCTGCACTTCAATAAACACTCCGTTACTTCTACCCTAATGATTTTATGCTGAGTCAATAAAAACGCAACTCATTTCGTTGTATAAAAAACACGCCACGAATCAATTGAATGTTTTCTTTCATTAGTAGTATAAAAACTGAGTACGTTTTGTACTTCAAATAAATAAAGTACAATGGACTGCAATGATGTTTACAACAGAGACAACAAATGTTATTTGTTTTCTCCACCTAGTGAATGTTTTGGGATGACGGTACAAGGCAGCCCTACAATGCTGCAATAATATTATTACCACATACAGAACTGTTCTATTGAGTGTTTATTGTAATAGCAAAATACGAGTCTAAATATCATTTATATTTCCGTGAATTTGAGAAACTAAACAACGTGTGATAGAACATCTCAGATGTAATAGGTAAAAGTTTTCTTTTCTGAAATAACGGTGCTCTTTCACACAGGCTATATGTTATATTTATTATGCACAAGGTTTGTACACCACTCCATGTATCTATGCTCATTTCTTTCTCGAGATGTTTTGCTGATAGGTAAACAAAACGAAAATCGTGCAGAAAATACATTTTTTTCACCCTCCTGGTAGAAAAAAGAGAAATTAAGTGAGCCCACCGAGTGATTCCATGTTTGAAAATGCACCACAATAGAACTTTTTCTTTTCTATATAGAAAAGAAGTTTCTAGCAAAGTTTTAAACCTACAGATGAAATCTTTTCACGTGAGACATTCACAATTTGTTTTTAAGTTAGACTTCATAGCAGTGTTCAAATAATCAAGTTCCGGTTATGTAGGTGGGGAAGTATTACAACGCAACACTTCACTGAAACCAATTACCGAATTAAAAAAAGTCACATGTTAAACATATCATTACACTATGTTTGTTAACACATGTATTTATTTTGCTATTTTCTCGTTGCCATCACGGTTGCCCATAAGACCAATATAAAATTAATGTGGATTCAGCCAAACTCCACAGAGTGATACACAGCATCATCGAACTCAGAGTTGGCTCTATGGAAATGGATATTAATGCAAACGTTCAAGTCTTATATGTCAATCTTGCGGACAGACATACAGCCCAGACATTAAGTTTTACCAGCCCCTCGAGTGGTAGGCTTCGCTAACGCTCAGGCAATATAATAAATATAAATATGTAGTCTTAACTTAGATAGTTAGATTGATAATGGATGTGACCTGTACAATTTTTATGCTGTCAAGTTCCACTTTTACTAACAGAAATTCTTGTCTGTTTCGCAATTGGTCGTCTGTCACAAATTCTAATTACTGAATAAAAGTGAAATTAATATATTGTAGCTATTCAACCGTTAGGCCTACATTTACTCAGAATAGAAATACAAATAACAAGTCTTCCAACAGTCTCCAATCGATTATGAATCAAGCTAATGTTTGACGTTCGCATATGTTAGAGTATAGAGTAAACGGCATAAACCAAATTGCCCTTCTCGGTCTGGTTAGGCATTTTACTACCCTCTACTCCCCCCCCCCCCCCCCGTAATCTGACGCTTTCTCTCATCCAGGCAATCATTTTATACATTTTTAAAATTTTCACTTGTTTTCTAAAAAATTATTTAATTGATTTAAATATTAATGCTTAAATATATCCGAAGACATATCAATTTTCTAGGTCATGTAAACAAGTACGCACATGTACTGACAAAAAAGCTATCATTTTGAAGTATGACATTTCAGATACTACTTTGGCAAACGAGGGCACAGAATTTAAAATCAAAGCGAGACGTACTCATTTTTGTTCCCCAAAGCTCGCACTCGTTCCATTAATAATAACTGGATATTGAGTTTATATATTTATTTTAATATTTCAATCCAGTATCGGGATTTAATTGCTAATATTTATCTTACGGCTATAGTTGTACTAATTCGCTCAATATGTACATGTTTTCTTCAAGCAATACGGACTCCAAAATCATAGTCAATAATGGTGACTACAATAATTTCTTTCAATAATGAATCGTTTTTAGCTGATCGTTAGTGAAGTGGGCAGGAAAAAGTCCTATTCTGTATGTTGCATGTCTGTCACAGGATATCACAAGAATAAATTCAGCTAAGGATTTGAATTTGTTGCAGGAAACTTCCTTTCTACAAAAACAAAACCTAGTTCAATGATAGTGTATCGGTGGGATTTGACTGAGAGTTATGTATCGACGAGATGCCTAACTATCTCCAAAGTTGAAATTGAAGACCATTTCAAAATGTTGCATATTTTCCTTACCACTCAAGAGAGTACCAAACTTCCTCTTCGGCATCTGTCAATACATCATTCTTCTGCAGGACATTTCTAAATCAAAAGATAATAGCATCCAAATTCTGCATAAAGTTTTATTTTTATGAAATGGAATGATGCATGCTCCCTGGGATTTAGCTGAGCGTCTGCAGGACCTATCGCTCATGAAGAGTTGTGTGAAGAGGCGTAAGTGATACAATGTATGTCTGAATGGTCTATTGTCAGAATGAATTATTAGGTTAGGTAGGACGATTGTGATACAATGTGTGCATTGTCTGTTCGCAATAAAATCTATTATTAGTAGCTGGAAAACTTTCTATAACATCTGTTTGTCTATCTGTCAACAAGATAATATATCGAGACCAAAATGAGCTATACATTTAAAATTGTGCATGAAACTTCAAACGCGAATCCTAATCTGATCTGCTCCTATTGTGTAATGAATGTGGGTACATAGGAATACTTACCTTACAGGTAGACTGATCTTTATTGGAATTTACGAAAGGATGTGAACATTCACATTTCCGTCAGTAAACCAATTGTGCTTACTTACATCTTATCATCGAGTTAACAGTTAGTGGGAAAAAGGCATTACCGCTCTCAGAGGATCTTATCAAACATAATAAGGGGGAGAGTCGATACAGTACGAGGTTGACTGTACTGATAAAAAGTGCAACGGTCACAGACAGGATTTGAACCTGCGCTATCTCTAGCTCAGACCCAAAGTCCAACGACTTAGACCGCTCGGCCATCGGCACTCCCAAATGTTACAGTGTAGCAGTGTAGGATGCGGAGTTCTAAAGTTCCGCAGTTTCCTTCCAAACTAAGAATTCAAGGATCATTCTTTATGTACGTACAGTGAGTGAGCCGTGACGCAGCTAACCTGGTGAAGCCACAGTTGGGACAGCTGCTCGTGAATACTGGTTAATTCTGGTACCTTTTCATTTCAGGAAAATAAATTACAGTTGTTTCACTTGTGGCGGAGGAGTGATATACGAGTATTGTAGTGATACATTCAGGTCAGCAACTGCCCAGCCCTGGCATATTTTGGCAAGAGATCTCTCTCATCATTTGACTTCCACCACCTCTTGTCGACCACGACTGTCCTAAACTATGTACTCACATACGAGCAATCGTTCACTATGTCGTTTATGTATGCCGTGTTTATTCTTTCTTTGTCCACTTTATTTATTTTGTTTATTATAGTCAATTTATAATAGACTACTTGTTTTTAATGGCATTCTCACCAACTTATACATATAATAGTCCCTTTATTATATAAAAGTAATTCAAAAACATCCGGGTGACACGTTTTTACGAAAAATCCGCTATGTTTTGTGTATTATTACACAGAAAAACAAAACAATTTTTAAAATTTCAATTTATAACTAAATATTATAATATTTAATTTGGAGGTTTCGTAATTCTTAAAACAAATCACATTATTTCGACATGAAGATACAAAGAAAATGGGGATAGTTTATACTCTGTTTGAAGAATCCAATATTGAAAGTTTTTTTTAAGGAAATGTCTTAAATCATTTATCTAAATTACTTTATAACGGCAAAAGAAAATAAATACATTAATAATTTATTACAAATTTACTGAATATTGACTATAAGTTTCTATAAAACTTATTCTAAGAGAATATACGACAAACATATAACGCATAGAACTAAATCTGGGTTTAAATATACAGTACCTTTTTTGGTAAACTTTTAGAAGAAGTAAGTGGTGTTTTATTCGTATATTACACATATTTCTGTTTCACCATAGTTCCTACTTAACTAGCCAACAATTAACAGGCAAGGAATTATTATCCATTTCTACCCGATATAATGTCATTTCTGATCAGTCTTTGTTGACTTTTGCTAAAGCACTTACTAGATCAATAAGTTAGGGAGGAATGACTTAAATACTTAACTTTTTCTCCTCCCCCAGTGCATTTCTTAGCAATTTTTGGACATCAGAATTCTCACGGCAGCAGGATGTGACGTATCGTTGGTATTTCCTGAAGGTATCCTGGGATTTATAGTTTTATTTCCGTCAGCACTTCAAATGTATTGTTGTAGTTACACACGTGTCAGTATGAAAAGTGCCAAACTATTATTAAATACTCATTGTAATTGAAGTTTCCAGTTATCATGATTGAAATCTAATTTTGGTACAGTCTGTGTCGAATTAGGTAAATGCTTAAACAATGTGACAACTTTTACTGGCCATATCAGTACTATTGGTACGAGAGGATTATAAAGTATTTATTACTTGAAACCTGACAAACCAAAGCGCAGTATTGATTTTAAAAAAGCTACGAAGCTTGTTTTCTCCACAATCATTTAAACGGAAAATTAAGAATTGGTTGAGCATTAGCAGCCATTGGCAAGCTACAGCTGTCCATGAGACATAAAGAGAGACAAAACAGACGTTACATTTTCGATGATTTTTGTATGTATACGTTTTATCACAACAAACACATACTCATATAAAAATCATGAAATATTTAATTTAAAATGTTGAAAATGGTTATTATGGCTAGATTTATATCTTTATTTACAACAGATACGAAAGCTAAACATGTCAGAGAGATTACCTAATATTCATGTTTAAGTTTTAAACACATTGATGTATTTAAGTGCATATATTACAGTCATTATGTATAACATCTGGTTATTATTGTTCAGTCAGAATAATGTGTATAATGGCAGAATAAAATAATAAAGAAGGATTACTCATTTTGACCAACTTCAGTCAGATATTATGTATAATGGCTGGATAAAGTAATAAAGAAGAATTATTCACTTTGACGAACCTCAGTAGGATAATGTGCATAATGGCAGGATAAAATAATAAAGAAAGATTACTCATTTTGACCAACTTCAGTCAGATATTATGTATAATGGCTGGATAAAGTAATAAAGAAGAATTAATCACTTTGATCAACTTCAGTCGGATATTATGTATAATGGCTGGATAAAGTAATAAAGAAGAATTATTCACTTTGACGAACTTCAGTCGGATAATGTGTATAATGGCTGGATAACGTTATAAAGAAGAATTATTCACTTTGACGAACTTCAGTCGGATAATGTGTATAATAGCTGGATAACGTTATAAAGAAGAATTATTCACTTTGACGAACTTCAGTCGGATAATGTGTATAATGGCTGAATAACGTGATAAATAGAGCATTAATAACCACTATGACCAAAACCACTATCTATTACACATAATGACTGGATATTATATATAATAGCTAATAGTTAATTACTTTGGCTGTGTACTCGACAACGGCAATTAATACCAGAGATAAGAAATAAATAATAAAATATGAAAGTACCACCAACACCACTCAGGAGTATATTTGTGTTCACTGTTATAGTGTAAATGCGTACGGAATTTGTTTCCTACATATAATGACTCCAGTATCAGCGGTTACAATGAAAATCCACTGTTATGAGTTTTATTGACATATATTGTGAGCACGAATATTAACAGAGTGTTAAAGCCGCAGATGTAGTAAAACCTGTGGAATATAATCTACAGCCAAGGGTAAAATATTAGCAACAATCACAATTATCAATATTAAGCATAACTAGGCTTACTGCAATTGTCTCATATGAAGCACTTAAAGAACATTTTTACATAACTTCACAGAACATTACACTCAGAACCCAAAATCACCTTCCGCTCCAAGTTTTATATATATATATATATATATATATACCTAATTAGCTGAAAAGTTACGAAATATTAAACAAATCATTTTCAGTTACATTTTATGGTATTTTATGAATAAAAACAAAAATAGGTTTGTAAACAAATAAAAGACAAAAGTACCACGTACTATATAAAAAAGTAAATAAAATATGTAACTTTTCCTAAACTTTGAGAGAAAAAAAATATTGTTGATTAGCTAAGTCAATATGTGCTTAAATAGCGCATTGATCTTTCTATGACAGAAGTTATTTATATGTTTATAATGTTGATTTGTTTTTAAAGTTCTATGTTTGTTGCTATGTTTTTTAATTTGTTTGTTGTTTTTTTTAATTCGAATTGTATAAAGAGGATACTAATTGTTATGTTTTTTTTTACTGTTAATATTGGATAAATTTTATTCAAACATTATATGGAAAAGTAGTTAGAATTATCTTTATATTAGTTATATTTTTTTATTCTTATTTTTAGTTCATTTGTAGTTTCAGGCACGTCGGAGAGTGACCAGCATGTAATTTTATGTAACTCAACTCAAAAAGTACTGTATTATGTTTATTTTATTTTGTTAAACCTAATCACACTACTGGACATGTGATTAGGCTATTCCTAAGATTATATTTTTGTAATGTTTTTGTACTTTTTTTTAAGTAATAAATAATTATTCTCATATGCTATATAATTGCTCGTAGAAACAATAACTAACCAAAAAAGCAGAAAGCATTTCAAAAAAATTCATAACTGCATTATTTATGGAATATAGAAAAAGTAAAAGATTTTATGGAATGCTGATGTAATTTTTAAACATTTATAGTAATCAATTTTAATGTATTTCAAACTGTTTTCGAGATATGAATTACATATACATTTTTTTGTTTAAAGTTTGTTATTGACGATGGAACTTGTATTAATATATGCATGTATTAATACCTCCCCAACTTGACGAAGATGATAGATTCCAATCCTCGAAACATTGTGTTATACCTTTTATAACCTATAACGACCGCATGTAAATATCATAAAACATACATAATTTATTTTACACTTGACACAAAATATACCTTCTCACACTGAGCTAGAAGGATTTCTTTTAGTGCAGCATCGTGATGAGTTTTTAAAGAAGCCATAACATTGTGAATTGATTGCAAAAATATGCAGAGAAAGGAATAAAGTTGTCGGAGTCAATGTGTTTAGGCGATGTTTAAATTAGGCCTTCGTCCCCAATTATACCCCAGGGTGCTCTACAGGCTCCATTCATCCCAACTTTGATACAATACATAAATAATGTAGTTTTACAGTAGCTTGATTAATGGAGCTTGCCAAGTTTTAACAATGCAGTCTCTCAACGCCAATTTTCTTGATTAGTGTTACACTACTATGACGCTTTACGCTTTGACAAATACAGTGGTTAATTAATTAACATTACCAAACTTTATTCATAAAAACCGTTTACTCTCCAACCGGTATGTAGAATATGTAGAATTATTTTTAGACAGAATTAAGGAACACAATGAAATAACAAATGACAAAGTGCTTTATTGGATGTTCCCTCTTGAGAAAACTGCTGCCAGCAGGATTTCCGATATCTTGAGTCCTGCCCCAGCGGACCGGCCGACGGTAATATCAGGAACAGGACCTCAGAAATTGATTTGAGTGGGAGAGAAACAGCTCCTGCATCGCATCTGTCCCATCCGCTATGCTATTCGATACACTTCCTTATTCTATACGATTTTATCTTTGACGTTTTTCTTGACTCTGTGAAATAAAAACGTCCTATTAAATACTGATTGAACAAAATTATATATACTAGTTCGTAAAAAAAATTAAGTCACCAATAACCATATATTTTTTCAAATCAAAATTAACACTTCTTTCCTTATCAACCGACTATTTTGTAAGTTTCATGTTTTATATAATGAAACATAAAATAAAGACGAACCATTTGTGTATTATTTTTCATCGTGCTCTTTAAATACTTCGACTTCTTGGTTACTTGTTAAGCTTTACGTACACTACTAATAGCTTACACGCCTAAGCCTGACCCCAGTCGTAAGCATGTGTTAGGTTAGGTTAGATGAGCAGTCACGGTTACAAAATTTATTTCAGAAGTAGATTTGCTGTCACTTATAAATGAACATACAATAGAACAATTGTTGATATTGCCGATTATACATATAGTTATAAAAACCAATTTTCTTAACGTCATCACTTATAAATGAACATACACTAACCAATTGTCGATACTGCCAATTTATACATACAGTGTTATAAAAGCCAATATTTCTTAAGGTCCCCACTTATAAATTAACGTACAATAAAATAATTATTCATATTGCTAATTATAAATACAGTGTTATAAACCAATATTTTTTAAGGTCTCTACTTATAAATGGACATACAAAAATAGATTTCGTACGTATTTCATGATCGAAATTATTTAACACCACCCGTGAAAAAAATGAAAATAATATATAGTTTGGCACTTCTTACTGAAAGCAATATTCACACTAATTAACTAGCAAGTAATTCATTAACGATAACAAATCTATGGCAATGGGGGTCTGACATAATCCCCATTATGTTTGCAGCAATGCGGAGAGCCCGCGTAATCAAGTAAATGGATCACAAACAAATATTAGGTTAACAACCTGACGCGTGCGTGTCGTGTCGTGTAGAAAGTGGGCCGGTCACACGGGCACGCGCGATACGTATTGTCTTCGGCAGGCCGCCGGCCGCAGCAGTGTCTGCGGCACACGGCCTATATACATTAACTTATCTCTCTATCTACTACATATTTATGCTATTAGAATGAGCATCATTATCGACAGCGGCCTCCTGCATACTGAATCGGCCCTTTCACTGGGTAGCTTAATGTTGTTATTGTTATTAACTTATAAACATGTAACTTGGCTGTGGTGGGAAGTGTTGATTCAATTTGACTGTTGAATTTTGCTCCAGTTCACGTTTCTTTTATTTCAGCGACCGGTATTTGTTGTTGTCTTAAACCTGCCTCCTGGAATCTGGGGTTGCGTTAGTCTGAAGAGATAGATACAAAGAAACATAACACCAGATTCCAGGAGTCAAGACTGAGACAGCGTCAGATACTAGACGCTGCAAAAACAGGAAGGTGAACTGGAGCAAAATTCAACATTCAAATTAAATCAATCCTTGCTACTATAGCTACATTAACATCGCATAGCACTTAATTGTGCATCTGATGAGACAATGAGACTGCCACTTCGCCTATTTTTAGGTATCTCTGATGTCAAAACTATGTAAAGATACGTTTTGAGCTTCTTCTAAATTAAACTTTCATCCTCAAAAATTAATTATGGAAAACAGAATTTTATGTGGTAAATAACTCTTTCAAAATAGTATTTTGAGTTATAATATGTGAAAATAAAATAGAGGAATGACTGGCCTAAATGCATTTTATGCTTTTTATTTACTTCTTGCACACTAGTATACGTATTGCGGGTATTTATGAAGCATCTTAAAAAATATTTAGCTTAGTACGTACAATCAACAACTCTGTATAAAGCTAGTCAGTAATTAGAATTATAATACACTGCATCATGTAGTTCGCTATGTGTTAAATTGTCAACCACTAATTATTTTTCAACTAAAGGAGACTTAATATCGTACTAGAAACAATGTATATCAAAAACACCTGTTTTACTTACAGCTGAAAAATACCCAATACAGACAAACAGACACTGGATTTTACCGTGTATGGGAGAACAAGTTGGGGGCGGGTGTAAAAGCAATCTACGCGGTACAGTGGGGCTATATCTATTTAGTAAAGTGTACTGAAGGCTGGATGGAGAAGACTGCGCTGGAGGCGGTAAAACTGAGTATCGTAACTCTCTGAAAGTGCAGCGTCTTCTTCATTACTTTGTGCGCTGCTGAGCAAACGCCGTATCTGGACTTAATAACGTCTCCTTTACTCACTTTGTTGACTTCCCATCCGAAATTAAATCAAAGCATGATCTTACTTGGGAATGGTGAATTTAGCTGCTATATTGCTGTTGTGATTAGATTTGTTAGAGGGACACAATAAGCGATAATTTTTCAAGAGACACAAATTTACCGTATAGGTTGTTGGCGTTGAGTTAAAAGTATTGGTGGAGGGAAAAATGGGGTCTTTTTCATTTAAGTGCCAGCACCTTACAAACATACTATACCTGACTGACAGTGCATTTAATCGTGTTTTTTTTTTGTGTTATTAGTTCGTAGGGCAGTAGTCCAGGTACTACTTCTAGCATAAACTCGTCTTATCTTATCAGTGATAAACGCGCGCCGCTTATCTTTTGCCTGTAATGAAACCATTTTCTCATAAGTGAGTTATACTTAGTTTTTCTTGTTCAATAAAGCGTGGTGAGTTGATCTGGGCTTGGAATTTGCAAGCTCGAGTTAATTTTTTTTCTAAAAGAGCAAGCAGCGCAAAGTGCTGCGCAGCGGGCAAGCATCGCGTGATCTGAGTTTTGAATAGGCAAGCTAGGGTCTTGAACGAAAAAGACCCGAAAAATGGACCGGCAGAGAACTGTTTAAAATTATAAGTATTATAAAATAAATTAAATACTCAAAAGTTAACATTTAGTAGACTATTAGATTTATTGGAATTTAACTTGTAAAAGGTAGCCATCCTAAGATTTTTTCTAAACTCCAGGTTTCCCGATCAAGAAATATTTTATCGCCTATAAAAGTGAACTTCAATTTTAGTACTCTAGATACTTTACAGTGCAGGCATTAAAAGATTTAAGGAACGGACTGAGTATAATAACAGGGATACAAGTACATATAAAGTTTTACACTATCAAGTTTAATTTAGTTACACTGTGATGAGTTCGTAATAATATCATAATCTGTGAAACTGTTAAAGATGCAGCCATGTAAGATTAAATTATGTGTAATAAGAACAATAACTATTCTAAAGGTTACAATGATATGTTCTAACTGGACCCAATATTACAGAAATTTTTATACACAAAATTCAATCTCTGTGGTTAAAATAAATATAAAACTAGCAGAAAAACATAATACATTTTGTAATTTTTTACATGACTGGGTAAAAGTTATTGAATGCACTTTTACTGGGCAAAAAGTAGAATTGATTTATTGAGTTGAATATAATAAAGCTTCTAGTTACTGTTCACTTTATATTTTAGACACCAAATTTTTTGTATTAAACACTTTTTTTGTTAATGACATTTTTGTTTTTGTTTACGTGAAATTCGACAATGTATTTTTAAACTATCATAAATTCGAAACCAACGTTAGTTTTTTTGCATGAAAATATCAATAAGTTATGTATATATGCAAGTAACAATACATTTTAGGTGTTAATAACTTAAGAATTCTTCAGAAAATAAAACACTGACGGTTGTTAAAAAAAACAAGATAGGAGAGACGTGTCCACAGTAACGTTGTTGCTTATTTACGTATCTCCTCAATTTGTTAATTAATTATTTTGCTCAGGACAAATGCAAATAATATAGACGTTTAGTAGTTGATATATCGTTGATGCTTGAATATTTCATGTATAACGTAGAAAAGTGCCAGTGATAATATAAAAAGTGTTTGTTGCTAAAAGACTTGTTTATTTTTTAATAGCGACTGGTAAAAGAGGACTATAAATTTTTTAAACAATGTTAGTAATATTATCTCAATATTTATTAAGTTCCCGACAGGAACGTGTTAAAATCGTTACCGTTGTTTGCATTTTTGATAAAAAGGTCCTAAACTGATTTAAACTATACAGGTTCATATTAATCCAAACAATACTACGGAATTTGGGGTCAAAATATCATAGGTCATAAAAATTACGTTCTATATTTTGTTGTATCAGTTAGTTTAATGTTGTTATTGAAGAACTTGTAATTGTTGATGTTCAAGTAAATAGACGTTTTTGCTCGGAAAATGTGTAATTTAAATTTAAATACTCTTAAGGCTGTTTCAGAGTACTAACCAGAAATAGGCCACAAGCCAGTTTTGGTTGGAGAGGTAACAGTTTAACGTAGTTCCCCTTGTTGTCTTGTTTGTGTTATAATTACCGCAACGTTGCCGACTAAAATTGCCAGTTTGTCGTTACAAACTTACAAGCATGTTAATTATTCCAACCCGGCTTGTACATTGTTTCACTTGTTGTCTTGTTTGTGTTATAATTACCGCAACGTTGCCGACTAAAGTTGCCAGTTGTCGTTACAAACTTACAAGCATGTTAATTATTCCAACCCGGCTTGTACATTGTTTCACTTGTTGTCTTGTTTGTGTTATAATTACCGCAACGTTGCCGACTAAAGTTGCCAGTTGTCGTTACAAACTTACAAGCATGTTAATTATTCCAACCCGGCTTGTACATTGTTTCACTTGTTGTCTTGTTTGTGTTATAATTACCGCAACGTTGCCGACTAAAGTTGCCAGTTGTCGTTACAAACTTACAAGCATGTTAATTATTCCAACCCGGCTTGTACATTGTTTCACTTGAGGTTAAACATATATCCAGTTCATGCATTGTATTTGATCTCTGATTGAACACACATGAAATGTTTACTTTATTGAAGTTTATGTATACTTTTATCGTTTGTTTCAGCAATAAAACTATGATTAATACATACTCACGTGTGTTGATGCGAGGGATACGTGGGAGCGGGGTAGATTTAAACGAATTCCTCGAACTAACCATTCCAAAAATATGCAGTTTTACTTTTCCCACCCCTCTACCGTACTGCCTGCATACCCTAATGTGATCTTGTCCTCATTGCGTTTTTGTGCCTTACTCAATTTAAGAGTGTCATTTTAGTCAGTATATTTAACCTAGTGCATTATTTAACCAGTACTCGTAATTTAGAAAGTTATCTAAATTTATTGATGTTCATATTATTTTCATATAATTTTGAGTTATCATATTATTGATAAACATAAATACTAACCAATAATTAATTGATTTAATGATTGTGCGTTATCGATTATAATTGATAATTATAAATAGTTTGACAAAATTGTAGTGCGTATTTAAATATATATTAATTATTTAACTCAATTTCCTAATTTATGATAACGTTTAGAAAGCGGCCGACTTATTTTGTGATTATTTTTATCATTACGTTTTGTAGTTTTGCACAGTAGTTTAAACGTATGAATAAATTGATAACTGAAAAAGTAGAAATACAACTAATAATATTAAACGATGTTACAATCATATTCAAATAATTACTAACCCATAAAACTAATCTAATCAAATATAAAAAACTAGAACAACGACCGGAACAAGTTTTTGATAGTAATATAATGCAAACCTAAAACTGTAAGAAGAAATATAGTCGAAATTATAACTAAATTAAATTACAAATTAAATACATATTCAAAAACTTTCATTAAATTATTCATAGTCGTAATGACAATTTTACATTGTCAATTAAACATAGCGTAATGTTTTTAGAAATGTATGGAAAGTGATTGACAGGGACGCATTCTTTCCGCTGTTCCACTTGTGAGCTCCGTACAGTAGTACCTAATCAACACCAGACTAAGGGTGTCAATAATTTACAAAATGGTATAAATTAGAACCTGCATACATGTTTTTCACTGATTTAGTCTTTTTACAAATGATGCAAGGTACTATTTCTATTTTAAAGTGATTTAAAAACTTTAAAACAATCTTATTGCTTAAAATTGTATTAACGAGTGTATATAAAAACATTATTTAGCTACTATAAATTGTACTCATTTTGTGATTGTTTCAGTTAACGTTGGTATTTTATCAAAAACCCTTTGTGAACTCAACTTCCAAAACAATTAAAATTTAAATATAGTTAACTAGGTTCAACTATACATAACAAACTATAAATTTGAATATATCCGCATTACCCCATCAAGTAACGATCCGGAGATTTCACTACAAGTCGTGATGTCCAGAAATAGAACATCCTTGACATAGATCCACGCCACATTGCTCGAATGAACTTCTGAACGAAGGAACTGTACTTCTAAATTAAGTTAAACCAATCTAATAACGATATGCGCACATTGCGTACAATATTTCAACATTTTAAAGTATTGCAACTAATAAAATAACAATGAAATCATCCGATAGAATAAAAAAATATCTTAGAATTGAGGTCTTAACCTTGGTCATAAAATAGGAACATAATACATGGGAAACAATACAAATGTACTCTATTACAATACATGCTCCTTTGAACATTGCGATGTAATAAAGTCAGTATTGCTTTTGAATGCTGCCGTTTGGCTGAACAAATATCAAAGCTAATAAAGTGAGTTGGATCCCAGCCCTGCCTATGAGAAACTGGAGCGAAGATTCAACTTGAGTATGTTATATAGATACCTTTGCTTTAATTGTTGACTTAAGTTGCAGAGACGACTTTGTGCGCGAATGGGAGATAGAGGTTCTTTCACAATAACATGTTCAAGGGAATCATGAGACACACAGCGATTATTATACGAGCAAACTAATGTTAATGTTACAAAAATAGGACACTACGTTTCGAGAAATGGAATCTAACCTCTTCATCAGGTGTCAACGAACCTTAAGGTTAAGCACACAACAATTATAAGAAAACAATGATTAGAATGATATGGCGATACAGTAGTAGGCCTACCTCAAAATCGAGTTCATAAATTTATTGGTTTATTAGCCACATATCTATTAGTTTTGTTAATTTTATGTAAATCTTATGAATAACGTTTTCTACAGCTGATGAAGAGGATAGATTTAAATCCATGAAACGTAGTATTCTATTTCTGTAACATTAAAGATGGCAAATGTCAGAAACCTGTTATCCTAATCAAATCGTGAATCGTCAACAATAAACTTTAATCAAAGACCAAAATTAATTAATGTGTAAAGAAGCATAGTGTAGAAGTAAACGTAAGGTAATTTCTTCGTTCAACAGTATTGACGACTATATTGAAAAAATACAAGCATTAAAGCAAAAGTTACAAAATTGTTTGAATTCATGGAATTCATGTATGTATGAGCTGTATAATTCCGTTAGTACGTATTAGTTTTGTTGTAGCCTTAGAACTGTAAATAAGGTCTAACGTTACGACACAATTCAATTTTACTGGAACATAAACGTGTCTAAAAGTTTCAGGACGACACTATGAGCCTATTGGTGCACACTATGGAAATACTTTACAACAAAAATTTGTCACAATGATATATCACAAATTCACCGTTTGAGAATTCATATCCAACTGTACCTCTCACGCTCTCCTTGAAGGCCAATTGAATTTTGTTTTAAGCATTTTCAATATTACTTACAAATTCACAACTACAAAAGTTTTATACCTTTTGAGAAGAAATGCACTAGCGTAATTTTACTAATTTCCTAAACGCCATCGCACGACAATATAAAATTGAAAGAATACAAAAATTTACAATACTCTCAAAATTCATGCATTGGGAGAAATTCAAATTTTTATGATTATTCTTTGTTTGAAGTTTTTTTTTACGATGGAAGGACTGTAAAGAAAACAGGATTTTTTCGGACATTTGCCATCGTTCAGTGTGTTTAGTTTCACTGAACGATGGCAAATGTCCGGAAAATCCTGTTTCCGTTTATGATTAGTATAAACTTCATCATGGAAGTAACAGAATCATTCAAATTGATTCACATTACAAAATTCTGCATGAACGTATACTACCACACAAAAGTTTTGTCTATTAGTGCACGGATAAAACATCAAGCAAATTATCAACCGAACTTTACACGCCTGCAGAATCATACGGAACTGTTCAAAAGGAAAGGTTTGTCATCTGAGAAATTCATGTGAGGAATTTAACCCTATACAGATCTTTCCCTTGATCTGAGTTCTCAACAAGTAATATCATTCCTGTGCCGCTGTCACGTGTGCAACTTTCATTCAATAAATGTCAGTGAACACTCCATCTTACCAATTGTGCAGTTCGTAACTTGGAGTGTATTGATATGAGAACATTCGGCATGTAGAGCAGAGATTATTATGCCTATTTAAAAAAAAACCTAACTTACTACAAACTATATATATATATATATATATATATTATATGAAAGATAATACACTTTTTATGCAAATTTAACGAATCAAACTGCAACATTTTTACTTTCGAGATTTTCTTAGCTGGAATAAATAAGCATTTCAACTGGAGTTGGTTTTGGGCTCTGGGAATAATTATACAATGAGGATACTTGCAACAGACTAATTTTGTTTACAAAATATACATAAAATTAATGTAATGAGAAAGTTCAGATACGTAACAGCCAAGTTTGGTTGGAAAATATAACTAAATAATTTTTCAGGCTCAATCGGAAGAAATAAGTAGATTTTGTGAGAGATGAAATATTTGTTTATTCTCATGGGATTTACATGTACAGTGCTCAATATCTTTAAAACCGCTTGAGCCCCAAAAAGTGTTCATTAGAAAAGTTTAGGAAATGTAAGGATTCTAGAATACTTTAGATTTGTTCTCCAGGTTCAAAAATAAAGGAGTTATGAATTATACAGTTTGAACGGGTGTCACATTGAAACTGAATGGCACACCAGCTACCAAGGAACTTTGAAAGAAGACCTAAAAGAAACAAAATTGATATTTAAGAAACAAATTTAAAACTTTTTTATAATAATGAATATGACTTATTTATCACCAAATGAAAATTAACGAATTTGTTATGTGTTAGAGACTACAAACAATTTGGTCTGGAATCTCAGATATTTGATTTAATAAAACTAGTATGTTAAAGGAAAACAAACATAACACAAGTAATAAAAGTTTTAAACTTAAAATAGTGACATTGAGAGTATTTTAGCGACTAAAAACAAATATATAGTACTAGTAAAACATGAATGAATATGATATTTGTTTATACTTCTTCACGTGTATGCCAAATTTATTTCCAGGCAACTAGATGATAATAAATCATATTGTTTTAGATTTTGTTCTAGAAAGAACACTACACATCTGAAATTTGGGTGACCAGGCGAAATTATGGTTAAGAAGCCCTCTCTAACACTTAACTTGGGGACAAACGGCATACAGGTGACTTAAAGTTGACTTCCAAACCACCACCAACGGCCGGGTAGGCGGGCTGCTTGCAAGGACAGGATCTCTCAGCGGTCACCCATCCAAGCAGCAGCCACGTTCGACGTTGCTTAATCCGGTTATCTTGCGATAACCGCCTTACCCGCTACACTGCGCCATTAGCACAGTATCCGGAATGGTGATATTTCCTTAAAAAGTATTTACACGCGTTTTGGGTAACGAAGTTCTATAGCGTTCTATAGTGATACAGGCTACTCTCAATGTAATTCTGGGAAGTAAGGCGTCTGCTACAGTCAACGAGTTAAGGGAATTGCAATAACAGTAGTTAGTGAAAGAGTATTCATTCGAGACGTTTCATCGTTGATGATTTTTTTATTTATCCCAATATTTTTCCCCGACGATTTAAAAAATCCCCTTTACTTCCTAGACGAACTGGAAGATGCTTACGTATAGATGTAATCAAAGGCAGTTTCGATTAGACAACAGAAAATGTCGAGGAAGTAAATAAAGCATTTAAACAAGTTCTGAAAGAATAACAATAGTTTCCACTTAATATTTATATCAGTAAAAACTGAGCGATAAAAATACCTTTACTCAAGTTAATGTTAGTAAAATTTATCTTCAAAAGACAGAGTGACAAATACCCTCCCACGCATTTATTTTACAATATTAATATGGTCACTTCAAAGCCTTCATAGCCAATAAAACTGTTATTGGCAGTATGTATTCTCATATTTCCTTATTTTTTATTATCCAACTAACTGGCGCCGTATAAAGTATATCGGTTAGCATAGCAAGCAGGGTGAACGGGTGCCAATAAAGGCAAGGTGTCGAGAAGGTGGTGGCGGCGCCTATCGAGGCGCTTGCCGCTGCCCCGTGACCTCTGACCCGGACACTACATACGGTACAGTCTACTCTCGGGGCTCTGGCGAGCTGCCAGCCTCCAGGTGACGGATTGGCGAGCTTCCTGCTCCACAATTAGCACCCTCCTGGAACCCGATCTGCTTCTAATTACTCAGAGCAAGCCCTAATGCTACTTGCTAAACTTCAATTCCTGTTTACGCTGTTGTTACGTAAGTTATATTATACGTGCAATAAACCAGGCAAAATAATTCCATTATTGATTTAAATGTATAAGTTAAATTATGCTATCCCATCATTAACGTAATGATATTCATTACTAAAAAGAGTTTGATAATAAGAATATACTGGGAATGCCGATGGTCGAGCGGTCGAAGACGCTGGACTTAGGGTCTGAGTTAGAGAAAGCGCGGGTTCAAATCCTGTCTGTGACCGTTGCACTTTTTATCAGTACCATCGACCTTGTACTGTATCGACTCTCCCCCTTATTCTGTTTGATAAGATCCTCGCACAGGCCAGTGGCCCATGAGGACGGGCAAAATAAGGCTCAAAAGGTGATTGAGCTTCCCTAAAAAAAATACGTTTACATGCTTAGATCAACATGTTGAGTTGAGCAAACATTTTTAGGCTGTTGATTAACAAGCTATAAGATATTCAAGCAGCCTCAGCCTTTCTTGATGGATATACTAAAGTTATTGTTTGTTTTTGTCTGCCGTGACGATTACCATTGGCTAGTGCCCTCTGGTCAGTCGTAGGTGGTTAGTAGACGAATGAAGACGTATTGTGACCTGTATTCCGTAGTTCAGTTTTAATGATTAGTGTTGTGTATAGTTTTTTTATTAAGTGCATGTTTATAGAGTTAGTGAAGTTGACAAACAACATGGTGGTTGTGATTCCTGACTTAGGCGTGCCACAACGCTTTGGTAAGATTTGTTTATTTTAACCTAGTTTGTAATTATGTATTATGTTAGTTCTTTACCTGAAGAAGAGATAAGATTGCAGATCTCGAAACGTAGTGTTACTGATTTCTTGATTCACTGAACGATGGCAAATTTCTGGAAAAATCCTGTTTCCTTCACGAAAGTTACCTTAACGTTTTTGCAAAGTCCAAAAACGAAGTTATGCAAAATATTATAAACAGAGAACTCATTTATGTTCAACATATACATAGCTCTAAGCTGTTTAATGCATCCGCCCTCGCCTCGACGCATACATTACTTGAATAAAAAGGGCATTCTTTAGATTATATATTACAACACCCATTTCCAATTTGACACAAACTTTCGTTAATGGCTGTACGTAGACAACTGGAGACACTTCCATATATAAATAAATTCATATTTTAAATTTCACTTTTGAAGATGTAAACTACAACACTCTGTTCCAATTTAGAACTTGAATAGCCTACATTCTACAGGCTAGACAGATGTTACTTAATCATTCTAGTAACTGTTACAAACGTGTGGAAATATACGTATGCTGAGATCTGACACTTCATTGCAGCTTTGCAATATTTAGTTATTCCAATACATCACAACGAAATCATCCTTCTAATAGAAAAAGTACTCTTTTATTTCAGACTTACCATATATTACATATATAGTTTGAAATTATCAACAATTTCTTTATAATGGCTTGCAGCACGGATCATTAGACACATGTAAACACGTTTTTAATATAATGCTCAAACTGTTCATACCATGTCTTAATTTAAATACGTATACAACAGCGTCAAGTTTAAAAGAGGGACAATATTAAAAAAAAAGAATAGAACATTGATTTGGGTTGGCAGGATAAGTAGATTTAGTCGAGGGTCTAATGACCCTACCGCTGTTTGCCAACCACTAATTTCTCCCTCAGAGAAAACATTTATCATTAAATTGTCTAATGATTTGGTCCAAAGGTAATTTCAAGATTTAATGCAGACAGTTGAACGTTTTTACCAATTTGTCAACATGCCGTTTTTAATATTGTGTTGGTTATATTTTGCTTTTTTTAGTAAATTGTTGGTTGTCTGAAAAATTTTGGACTGATTACGAAACATTTTTTATGTACAGTTCCAATTTTGGAATGTGCATTCGAACTAGATTGTGCTTAAAAGCGTAACTAATGGAGAACTTTATAGCTACAGACTGCCACTGTAAGTACCATACTAACTCAGTACGTGGTCGTTTCGAATTAAAAAAAAAAACATTTGTTTAACATTTCAAGAGAGAGCGAAACGAGCGGTGTTAGGGAGGCTTTGGGAAGGAACGGAATTCCAAATAAAACGTCCTAATATTATAACGTGCGAGTGATTAGACCCAATCATCGCTCAGTGGACACTGTGTACTGCGCACTCTCCCACTAGCTTATCAAACTTTCCCGAAAGCGATCGGACTGTCAGTCTCGCTGAAGGTCAAGCAAAGGTCATAGAGCGACTCGCAAAACCGGTTTGCGGCGGCAAGTAGATCACCGATCACCGTTCCTTACCCGCCACGCTGCCGGCCGAGGCACGATCTGCTCTGTCAGTCACTTCACAAAAATTTGCTCGGAACCAATTTGTCTGAACTGGGTTTAACATTTGCTGCTGAAATATAAATATAATCTTCTACTAAACTCCAGGAATTTCAGGACTTTTAACAGAATGTTTGGTGCATTTATGAAAGTGAAGCCAGACTGGATCACGACTCACTATTTAGTAAGCAATAATGTAAAGAGAAAAAATTATTCCCTTATCAACCTAAGGCATGGGAAGGTTCAAAGGTTTGAAAAGAAGTAATTGAAAATAACGCTCGCTTTAAAAGAAGTAATTGGAATAGAAGTATTCAGCAAATATTATTTTAAATAGAAATGTTTATTTCGTACATAATATGTTGAGGTAAATTCGTTTGAACAAATTCAGACGATAAATAAGTGTGATGATTCCAGGATGACCCAGTTGTGCTACAGACGGGAAGCTTAGTACAGCTGGTGATACTTGGAAGACAAGTAATAGAAAATATTATAAGCTTAGTAAAGCTGATCCTACTTTGAGCACAAATAATATACTATTTTCATTACTTGAGCTACTTTGTTTAACACATATTACTTTTTATCATGTACTGAAAATTGGTTTATTCAAAAATTGTGAAAAGTAAATTTTTTACTTAGTATGTACAAGTCAAAGAGCACTGTATGCTAAGTGTTAATCGAATATCAACATATTTTGATGAAAAAAGAAATCTTAAATGTTTATGCATTGCAGTCAAGTAAGGGGTCTTTTTCGTTTAAGGGCCAGCACAAAAGACCCTAGCTTGCCTATTCAAAACTCAGATCACGCGATGCTTGCCCGCTGCGCAGCGCTTTGCGCTGCTTGCTCTTTTAGAAAAAAATTAACTCGAGCTTGCAAAGTCCAAGCCCAAATCAACTCATCACGCTTTATTGAACAAGAAAAACTAAGTAGGTTTCATTACAGGCAAAAGATAAGCGGCGCGCGTTTATCACTGATAAGATAAAACGAGTTTATACTAGAAGTAGTACCTGGACTACTGCCCTACGAACTAATAACACAAACAAAAAAACGATTAAATGCACTGTCAGTCAGGTATAGTATGTTTGTAAGGTGCTGGCCCTTAAACGAAAAAGACCCCAAGTAAGTAATTAGGTATATTCCCTTTAAGAATTCAAAAATAAATTTGCGTTCAGCCAAAGTAGAAATGGGTACCAAGATCCAAAATGGAACCACATAAGAATATTTTAAAATGTAATGTATTATAAAATTAAATGAGTTCCGTTCCCAAAATGAATTAAATGTTTCTGTTAAATCAAAAATAATAAAAAACCAGATTAATTTAGGTGAAAAATGTCTTTAATAATATTTTAGTTTAAGAATAAAAGATTTGTTTTCTAGATGTACATGTTTGTAGAGATTTTGTTTTCATTATCTCCCCAACATCAGTCCACCCAGTAACTAGGCATAAGCAGGATGCAGTCTTAAAACGGAAATGAATCCCTTTCTTGTTTCATAATAATATCATACATCGTTAAATTACCATTAATGCACCATACAGATCGTACATTATTGTACGTATGGGCGAAGTAGTTAAATCAATAAACGAACAAGAGTGTGAAATATGGGCGGATATCTGAGGATCACGAATCACGTAGAGGGGCGTAGACTGATAACCACGGTTACACCGACCACGTGACCTGATAAATATCCCGTAATGGTCGTTGTCACGTGGTGCCCTCGTTTGGGTCATGACCACTTGTACAGTCGCTCACCTAGCTTAGTACACGATATACGTTTATTTGCTGATATAACTATATGTAAAGTTCCATCTGGTGTATAAACTGAATGAAAAAGAATTGCACCAAAGAATGACTAACGATTCTGTAAATATATAAACTTGTTATATAACAAGAAATTAAAGCTTGCTTAATTTAAAATTAAATATTCCTCCTTAACGTATTCATAGCAATAATGAATTACCAGAATTAGTAATTAGCAGAATGAATGAATGAAATACCAGTTAAGAATGAATTTAGTCAGTTACCCCTTTATCCAATGTTTATAAAAGTAGCTAGTTTCGTATTTACAATATAATATATATATATATATATATATATATATATATATACACATATATATATAAATACAAAATAATTGAATCGTAAAAAGGTGAGGGCTCTGTGGTGTAATGGTAGCACATTCACCCGGCAAGTGAGAGATCCGGGTTCGAGTCCCGGCGGAGCAAGTACTTTTTGTGATTCAATGTTTATTGAAAAAAAAAAATTAAATTCGGCTATTGCCATTTATACAAATTTAATTAATGTAAAAAAAGTCGTTTGACAGGTATTTGGTCTTCCGATCATACGTTACTTTGGTTATTTAAACGCATATGTGACAGATGGTTCTCATGGTTAGGTAATATAATTTCATTCTTTCTTGGAATTTGCCGATAAACTAACATAGCCTACTCGTATATTGTGGCACAATAAAATAGTGATCTGTGCTTTTCCGTTTTTATGTGTGCCCTTTGCATTTTAATTAAGGACAACAATACTCTCCGACTACTGTTATAAATATTGGTGTGTAAATACCATATCTCTAAAAAAATGTTTACGAGTTTTTTATCATGAAAGGATTTCGAACATTTGGTATAAGCATTTGGTGATTTACAAAATACGTAACACAATGTTACAAAATTGAAATCTATTCTTTTCGTCAAGTGAGAAGACAGTTCGTAGATATTTATTCTTACTTTTTTGAGGATTCATTGTCATGTTCGTCGTTATTTACTTATTTAAGTTTCATTTACCACACGCTTTAGTGCTGATAAGTAAGTATTAAGGTATAATTTTTCCAAAAGGGAAATCTGTAATGTCTTTTAATCTGTTCTAGAGTAGAAGATAATCTTGTGCAAGGTAATTGTTTCCTTTTCCAGTGCAATATAAAGTCAGTTTTATTCTATGACGTAGTTATGTTAAATAAATCAAATGCTAATTTCGTAATAAATAATCAAAAGGAAAAATGAGGAAAGTCAGCAGATTACCAGGTGGTCAGTATTGATAAACATTATCAGGCAGGTCCCAGAAGTATAACCTGTGTCGCGACCTTAACCTTTCAATGACCGGCTCTCTCTAGGCTTCGTTAAAGAATCAAGAGTTGGTAAGTGTGTTTAAAATCTTCACGGTTTATCTGATAGTTTAACTGTTGCGTTAACAAGTATTTCTATTGAGTTTATGTCGCCGTCACTACCGAACGTTAAATCGAAACCGAGTATAAAATCACGTTAATTTACGACCTTGCCCCCAAATCTGGGAGGTTAATCTTGGCCGACTCTCTCGGGCCATTTCCCCCACAACAAAACATCAAAGACGCCGTGGACGTTGTGCAAGGTCCAGGCCAGCAGGCGGAGATCTAGAACGTCTATTCATAGAGCGACCTGGATGTGCGGTGTGCGGTATTGTCACTGAAGATTGCCTGCCTGCCACCCGATGATGAGATCTGTGATCAGCTGATAAGCTGGTCGTTCCAGTACAATGGACAGCGTGCAGGATGTTGGCACACCGTTAGACAGGTGCTGCCGAAGAGACGACTACATGGGGAGATGATTGCCAAAAAAGTGAATCTGGAAAGAAGAATATAGCCACACACAATCTTGTTTTAACAAAAGAAACGACTATTTATTTCACCAGAATTTTAAGAACAGGGTCTTTTTCTTCCAGCGATTCAAAATAAATAAAATCCTAGCGAGCATGAATTACGAAAATTTTAATTCAAGTTGCCGGTATGTTATCATATTTAAATAGTTTGGAAACGAAATAGTCCGATACATTTAGATATCAAATGAATTTTTAAATTTAGATATCATCTCCAATAATAGACTTTAGCGTATAGAGATAAAACTACTACTCACCGAAAGAGAGGTCGTGCATATGGTTTGGTCCGATTTTAAACGTTTAGTATAATTAGAAGTAGAATGTACTTATTTCCTAAAAATACAATGAATATTAAAATGTATTTAATTTTACATAGAAAACTAAAACTTAATTGTCTTGTTAACGGGTTTATTTTAGGCTGCATAATCCCTACTCATGTATAAACTTCAATTAAATTTATCAACACTACACAATGCCAGTTTACTGAAATAGTTTAAAAAGGAAATAAAACGTTGGTATTAATATTTTTGAGGAAATAATAGGGCCTCCAAGGCTAAGTCTGTTTGGAGGTTCCATCAATGTATTATGACAAACGGTATACAAGAACACAGCTTCTCAATAATAGAAAAATAATAATAATTCAACTTCTCGCTCAAAAAACATAAACAAAACAAAGCACGCATCTATTTCATATGCTGACATTTTGCCAAATAATGTAAAATAAAATAACTGCTTGTAAAATATACACACACATGTATACATACACATATAATAATTAAATAATATATGATAATATAATAATAAATTAAGATTATACAGTTATTACCGATACAAAAATACAAGAAATCACACAATTAATTAGCAACATTTTACTGCAATGTTTACTATTATAACTTTAACTGGCTTCATCCAGAAATCTCTGGTAGTGTTTCAATCTCTTCTGTACTAAATAACAAATGCTTAAGTCTTTTTAAGAAATACGTGTTTAGAAGTTTTCTTAATACGGTCTGGTATTAATAATAATTTAGGATGACACTGACAATAAAGCTGTTATCACTGAGTAAAACGATTGGTATTTCAGAGATACAAGAGTATGGCGTTAAAATAGTTACACTAGTATTATATGAATATATTACATGAATGTATTACATGTATTGCATGCGACATCGATTTCTCTGCTGTGATGTAAATAACAGTTTCCCCTCCATACAAATACTAATACATAAAAGGGATTAAATTACAGCACACTTAACGTATTTAAGGTGTTAAATTTTTTGTAAGAAGTAAATAGATGCACAATTAAATTTCCAAGTATGTTCCCCCAATTTAACCGGTTTCAACAAAAACCATGGGATATATTAAGTCCCTGTTTACGCTACATACCTTCCATTACTTTCAAAGTCGAAAGAGAGTTTCTAAATCCGGGACTGTATTGTACCGAGTTTATAGAGTAGCCTTAGTAACAGAGGAATTTGGCGTTATTACTGTATTTCGTGGTCGAGTTACAGGGCTCAGACTATGGCAGAGTTGTATAAACACGAACCTTCATGTCGTACCAACCTTCCTGCTTGAAAAGTCCCTGAACCCTCCCTTCTCCTCTTCTTCCCCCTTCATGTCCTAGCGATATATAACCAGTTTGTAAACGTAAATTTAAGTTAAACAACGTTTCTAATGCCGTACATACTTCCGTAAGTAAGGAGCTCTCCAACCTTTTCTGACTTTCTACAATCTGAATAGGAAAATTTTTTCACGTTTGATGATGTAACTATAATTACTATTTGGCTCATACAATCCTGAGATTAATTTGAATTATATACGCATACATCCTAGATTTTAGAAAAATCGATACAGAAATTTCTTTTTAAACCGTACCCCATTGTTAACCACGCTATATTTTATCGGTGGGAATCGAAATGGGAGAGTTTTAAAATTTTAAAATTAGTTTAAAATATAAAACGATGACGTTGTTCGTGAATTTTTTTACTTGACATACTTATAAATTACCTTTTAAATACGCGAATAAAAGTGAATTAAACAAGACAGATAATTTGGCTAAAAATACCAATTTTCACTTTCTTTGATTCCTGTTTTTTTAACTTCGGCTTTCTATTTCAGACTCGGTAAAAAGTAAAAAAAATCTTTATAATAACATGTTTTTGCATAAATAGCTCTTAGTGTGAAATAAGCGTTAGACGTATATACATATTTTGAGATATAAGTGATTTAGTTCTATAACCACACAGAGAGGGGTGGTTGTTGTTTGTTTGCTAAAAAATATTTTTTCCCAGGATTTAGAAAAAATTATTTATAAATTTATAAGGGCATTTTGTGATACTCAAAAATGAGAGACAAAATTATAAAAGCATAGTTCTAAATAAAGACTTCTCATTTAGAGTGAAACCGAAGAGAGTGAAAAGTAAAAAAAAGTAAAGAATGTCTTATTTTACCAGGCGAAGTTAGGGCTAAGAAGCCCTCTCTAACACTTAACCTGGGGACCAACGGCTTAAAGGTGACTTCCGAACCACCACCAATGGCCGGGCAGGCGGGCCGCTTGCAAGGACAGGATCGCTCAGCGGTCAACTATCCAAGCAGCGGCCACGCTCGACGTTGCTTGATCTGGTTATCTTGCGATAACCGCCGTACCCGCTACACTGCGCCATTGGCCTTTTAGGGTTGAATAAATATTAAAAACATTGTTACAAACCATTTTTTTTTGTATGGAGCTTAAATAAGATATTTCCAATGTTTATTACCTTTAATAAATGTTTTAATTTTATGTTTGTCAACAACGTCGAATAAGTGGTTAAACACTGTACACCTAAGCCAATCATTATTTTACTAGAAATGAATAAGTGTATGTATAATTTTCTAAAAAAAAAACAATTTAACGAATCGTAACGTATAGTGAAAACGATAAAAAATGAAAAGATTTTACATTAAATAAATGAAACTGTTTGTATTACAAAGTCCGGTCTGACAGGATTTTGGTGTGTTGAATTTAACACAAAAGTAAGGGATAGTGTCATTCAGTATGCCCTATGGAAAGACCATGATGTACGCTGTAGGCAGCGATTTACGGAGCATATTGCTAACGATCACATCGTTACGCTAGTGATAACTCTCGTTATCTCTTATCAGTCACTCCAATGCCGTCTCACAGCTCAGGGCCAATGCTGTTACAATACAGCATCTTTTGCACGTTTCATGTGAAGTTATAGTGGTATTGATACAATTGATGACGCCATATTATAGTTCATCGAAGTCGTGTAAACGTTATCCGCGTGAAGCTCTAATAATTTTAGTTTTGTTGATCGATGATCGATATGTAGATCGGTAACAACTAACATTTAAATATATGCCTATAATTTTTGTTTTATTAAAGTAAGAAATAAAAATTATAAGTAAAAAATGCAGACAGAAAAGTTACATTAAGAAAAACAATGACATGTTGAAAATAAGTTAATAATTATAGACAATTTCGATAATCCAGAAAGAGTTCTAAATCAACTTGAGTACACATACAGTTACATGGGGAAGACGCAATTATAACAGATTAATAAATGTATTTCATAATTAATGTACATTAATTAAAACCCTTTTTGGTTAGAATCGTTTGACATTAAACCGAATCTGATTAAGAGGATGTAATAAAAAAGTCTTGAGATTTTCTCCATAAGAACGATGTTAAACATCACTCACTTTTACGCCATTATTTTTTATCGTATTTGTAGGAGAGATGTGTCATTTTAAAGATATAATTATTAAGCACCCAAACAAAGGTTTTTAAGTGTATACTTGCATATTGAAACAATGAAGTATAAAAAGTTCCATCACGTAGAACGGAAAGATGATTGGATTGCCGTTTAGAAAGGGATCGCTTATGATGTGTCTACTATATTGCAGCTAGTATCCGTAATTCAATTACGTCACGGCTTGTGCGCTATTTTTACCAATTATTACATTCGTAATTGGATGGCGATGACGTCATGTTTCCACCTACTCGAAAAAGTATTTAACTGAATTTTATAAGCAATTTTTATGTATTTAAATAGCATAACCGTGTACCGCTTACTTGAAATTGCGATGGGTAGAAAAGATAAGTTTTGTTATAAATTGGATTTAAAAATATAAAGCGTATTGCCAATATTTCTATTCTATAATCCTTGGCAATAGAAAATTAAATTAAAACAATCTACTTCATGTTGCGTGGTAGAAAGCAAAGTTTCGAGTCTAAGTTTATGATTTTTATGCCTTACTTTAAAGAATAACTACAGAAATTACAAATTTAAAGAAAGCTGTCAGACATAAATTGAATGTCAAAGAGTATCGTAATGTATTCAAAGTATCTTATATACTTAACTTTGGATAACAAATTATTTCGTTAAATACTACGGCGTATGAGAAACCTACATTGCGGAACAGTTGTATTTCAATTCCAAGAATGGAAATTTATACGGTTGATTCCACTCCCAAGGCACAAGTTACTTATGCACAATAATACCGTCGCACTGTTCCATTGCATTATTGTTGCGTGGATTGTTTATTGTTAACATTTGGAATTGTGCAACAGCTTATCATAATTGTTTAAATTAAACTAGTGATAATGACAGCATGTCAACAAAGTAAATGGAAGTTAAAATAACTACCTATTAATTTGTTTTGCATTTAAGGTATTTTTACACTATTCTAGGAAACCTATTGTAAGGAACTCCTATTGAAATCTATTGGCCCTGGATCCCCTATAGTTATTTTGTTTTTAATTTTGGGGAAATGTGGGATAGCACCAAATCTTAAAGTAGGCCAATAGTTTAGTTAATTCAAAGGACTTTGTTAAAACAAGAAACAAATACCACCCACGTTTTATAGCTCTAAGAAGTACTTTTATGAGAGTCTTTAAAACCTAACCATCATACTACGTAAACAGAGGTAATTTTACTCACTCAAAGAAGAGTACATAATGTTATCTGCAGCGTCTTACCTACAACAGATAAAGAACAAAATTAGGGCGTATTTCAACATACTAGCTTACTGTGTTAGGTATACACTTTTTACACAAGCGAATGAACATTATATTCTCAAAATTAAAACGTCACTTAATATAACGCTTGTAATGACTCATTTCATACACCCATCTCACATTCATTTCAATACTTAGGCCTAATTTAATTTAGAACTTTATTAGTAATAATAATTAAGGAATAATTATTTATAAATTGTCTCAAATTTAACTACAAACAATAATAAATACGAAATCAAAATTAATCAAAATCCACCTTATTACATATAAAACTCAAAAGTTATAAAGTGAACTAAAGTCAGTGATACAGTGTGCAGGGATGATTGTTGAAGAGTGAAGAGAGCAGATATTTGAAAGGTGAAGAGGAGAGAGGGATCTGAAAGAAGTGAAGCAAGATTATTATTATAAAGAAACTGGTTACATTTATTCAGCAGTATTTGAAAGGTTACTTTATTAAATTCTTATTATCACTGAAGTACAAAGAAGCAGAAGACAGACATTGGGTGAGAAAATTCTTTTTAAGTTTAACAGTGATTCATTGGAAGAACATAAAACCCAGGAACATTCAATTTGGTTAATAATTCAAAATTAATAGAATTAAATTTTAACAAAATTATTCTTCAAAATTACAAAATCTTTTATAAAAAAAATACCCAATATTTCTATTTCATTAAGCCAGCACGACCACCCTGCCCTAAAATTTAAGAACTGTATTTAAAAATTTACCATTATTATTGTATCCTCCATCTTGTTTCAAAATTCAAACTTGTATGTCAATTAATTTATCATCATTAATGTTCACATTTATATCATACTGAGTTATTTGTTATTTCTAGCTATAATCATCAGAATACAAATTAAGTTTAACCATTTATTTAAAGTGTATAATAGTAATAGTATATTACACGCTATGTACGACGATAGTTCCTCAAAAACGACGTCAAAAATATTATGATAATAAATGTACCGTCTTGCTCTCTTAAAATTACCCCTACACACCACTGGGTGCATTGTCTCATATTTTGGTTTGATTCCTTTAAGTTTTGATTACATAATTACAACTTTGAGTACGAGAAGATAACAAAAAGCATTGTATAATTATTAATTTAGCCTTTATATAAGTGTATACTTATGTGATCGATGGAGGTTTAATATATATACCATCACATAAAGGTTTGTAAATAAAATCCTGATACACCTGGATGTATTGCAGCCGGATTGAGATATGGATATACAACCTTCACCATAACTACTAAATTACTTTTTTGGACTTTTTGAAGGATAAACATATTTTCCCGCGTTTTTCAAAGGGAGACAAAGGGGGGGTCAGTTTCAACTTTCAAATTGCCACCCCTATCTTGTGAAGTGTCATTTGAAGGGTAAATTCAATAGAAACACAATGACATGAACAAACCATTTCTACGACGATCCTAGCATAAGTTATTTGAAAAGGGGAGGCGAAATATTTTTACCTTCCAAAAAGTACAAAAACGTATTTTAATAGGTATTGGTAAACATTTTACATTGAAATCTCAATCCGTTTGGAATACATCCAGGCGTATCAGGCCTTAATTTACACCCTGTATAAGAAACTTGGTAATACTTTACAAAAGTAAACAAATATTGTTCCCAATTATTCAGATGATGCAAGGTGCAAGACTTATAATTGCAGTAAACCACCAAAATCCCGGACAAAACCGCCAATTCACCTCCGACACAGTTTTGTGTCTCAATAAACACAGCCGGTGTTCACACGGCACAAACAGCAAGCGGCTAGCACGCGGCTGTGTGAGTGGAGGGGCACGGAGGGGAAGGCGCGACACTACCTCGCCTAATTATACTGTAATTGCGAACCAGATGCTTGCTCCGGGGAATTCCGCAAAATTTTTATTTCACACCGGGGAGCTTCTTTGCGTCGTTCTTTCTTAGTGTTATTACAAAGCTGCTACGTTTCGCTTCCTCTTTTAATATCTTTACAAATAAATTTCGCTTTCAAGTACATGTTCCATTTTAATAAGATTTTCGAAGCTTATAGGCAGGGCCGTACTCATCTTTGGGGGGTCCTAGCCATCTTTGGGTCATCTATTCGACCGGGCCTAGACATGTCCCCCCACCGAGCCTCCGTCACACCGCTTCGCCCCCTCCCCCCCATTATCACATTTACGTCATCTTATTATTTTGTTAGTTGTAATTAATATAGAAATTCACTGTTCAGGATTTGAACGTGATGTTAATGATTTTCAAAGTAATCGTCACAGTTTCTTCGAAATTGTAATATAACAATATTACAAATGTAACGTACATTATCGTTAGAGGTATTAGATTGAGCTATTTAGTCCATCAACAAGGTCCCTTTAAATAAACTGTCTGAGTACGGGCCTGCTTATAGTTCCTTAATTTTGTCCATGGTCAACAAGAATAGACTGTATGTATTATTCCAAATTTACTATCACCACTGAAAAACGACCCTTCTCGTTGTTTTAAACACAGTACCTGGTACCAACAATTTGTACTGTTGTACTTCACTTTATGAGCAATTCGTGGAAATCCTCGCAACGCAAAGATGCACTGACACGGAGGAGGACCGGATGAGTCAAAAGAGCGAGAACAGGGAACAGGATACGCCGATGACGTCATACCGTGTCCTTGCCCCACAGGAATGCCGTCCTGCTCCTTGACTCACAGGTTCACCTGCCTTTCGGGAACAGACGGACTGCGCCTCCTCTCCCAGTCCATGCACCTGGTAGCGGTGGGAACATCTCACATCATCTACATCACATCCATCATCCATTTAATTTGTTAACATCGGTTAGTGAACAATCCTAGAACGTATTTTACGTAGTTTTTCATTATTTTTCATTTGACCTCTATTAAGGACCTAACAGATCCTTAAAAAAAGGGTTGTGGTCTTTCTGTCTGTGCAATATCACTTGATAGGAAGGTCATAGAGATTTGAAGTTTAGCATATAAGATTGCTCTTGGAGGGAAGAGAGCATTATTGAACTTGGGGTCAAAAGATAGTAAATAAAAAGTAAAATTCTATCGTTTCCAAATTGGTCTTATGGGTAATCTTGGTCGCAACGGAGAAAAAAATAGTAAAACTCAATCATATGACATTTTTCAGTAAGTTATCAACTCATGGGATGAATTTACTTCGTTGGATTGGTTCACATCATGCAAAGATGGAATATTTTAATTTAACCTCCAATGTCGTTCTTTCGGATTCATCGGTACTCCGTTGTCAGTTTATATTTTCAGCCTTCCCAAAGACTTTTCGCAGCTGTTGCGACAGCTTAAGTTGCAAGCTTTAGTTACAGAACTGTTATTGATTCCCAGCTACAAAAAGTTCTCTGGGGTGTGGGAAAGTTCTCTTAGCGTGGATATACACTACACACGTCGCTATAAAAAATGCAATTAATTTGTAAAGGTAACTAAGACGCCCGATATTTACTCCATCACACACCTAAATCAGCTAATTTGCCGTTAAAGTTCGTAAAATTAAAGGAGGTGCTCGATTAAATAAAAATTCTGAAATTAAGAATACTTCACACAGAAATAGCGAAAGATCCTAGTAAAAAACCAAACAAAATCGGTTTTGAAGTCTTAAATACCCTTACTTACAAATGTTGTCTTTTTCTTTTGGGTTTCGACTAAATATTAAGACATTTTTGTTTTCTATATTTACTGATACGCGAAGTGTTTTAATTATACACTTGAAGTGACCATGAATTTAAAACATAACCATGTTAACACAAAACATTGTTAAGCATCTTACATGTTTAGAAATACGTATGGTATGAAAGGAATGCCAAAAATATTAAAAGTATCGTCTGTCGTCTTCTTATTTTAAATCTTCATATAAGAGACCGGCATATAGTAGGTTCTTATTTCCGACATTCAAGAAAAGATAACCCTGCCGATTAAGAACGCAATAAACCTTTTTTGCAGATCCTTTGTTAAAGATATCGGACTTTCTTTCAATAATGGGAATGATTAAATACACATTTCATAGATTAGTCACACGCGTGCACAGAATATCCACATTAATTCTACAAATCATTTACTGAGTTAAAAGAAACATGCAATCCCGAACCTTTCATAGAATCCATAAAAATTTTACCTGTTTTAAGTATCGAACTCCCAATTAGATAGGTAGCCAATTTGTATAAGCAAAAAAACAACTTTCCTTGAAATCGGTAGAGGAATTTCCTCTAAGAAAGACGACGATCTCGACGGAGCTCGAGGTGACTTTCAGTATTTTTATCTAGTTTTATGATCGAGTTGCAACTATGATTTATGTATCTGCCGGCCAGGTGCCAATTTAAGAAAAAAAATCTGAGAAAAGAGTATCGTTTGGATTATTGAACCCCTTAGGTGCCAAGCATTTTTGTCTTCTACTAAAACTACCGCAGCTGAGGGTCGAATTCTTTCTTAAGAAATATTCCTCTAAGGATTTACAAAAAGGTCAGATTTTGCGCTCATAAAATTCAAATTAGATCTTGGGTCCAAGTTCTTGGGTACTACATAACAAATTTTGATAGATTCACTGTTCACAAATTCCTGATGGGTTTAATTTGCGTCATCCAAACCCATCGACTGGGTTAATTCTCCGCTAACCCAACGCTTTCTCATTTTTTTATATATATCATCAAGAAAACAAACTGAATCAAACGGGGAAAGGGATGATTGATTATGTGCTATTACCAAAAATTTTGACCCATATTGATTCGCGCATGGGAATTAAAGGGGTTCGCAGCCCTCGTAGTTCTGGTAAACCGCTGAGACGACTGGTGAAAGAAAAAGAGCTTTGATTCAGAACTCTCACTCCGAGACACCCGGAGTAGCTGGTCAACCACAACCGATCCCATAAATCCGAAGCCGACCGAATGTTCCAATCAAGACGATTCTTGGGTCAATTGTAAATCCAGACGAATGACGGCCATATCCGACGCCGCAGCAATAACGCTTAATTACATACAGAAGACTGGACTCGGCCCAATCGTAACCGCGTACTCGCTGTAGAAGGCTTAATGAAGGATGACGACAATTCTGCTGGCTCACTGGATTGTTTGAGAGTATTGCCGATACAGAGGTGAAAGAAAAGCCCTTTGAAGACATAAGTTGCTTTACACGATCTCTGTGTAACAGACCCTTTGTACAGTTACATATTTTCAAACACCTTGCTACAGATTTGTAAAAGGTAATTTTATTCTCCAGTGAACACACTCCGAAGGCCGCATTGCGGATCTCTTGAAAGATTTGTTGCAACACATCAAAAGCAACTATTCATAATTTTTTTGTAGAATATATTTGAGGTGTTCTTTCATAAAATTGATTTAAAGTACCTAACATACTCAATCAAATATGCGCGCTCATAATTATGTATACGTTGTTTTAGTAACATTATATTTACTACTTATTCTAAATATTTAAATGCTTTCCTTCATATTCTAAGTTTACCAATTATGTTACCCTTCAAGGCTGTTATATATATATATATATATATATATATATATATATATATATATATATATATATATATATATATATATATGTATGTATATATGAAAAGCTGCAACTGACGTAGACACAAATATAGTGTCATTTGGATTAATTTATAATCCACACGTGCATAAATGCACATCTGTTACTTGTGAATGTAATTAGGATTAATACTTGAAAAATTAAAAAAAATTAATAAATAAAAAGGCCTTATTCCACCGTTTTGTTCCACTCATTCTCTCCAAAATATGCTGCTGAAGTTCATGACTGGACAAACCCCAAAAATATCATAAATACCTGTGAACACAACACAATGGTCTGAACTCTGAAATCGCAAGTTAATGTCAGTTAATCAACAAAGGACAATGGCAAATCGGTTCCCAGCATTGTTGATTGTGTTGAGGAAGGACACAGGCCGCCATCCTGCCAAGGACACAGCGCCCCAAGTGACCTCAGGAGTCATTATCGTTTTTGTCATGTCAATAATAGTCTCTTCTTGTATTACAGGAATCTGAACTAGGGGAGTTTGTCATTAATATTTCGAGTATATGCAAAGCAAAAATACAAAACCGCTGACGGATAGCAAGGTAGATTTGTATTGAATAATATTGCTAGTTGTTTTTAACACTTTTGAAGTGACGTAGAAGTAGTATTGAATACCTGCAACGGTTGAGAATGGTAGATTTGTATTGAATAATATTACTACTTGTTTTAACTCATTTGAAGTGATGTAGTAGTATTGAATACCTGCAACTATTGAGAATGGTAGATTTGTATTGAATAATATTACTAGTTGTTTAACACTTTTGAAGTGACGTAGAAGTAGTATTGAATAGGCTACCTGCAACGGTTGAGAATGGTAGATTTGTATTGAATAATATTACTAGTTGTTTAACACTTTTGAAGTGACGTAGAAGTAGTATTGAATACCTGCAACGGTTGAGAATGGTAGATTTGTATTGAATAATATTACTAGTTGTTTAACACTTTTGAAGTGACGTAGAAGTAGTATTGAATACCTGCAACGGTTGAGAATGGTAGATTTGTATTGAATAATATTACTAGTTGTTTTAAACTCATTTGAAGTGATGTAGTTGTATTGAATACCTGCAACTATTGAGAATGGTAGATTTGTATTGAATAATATTACTAGTTGTTTAACACTTTTGAAGTGACGTAGAAGGAATATTGAATACCTGCAACAGTTGAAAATGGTAGATTTGTATTGAATAATATTACTAGTAGATTTAACTCATTTGAAGTGATGTAGTAGTATTGAATACCTGCAACTATTGAGAATGGTAGATTTGTATTGAATAATATTACTAGTTGTTTTAACTCATTTGAAGTGATGTAGTAGTATTGAATACCTGCAACTATTGAGAATGGTAGATTTGTATTGAATAATATTACTAGTTGTTTAACACTTTTGAAGTGACGTAGAAGGAGTATTGAATACCTGCAACAGTTGAGAATGGTAGATTTGTATTGAGTAATATTACAGTTGTTTTTAACTCATTTGAAGTGATGTAGTAGTATTGAATACCTGCAACTATTGAGAATGGTAGATTTGTATTGAATAATATTACTAGTTGTTTAACACTTTTGAAGTGACGTAGAAGGAGTATTGAATACCTGCAACAGTTGAGAATGGTAGATTTGTATTGAATAATATTACTAGTTGTTTTTAACTCATTTGAAGTGATGTAGTAGTATTGAATACCTGCAACTATTGAGAATGGTAGATTTGTATTGAATAATATTACTAGTTGTTTTTAACACTTTTGAAGTGATGCAGTAGTATTGAATACCTGCAACCGTTGATAAAAGTAGATTTATATAGAATAATATTAGTGGTTTTTAACACTTAGAAGTGATGTAATAGTATTGAATACCTGTTTTTTAACACTTTTGAAGTGATTTAAGTAGTATTGAATACCTAAAACAGTTGAGAATCAAGATAGCACAATGATATTGATTTCACACCGCAGTTCAAGAACAATTTTGGCACCTACTATCGTTAAACAGTTACAATATCGTTGTTGGAATGGCCATTCGCTGTAAATTCAACTATTAAACGATTGTATAAATACTTCATCGTCTTTTTTTGCAACGACATTTATTTAATTTTAACGTATACGATAGTGAATCGGTAATATGCTTAGTAACGGCAGGAATATACATGTACTCTGAAATTAAACCCAATAAATAAGTACAGTAACAAAAAATATTTATAAGATATTGCTGATAATACGTAAAGCAATCAGAAAAGTAATCAGTTGACTTCAATTCATATCGCTGATTAAATATTCATCTAACCGGCGAATTTACGTATTCAATTACGGTTATTGAGGTTCTATATTAAAACACCACAAAACCGCTATATTGGATTCGGTTTTGATAAAATTAGACACCATTAGTTATTTAAACAAATAATAAATTATTTTTTTAGATTGCCAATCGGCTAAATAGACATTGATAATTTTAAAACTTATTAAACTTTTCCAAGTAATTATGTTTTTGTAACATGTGGTTTGAACATTATGAGTATTTTGTAATATTCTTCAGTTATTCAATCATTAGTACCAGTACGATACGCTATTAAATAATGAACGCGTGTATAAATATCCCAGCCCTATCACCTACCCCATACATACTTCAATCTTAATGACTACCGTCGTCTTAATTAAATGGGAGTGTAACATACAGAGGTTATTAAGTTTAAGATCTTGTATTGTCGAATACTAAACTGATATTCTTTAAACACTTTATAAGTAAATAGGTCTCCAACCTAGGAGATACTAGGGTCTTTTTGTTGTTCGCTAGGGTTTCAAATCCTCGGACCGAAACAACCTAATGTTATATGATGTACTTTGGAATGAAACCACGTCATGTTATTGTACGTACCTTGGACCGAAGCCACCTCATGTTATTGTACGTACCTTGGACCGAAACCACCTCATGTTATTGTACGTACCTTGGACCGAAACCACCTCATGTTATTGTACGTACCTTGGACAGAAACTACCTCATGTTATTGTACGTACCTTGGACCTAAACTACATCATGTTATTGTACGTACCTTGGACCTAAGCTACATCATGTTATTGTACGTACCTTGGACCGAAGCCACCTCATGTTATTGTACGTACCTTGGACAGAAGCTACCTCATGTTATTGTACGTACCTTGGACCTAACCACCTCATGTTATTGTACGTACCTTGGACCGAAACCACCTCATGTTATTGTACGTACCTTGGACAGAAACCAAACTCATGTTCTTGTACGTACCTTGGACAGAAACAAACTCATGTTCTTGTACGTACCTTGGAACAAAGCTACCTCAAGTTATTGTACGTACCTTGAACCAAAACCACCTCATGCTATTATTGTACGTACCTTGGACAGAAACCACCTCATGTTATTGTACGTACCTTGGACCGAAACCACCTCATGTTATTGTACGAACCTTGGACCAAACCACCTCATGTTATTGTACGAACCTTGGACCAAGCCACCTCATGTTATTGTACGTATTCACCATGGTATGGAACTAGATATTTGGTCACACACTTGTACGACGAAGCTATGTTCTTAATCCAGAGGAATTCCTCTCGAGTTAATTTGGGACTTCCTGAGTGGTTCGAGTAGATTTAGGAGAGAAGCTTCCGCTTAGCATACTTTCAATGTGCACTGTGTGTTCTGGAATAAACACATTTTTTTCATCTTTGTGTTTATTGACTCGATATTTAGATGCAGTGGCGTCGCAAGCCCTAATAATGAGCAGGGCTTTTCCAAAACGTCTTTGTTCAGTTTTTACGGAACGTGAAAACAGCATACAAATTTAAAATACGAGTTTGAGTTGGCTTTAATAAAATGACCTTGACTTTTATCCCACAAAAAATCTTAACTGGAACTGAAATTATCTTTTTGAACTAATGTAAAAGAAACTTGTGCTCTCTCTGCCACAGAAGGCTAAGTTTTTACACTCCTTCAATTAAGACAAGGATGCTCTCTCGATAACAATTGATTAAATATTTGGCATAACATACATATGGAATTTGTAATCAGTGTTTAATCTCAGTACATGTGATTTCCTCACTGAAATACATTTCTAGACGTATTTCTAGGACACTGGGTCCGTGTGTGTGTGTGAGCTGCACTTTTATAACCACGCAATATATGGTTCTATAAATATGAACAAATCTGCATTCTTATCGTACTGATTAAACTTTCACTTCCATCATGAATGTACAACTCACCCAATTATCTTAAAGGTACAAGGTGATTTTTTAAGGGTATAACGGTTTAAAATCTTAAAGAGCCGCTTGTAGCAAAAACTCTTAAGATTTAAACCACAAGAACAGTGTTAAACCTTAAACAGTTACAAACCTATTTTGTGGTCATTAAATGATAAAAACGTTTCATCGATATAAGTAGTACACATTAGAACCCTTTAGAGGTTTTCTTCCGGAGTATATATGATCTGAATGTTTAAATAATCTCGTTTTTTGTAGATCATAACAATAATACATAACTACAAATAGTTTGGAAGTGTATTTATTTATTTATTTTTATTTTTTATTTTCCAACGGCAGCAGCCAATTTACAAATACAAACATAGATAGTAGATACAGTGTATTACAGTCTCTTAAATATATATATATATATATATATATATATATATATATATATATATATTCAACCATTCTGTAATCAAAACAAGGGCGTAAAAAACTTTCTATTATTTGGTCCAAGCAAAGTCACATTTATTCAATAATCTTTTACACGAGGCCTCCTGACATCACAGATGTTATTGTCAGGTGTGACATCTTTGATGTCGAAAGGCCTCGTGTACAAAAATAAAATTATTGGATATTTGTAACTTTTCTTTTAACAAATAATAGAAAATAGCGAACCCTAGAGAATGGTCGAGTTATACCATAGAGAGACTAGACAAAGTCTAAAAATGAAATGACGTGATTGTTTCTAACAATTATAATGTTACTGCAGTAAAATATACTGCACATGTTATAAATTGCTTTCTTTATCCAGAGAGCAGTGTTTTGTTAGAATAGCAAACTGTTAAAGCAGTGTAACTTAATTATGCAGCTAATTGCAATCAGAGTATACGTTGATAACAAAATTATCAATTGATGCGGTTTGCGATGTTCAATTACCATTCCGATATGTGTTTTACACGTTGACGAGGGCTCTGCACTGTATATAAAAATAATTTCATCCTATTCAATAAATATGGAAAATTATTAAAACTTAATTTTATTCTAATTTCTTTTTTTTATACTGGTATGAGCTTTTTCCAGGGTCTAATTGGAACATTGTATATATGTGTTGTTCTAATCAATATTTTAAAAGGGTTTAAACAACTGTATGGTTTAAAAAGTAATAAGTTCGGATGCTGTAAATATAGAAAAAAGGAATAAATCGAATTAAAATTTCAAATCGAAGGAAGAATTCAGTGCCTTTCTTTTACAAATATAAGGTAGATGTACGCCAAACCCCATGTAGCGTAACAAGGCTTCGAAGAGCACAGACAAAATTTCAAGTCAATAACTATTTCATTATTGAAAACTATTGAAAACACGAATAAAAATAAACCCCCAGTTCTGTTATACAATTAAATAGCAATAACTGCAATGGAACTGTATATTATTATGAATGTACTTGACGCATGCATGCAATGTAATAATTGTTTGACGCAATAAAGGTTATTATTATTATTATTATTCTTGAGTGTCCTACGGACAGATAGACTGACAGACGACATACAAAAAATAAATATTTACAACCCCCCCCCCCCCAGAAAAGAGAAATTGTGTCAGCCAATAATGATTAATGATATGATTCTCGTTGTCATCATGGTTACCGATAAGACCAATGTAAAAATATTTGCTAACGCTCAGCCAAATCCCATGGAATGACATGCACCACGATCGAACCCAGTGTTGCCTAGGGTTAATTGTAAGACAGGGCCTTATGGTCCTAAATTCGCCCTTTTCTATATTATGATTATAATATAAATAAAAGTCATTTCATTATGATTATAAAGCTTCATGACAAACTTTAAGCCTGTAGATAATTTTGAGACAAAAATTAAATTTGTCCAGCGCCACTAGTAATAGGCTTCGCTAACGCTCAGCCAGTTGTTTATTGTTTAAAAACAGTTTACCTAGGAAATGTACTAGTTTGGTATTTAAATCATTCTATGTATTCTATTTGTGGTTCTATGTATTAAATAGGAATAATGCAGCAAACGACAGCACTCTAAGGTTGATTACAGCTCTAACCATTGTCTAATTCTAATCTCATCCCTCCTGCCATCCCTACCCCACCCCACCGGTTTTATTCAGCCCGAAGATTAAAGCGTGATACAGAGACTCCCGGCTTTGTGGCGGGTTTCATCCCCTAAGCCCCGCCGTCACATTTCTCTTGCTGCTCGGGGTCGAAATCATTCGGTCTCAACAGAATTTCAAAAGGATTTTCAATTTTAAATCGCCTGAGACTCCAATTTCGTTAAAATGAAGCAAGCCAAGGAAATATTCCTTTCAAATTGTAGACTTTTACAAACAATGTAATGGAACCAGATAATTAATTACCAGATTTTTTTACCTGTGAATCATCTGTTCTTTTTTTTACCTTCAAGAACTAAACATAGCTATTTATATAAAATAAAAATCTGTTGATAGTATAAGTATCGATGTATATGTAAGTACCCAATATATATATATATATATATATATATATATATATATATATATATTGGTTATGTTTTAAATTCTTGGTTTGAGTACTGTTTTGTATGAGTTTTGTTTTTAATTCATTGTGTTTCTGATGAAGGGTTCTGAGAACTCGAAAATTAAAACATGAGCACTGAATATTATGTTTTTTCAAAAATTTTAAAGTACTTAGAAGATTATATATATATATATATATATATATATATATATATATATATATATATTAGACGTTACGGAAAGACAATGACGTCATCGACAGGCTAGGCGCAATGACTGGATATGTCTGACTCAACATGCTAACAACTCAAGTACGATCACTGTTGTTACAGTACATACATCATTACACTGTTAACATTTACTACTGACTAAAACCGTTTTCCCCTTTCTCTGGACTCTGATCCCCCACGGTACTGCCGCGCCGTTAGGCATTACTGTGCGGGGTATACAGCTACTGTTCTTTCTTCTAGTAAACTAAGGGAGACCTTCCCTTTCACCTTTCTTCTAGTTTCAGGCTTTTACTCTTTTCCTTTCGATCGAACGCAGGTCTGTGAGGACTTCTGCAGCAAAGGTGGTTGTGGCGTTCCGAACGCCACAAGTATCCAATATGCATATATTGATATGCGACTATAAACGTTTTGTATTCAAAATACAACGAAATGGATGAATTGAAGTGCTTACGGTAGTCAATATAAGCGTGTACTTTCATTGCAAAGTTTTACGTATTGAGTTTGGTTTAAATTGTTGGTCTACCGGAATCCTGTCAAACTCCAACTGAGAGCTGGATGGAGGAAATTTACTATAGTCTTTGGGAGGTAATCTTTGATAATGCTCACCTCTGAAACGGAGTAGAGCATTCCAAAGGTAATGCGCCCGGGCTGGGCAGGGATGTGGCGGTATCAAGCCCAAGGAACTCGACACCGGACCATCAACATTCCTGACGTAGGGTAAGTCCGCGGTTAGCCCAAAATACTCGGTTATTTCAGGCCGATATCCCTCCTGATGCTTCAGTTGAGTGGTCTTAAGTTAGGCACCTCACTGCCTCACTCTGCTAATGTGTGCCCTGGCAGCGCGAGGGGCCAGGGGAACGCAACCAAAACTATTGGTTTTACTTACACTTGACTTGTTGAGCTAGTACTTTTAACAAATTTATAAAATTGAACACATTTATTTCCCAGGCTATTATTATTATATTTTTCCATAAGCAAAATTGTTATTATCTTAATTTTTATACAATAGACACAAGAGTGTCCTTTATAAACAATACAGGAATATTGTTATGATGACTTGGTTTACTTTTAAGAGCCAGCTGTATTAAAATGATCTTGAGTATACGTCCCCCACGGGAACTGGCTGTGTATTAGCGAACACCAGAATGTCCTTTATTAACAATACAGGAATATTGTTATGTTGACTTGGTTTACTTTTAAGAGCCAGCTGTATTAAAATGATCTTGAATATACGTCCCCCACGGGAACTGGCTGTGTATTAGCGAACATCAGAATGTCCTTTATTAACAATACAGGAATATTGTTATGTTGACTTGGTTTACTTTTAAGAGCCAGCTAAATTAAAATGACCTTGAGTATACGTCCCCCACGGGAACTGGCTGTGTATTAGCGAACACGAGAATGTCCTTTATTAACAATACAGGAATATTGTTATGATGTCTTGGTTTACATTTAAGAGCCAGCTGTGGTGAAACGATCTTGAGTTTTGCTCTTTAAGAACAATGTTACAACAATTATGTTTCAATTTACACATGTGGTTATAAAGTCCATACTCTTCGAGTATCTAACAATTAAGTACAAAAACGTTTTTTGAGAATATTTTGCTGAAAACCCCAAAAAGTTGGAAAATTCAAGAAAAAGCTTTCGGGTGAGTACTAATTATTAAGACACCTCTCACACTTCTATGATGAAAATAAGGTAGCCAGTACAGCCTGCTCTTAAGAGGAAAACGTAATCGTAAAAGGTTCAGATTTTATTTATTTTCTGCATCCCCAGTAGTGTAAACTGTTACAAACTGTTAACTTGGTTATTTTCTCTACATTTAAGGTGTTTATCATGTTTGGCAGCATGGTTTTGAAGGAATGTCTACGAGGTACAATAAAGGGTTGCTACACACATGATCACAACAGACCCAAACACGATTTCGATAAGGCCACGAAGGCATTAACGATCGACCAATCGTGACTCTGTAACCCAAAATACCCGGTACTCAAGTGTGCGAACGAGAACTGGGTAGACTGTAGTAGAGACACATTTAACCGGCGACAGATCACGTGACCCAGGGGTGCTATTAGCACGGAACTGTGCTGATGTTTTCATAACTCGGTGTCGAGAGTCGTGCGCGCACAGCACGATTGTCGCATTTGTACCTTGCTCAATGCGCGGCGTGGAGATGCCGTGGCGCGAGTGTCGCAAGCGGCGCAGAGCACAATGCGGTCAGAGAAACTCGGGCTGGCTGCATCGTCTGCATTGCTCTTCTCACCACCGGGTTCATTATCATTCCTCAGGGACCGACAACTCACGAGGATGAACGAATCGAATAACTAGTTCCGAAGAAATAACAGATAATAGTTATAGCGTGGATTTTACAACTTCGAATCTGGATTTAGACTCGATTCATCCTAAATCTTAACTGAAATGAGCTACTGAATCCTGCCACTATGAATGTGTTACGTGGGTACATTTGTGACCTCGGAAGAGTAGCCGCTGAGTCACCTGACCTTGCAAGCATCCTGCGTTGCAGTCGTTGGCGATACTGTTCTGAAGACACCTTTACGCCCTTAATCTTCAACCCTCACCTGGTAGATTAAAACCCCAATGAACAAATTAACTACGACTTGCTCCAAAATGGAAAAAAAAGATGGAAGAATTACAGATTCAGGAAATTCTTCTCTGATCTCTATTCTCGAATTATATCTAGGAAGTACTTTGATGCTTCAAACTCACGAGGATGAACGAATCGAAAACGAGTTCCAAGGAAATAACAGATAACGAACAGTTATAACATAGATTTTATAACTTCCAATCTAGATTAAGACTCAGTTCAACCTAAATCTTAACTGAAAGGTGTTCTTGAATCTGCCACTGTGATTGTGTCACGTGGGTTCAGTTGTGACCTTGAATGAGTAGCTGCTGAGTCACCTGTCCTTGCAAGCATCCCGCCTACACGGTCGTTGGCGATAGATTGTTCTGGACACCTCCACGCCCTTGGTCTCCAGCATGTCTTAACCCTCACTTGGTAGAATAAAACCCCAATGAACAAATTCACCACCTACAGATTGCTCCAAAATGGATAAAAAAAATTAACATGGAAGTTTGAAGTTTATTTTTGACGATGGAAGGATTGTGAAGGGAACAATATTTTCCGGACATTTGCCATCGTTTACTGAAACAAAAAATCAGCAACACTACGTTTGTTTTATATCAGTTTTATAACTGCTTTGTAACAGTAAGTCGTAGGTGGTTGATAGACGAATGCAGACGTATTGTGACCTGTATTCTGTAGTTCACTTTTAATGATTAGTTTTATGTCTACTTTTTTATTAAGTGCATGTGAAGTTGACACACAACATGGTGGTTGCCATTCCTGACTTAGGCGTGTCACAACGCTCTGGTAGGATTTGTTTATTTTAGCCTAGTTTGTAATTATGTGTTAAGTTAGTTATTTACCTGAAGAAGAGATCAGATTGCAGAGCTCGAAACGTAGTGTTACTGATTTTTTGTTTCACTGAACGATGGCAAATGTCCGGAAAAATCCTGTTTCCTTCAGAACATGAAAGGATTACAGATTCAGGAAACCGTTTTAAAATCATATTTGGAAAGTACTTTAGTGGTTTCAAATCCTTGAGTATAAGTTTTTCATTACTGGAAGCAATAGTTAATACAGAACAGTATACTCTATATAAACCCGTTGTAAAAGTATTTTCTAATCGTCGTTGATTATATTGTATCCATTCGACTAATGCCAAACAAATTAGATTGTACAAGCAGTGAAAAGACGACTGTCCACAGAACGATTGCGAAAAGAAACCGATCAAAAAGGCATTGGCCGCGACATAAAGGGAGGCCAACAACAATGGCAGAACGGAATCTATAACAGTAGCCGACGTGGCCGTGACATCGCGTGAAAGTTGTAACGGACGGACAGATAGACGGACGGGCTTGTAGTCTCATGAATGGAGGAATGCTACGGCAAGGTTACTGTGTCATTTTTATTCGACTTTCCCTTATGCGGCGACAAATACCTGGGTCAGAACAGACCAGGTGATTACGGCGGCAAAGCGACCGTAGCAGCCGCAGCCGTTTACCAGTGTACTAGTTACAGCCGGGGAAAAGGTGATTAGGGTTTAATAGCGCAGCGAAAATATAATGGGATACAGTTGTGGGTAGAGAAATCCGTGATAATATGAGGGTCTCTTTTTCTTTCTATGCCAATAGCATTTATCTCAGTTATACCAAATGTTTTAAAGGGAAAACGGTTCAAAAATTCTATAACAAATTTTAATGACATCCACGGGAATCGAACCCGTGACCTCAATTTTATAGAATCATTGCTTTACACCTACTCCACAGAGAGGGTTTGTCCAAAAGAAAAACGTTTCAACCCTAATCATCACGGGAAATATTTATCAACTACGCTAAACGTGTTGAAGGGGAAACGGTTCAAAAATTCTTTTACGAGTTTTTTAATGACACCCATCGGAATCGAACCCGTGACCTCTCTTTTAGAGAACCACTGCTTTACACCTACTCTCAAGAGAAGATTTGTCCAAGAGAAAAAGGTTTCAATTCCTAATAATCGCTGGAAAAATTTATCAGTTACACCAAACGTTTTGAATGGTAAACTGTTCAAAACTCCTTTTGCAAATTTTAATGGCATCTTCCGAAATCGAACTCGTGACCTCTCTTTTAGAGAACCGCTGCTTTACACCTACTAAACAGAGAAGGTTTGTCCAAAAGAAACCCAATTCAGCTCCTAATCATCGCGGGAAAAACACGACAAAATAAAACATCTAGGTTCCACACGGAATCGCAATTAACAAAACATGTTCATCGTGGACTTCCAATTTACTTGCCAACGACTCGTTACTGCAAAGCCTTTAATCCGGTAAAAACAAGCGGCTGAGTTAAGGTAACACGTTTTAACGCGTTCTCATTATAAGTCTCTACGGTATTCCGCCGCCTGCCATCGCACACAATGGCTTACAGACGGTATCGTACATTCAGCGCCGGTCTCTCCCACTACTTTTTGTTCTTTGGCCTATTGTTTCGTGAACTTTACAGCAACTTAAGACACTAGGCTTACAACTGCTTCCATTCATAGGAAACGTTAATTAAATACTCGAAATTGCATAACCTTTACGACATGATCAAAGAAACAAAAAGAGGTATTTGTGACATTTTTTTAATTTGAAGAAAATGCTCAATAGATTTCACCCCAAATTTTTTTACGATGCAGTTAAATAGAATGGTATTTACTTTGTTGACAATTTATTTTTTATATAAAACAAAATAAAATTTATATTAATGCGTACTATTCGATCATCCCTTCAAACCCCAAAGGGATTAAGCCAATTATTATTCTTCAATCCTATAAATCGATGGTCGATGATGATTTATGCTGTCCTAGTTGGTTCCCTATAAGAATGGGAGTTCAGAAGGTTTAGCTCACAACACAGTGTAGACAAACCTAATTTCAGTTCAGTGGGTTTGCTTCACATTCACTTTAGGACTTCTTTAAATGGCACTCAAGATCACTTATTTCACTGCACTGTTTTCTGCTTGAAGGCAATGGCTTGTCGCAAATTGCTGATCATCCTTTGAGTATCATCCTAACTTTGTCAAGCGCTTCTTCAATCTCACCGCTTGGCTCTTCTCAATGTTATCAAAATCAGTGATAGAGCGCAAAGAAATTTAAATACCCAATTTTTTGAAGGGGGTTTTTTCTACGCCACTGGTATCTCCATTCAGGATAATAAACGTTTTTAAGGGAAAACGGTCTAAACTCAATTACAAATGACCTCCCCGAGAACCGAACCCGTAACCTTAAGGTTAGAGAGTAATGCAGCCATGCCCCTACGCTAAGGTGAAGGTAATTTAATTCCTCTCCCTCCAAACATCGTATGATTCAAATTAGAAACAATCGCTTCTAGCATTCTCTCCAAATTAAACAACTCAAGTCAAGTCATACGCAGTTTTGATAATACATTAAGATTTTCTATAACGTTGTAATTTTATCAAACTGTAAAAGAAGAAAACAGTTATTTTTACCTTAAATAGGGACCACTATTTAGCAAAATTTTACCTGTACAATATGCGTAACGACTAACGACTTGGAATTGGGTACAAATAGATGTCAATTATTACATTCAACATTTGGGCTTTGTTTACGCTAAAAATCTTGAAGAAATTTATTGAGTAATAATAGCGGACACAAATTTTAATTGTAACAAAAGATTAAAAGATTATCCCGAGGCTTTATATTCAGCCTTCAAAAGGTCTCGCTTTAAATATTTTTAGATTCAGTATTATACGACCTTGAAAGTTCTCCTTGACCTTGGACCACGAACTGTCGTCATGAATTTAACAACATGCAACTACAAGTATACTGATGGAGAGCTAGAGACCCTGAGAATAAGAAGACATAATACCTAGTGATGTTTATTGCACGGTTTACAGGGGCCATAAACTATTGTGACCGGACCCTCATTACAGCTCCTAAATATCCCACAACAATAATTGGCGCCGATTCGCCACGCAGCCATTCCAGCTGTCAATGTATTAGGTGTATTGTTATGTGTCTATTCACCGATCCCACCTTGCTCACATTTTAACTGAGATTACAAATTACAAAATCTATTGTGTAAATCACTTACAAAAATACACTGGGCAATTTTAGTTCACCCAGGGTGGGGTAAATACCCCTCCTCCTCCGCCCTCTCACAGTACCCCCACCACTGCCAGGCACTCGCCCGCTTGCTCTATCTCCTGACCTGGTCACTGCCAAATAGCGGCTAACCTCACACTAAAACGCAAATTTCCAAGGTACGTCTAGACTAAATTACTGTTCAATTAATATGTAAAATATTGCTTGTATAGGCATACACACAAAAATACAATATACTTATAGAATAGGTAAGTAGCTGCAATGTAAACAAAATGGCGCGAGCGAGACACGATCCACACAGCTGATAAAACAGAGACTAAGAGATGCTTGTCCCACTCCCCACCACTGAAGGGGGGACCTCTCCTGCGCGAAGCTGCTTAGATATTTGCTTCAGCGCAGGTTTCTTTGCGAGCGGTTATCTATAGCACACTCGGCTCGTCGTGAATATTTAAAAAAGCCAATATAGAAATCCGACTTGGGATTTGTGCTATTCGTAAGACATGGTTGTTTACATTAATATACCTTTATTAATGTTTTACAGTTCTTAATGGACTGATAAATAATGTTTTTACAGTAATGTTACTCAAATAAAACCGTATAAGTATTAAATTTTTATATTAAAAATAATTTGAATAAATTACGTTATACAATATTATTGTTTGTTTCACGTACAAAAATATAATAACTGGATGGTAATTATGCTAATGTTTTTAATAATATATTTCGTTCTTTCAATATTTAAGAATTCACACGACAGCTAAAGGGAAGACCGAAATATATCATACGTGAACTTAATGTGTTGTGTAAGTCAAATTAAGTTAGGTAGCGTAGCTACGCAAAATGTTATTTTATTCGTTCGCAGTGGTAAATACAGTTTAAGAAAACTATAGTGACAAAACCCTTAAGAGTTCTTCATTAAGAATACATCAAGAGTTTTACTAGGGGCAATAAAATGGCTGGCTCTTTAAATAACTGAATGGTTTTCTAATTGGTTATATTATTTGGTTCAATCTACATGGAATAGGTACAAATCCAAATGATCAAAACTCGTCTTTCCAAATTCGCTATAAATGTCAGTCCATAAATTTCTACGCAATGCCATTAGCACACCAAGTACAAACACAATATACAAACAATACTATACAAACTCGTAATATTCAACTAGAGATATTCAATAGTTGTAACAAAAAGTAAACTACAGAGAATTACAACCGTTAGAACTCTTCAAAGAGGAAAAAGGAGGAAATGGGCAAAGTTTGAGCGCAGGGTGGACATCGCATTCATCGCTCTGCCCAAGTTTAGCGATGAATAAAACAAAGTGTAGCAAGTTGGGACAAGTTTGTTGTGTCCCGAGTTCCAGCTGATCTCCCCGCGCGGCGAGCTGTGGGAGAAAGAATCACTCTCGGGAATATTTGTCTCCTCCGCTGGGACGGGATTGATGTTACTCGACTACACAACACAGGTGAATTAACCACAACCACACTATGATCGCTTAGAGCAGTACTGTCTATTTTATCGTACTACAACTATTCCGACTTCGGTATTTTATTCATCTACTCGGCTCAGAAAAAAAAGAAAGCGGGATCAACGTACCGAATGTGTTTACAAGTGAGTCACAAGTTCAGTACATGTAACAACAGAGAATTGGGAATTGCACCTCAAAAACGCCCACAAATCGTATCTTCTACTAACAACTTTAATTTATTCTAATTGTACACTTTATTAATTCCTAATGTGGACCATGTTTAAGTTTGCAATAACGATCTAAACCCACTTTTATCAATGTCTTAAAATAGAAAATGGATATTTCGGTTCCAGAAAGAAGTTTTAGGCGGTCGCGATCCATAATTGCATAGTAACTGATAATATGTTTGAAATTTTAGTTTATATTTCAATTCAAATAGTTCATAAAAATAGGGGACCTAGAGGAATAGGGATTTCTGGGTGGAGGAGATAACAAGCTAAGGAGAGGTAGTCATTGGTGGATGGGATAATCGAGATATCAACATTCACGCGAAAACAGTACAAAGTATTTTAGAGGTCAGAGTAAGGCTACCAACTGCATGACATGAAGATAATTTAAGAGTTATTCCATACTTTTTCATCTGTTTCGTTACTTTTGCAATAGTGTCTACCCCTATGGTAAAGTAAGAATGTCGTTTTTCCTTTGTGCTCTGTCTTATTTGCTAATACGCATCTTATTTGCGCATCTCGTTACTATTACTGTTTCCCGTTTCGTGATTGGTCAGATTTTGCTGCGCAGTACATTTCAAAATAAAGAAGTTGTTCTTTGTGTTTTGTTGTCACCATTAGCTACTTTGCATTTTGTGTGTTGTTGAGTTTGTAGATTTGCCTTTTTGTAGGACTGGACTCCGAGTATGCTACTTTTCGGACGAAACGATGGACTGAGCACTCACGTGATCTGAGCTTGAATTTAGGTACTATCTGGAGGGTGTGATTTTTTTCATTTTCCCGCATTGGGGAGTGGCGCTGAAGGCGCCACAGAAACCCACGGCCAGTATTATTAGTACTTTTTTGACGTAATTTCCATCATTATTTAGGCTTTCCTCTATTTTATACCTATTGTACTACTTTCCTATGCCTTTTTAAAATTTTGAATTTAAATTTTGACAAATAGTGTGAAATTGCTAAGTAAACCTTACATTTTAATAAATCAAACAAAAACACTAACATTGATTTATGAATGATGCATTTGTATTAGTTACTTACACCCAACAGGACGTGATGCTTCGAAGTTATAACATGATCGTAATTTTGAGTAATAAATTTAATTAGACAAATGGAATACCTTAATTTAATGTTGATGAGGGACCATTCCAACAGGTCCCATCAGATTAATGTTGTTTATTCAATGACAGTGTAAGATCCATTTCTGCGAGAGAACAAAAATGTACACAAATTGTCAAGTAACAGTACACAGTGCATGATTGGGACATTGTGCTTCTTTGAATAGTTAATATCAATATATTTAAACAACGCCAAGGTAAGAAGGCTTTGACGGTCTCTTAAATACAAGACATTAACAATGTACAATTATGACCTTCAAGGGACAAAGCTACGGCTCTATAACCCAGAGGTCACGGGTTCGATTCTCAGAGAGGCTAACAAAGTTTCAAATGGGATTTAGACGGTTTAATGTATCAATAACCATATAAAGGATAACAGTATTTCGGACATTTACGATCGTTATAGGTTATAAAAGGTATAACACAACGTTTCGTGGATTGGAATCTATCCTCTTCGTCAGATGAGGGAGACTAATACATACAAAAATACGTTACTATTACACGATAGTGGAAAGGGATTTCTAAGTCACCGTATGATCTCGATGGTGACCTCTTTATGCCTCATGCCACCTAAACAAAACAGTAAGAACGAAATACCACGGAACTTTCCTATTATACTAATCATAACCCCAAGCTTCGTTGTAACTCCAGATGTACTTCTAAACTGGTACCAAGTACATTTATTTTTGCCGACTCGAACATGTTGTTTGCTTGTGTTTGCATGTTTGGCCGAACTGAACTGGTCAGTGTTCACGGTACAATCGGTGTCTAAGAGTAAACACTTGCAACTGCACCGCACAGGAGTATTTTGGTCCGGCCGACTCGCCTTTGCCCGACTGCTTAGTCTAATGGGCCTGCAAAGCCAGTAAGCTCTTTACTGTTATCCCTGCAGACATTGTTCCGCAATAACGAAAATATAGAGGGAACCAATTACACATTCAGTGTAAATACAGTAATGTTAATGTATTAAATTACTGAAGAAAGATTAAACAATAAGTAACATGAGGCGATATTATTTTTATGTCTGTATAAGATGCAAATTTCCAACAACAGCCAATGTTTCGAGCACAAAGTTGCTGTCGATTTTTGATTTGTTAAATGATTTTTAGTTTTATAATCACAATCCTTCAAAAAAAACTTCTTTAGAGACAATAAAAACGTATTGTTTTACTCAAAAACGGTACACGTTCAGGTCTAATGGAAAAGCGTTGAAAATGAGGATGCGATTTCAAAATTCCGATGTATTTGGTGGTAAACGAAAAATGTAACCTGAGAGATTACCATATTTTTAATGTAAAGTAACCCAATTTTATTTTATTTTTTTCACCAAAGATGAAATGTTCCCGGAAAAAGTTCCCTTTGGTGTGGTTAAACAAGACTTTTTTTAATACTGTAAAATACTTATTATACATGCGTTCTAAAACTTTAAAAAAACCTAGTTTGTATTAATTTATCTTATAACTTGAAATCGAACAACTTCCTCATTACCTTTTAATTAATACGATGCATTAGAGATCTAACGGCCGGCTAAGAACATAATAGGTGAGAATATTGAAATAGGAAGTAATTATAATTTTAATTGCTAATACAATTAGATTTTTACATGCGAAATTCCCACATGGTTTCCAGCAAACTAAATAATGCCAAAGTAATTATACGTGCATTAGTTTTCTATCCTTAACGTGCTGGACATTGTATTCTGCCGTTTTCCCAGAAACTGGTAACTCTAGAAAGTCTAGAAAAGGATGTAGGTTTCAAGTTTCTTTTTTCGACACATCAAACTCATGAACATTTATTACGAGGGTCGTTCAATAAACCCTTAGAAAGTCCTAGAGATGGCACGCGTAAGGATTGATAAAAAAATTTGTTCGTACGCAGTATGTTGACAAGACAGCTGTTAAAATTTGAGCTCGATTCATTGCGTACTTTCGTTGCTATTGACGATTGAACTGAGCAAACTTTTGTTTGTTTATAATAATGGAGAAAAGTGAAGTGAGCGGTGATAAAACATTTTTATTTCAAAGACTTAACGCCGAAAAAAAAAAACAAATCTGAGTTGGATGCAGTTCATAGCAAATCTGCTCCTGTGTTTGCAACAGTTTACAATTGGGTAAACGAGTTTAAACGTGGCCGTTCATCTACAAATGATGAACATCGATCGAGACGACCAGTGGTCGTGTCTACTCCCGAAATGACTGGAAAAGTCCTGGAAATTATTTTGAATGATCGACGAATTAAAATGCGTGAAATAGTTGATGCCACAGGAATTTTACAAAGTGCAGTCGCTTCAAATTTGCATGAAAAAATTTGTTAGTCAAAAAGATTTCCGCGAGATGGGTGCTGCGTTTGCTAACCGAGGACAATAAGAACAATCGTGTGGTCGACGGCCAAAATGGCTGAATTGAAATTCGAAACGTTGCAACATCCACCGTATTCGCCAGATTTGGCTCCAAGTGACTTAACTGTTTCCGAATTTGAAAAAAACAAAATGGTTTGGTGGACGACGGTTCATTAGAAACTAGGAGGTTATTGTGCAAACGAATGCTTTTTTGAAGAACTTCCGATATATATTTTTTGGATGGCTTAAAAATTTGGGAAAAATGGTTGGGAAATGTATTTGGAGCTGAATAAAAATATGTTTAGCTAATCATAAATAACTAATCAGTACTGTTATCTCCTGGCAACAAATTCACTGTAATCATTCTAAGATAACGCGAGTAGTCAAATGTTAGACTTAGATTCAGATTATATCATTGGTGATAATTCAATGGCAATGGATTCTTAGAAAGCGCATTACGTCATCTACCAGTATGATGTGGTCAGCGTATTTAGTTATCTCTGCAATAGGCAGTAGACACTGTAATACATGACAGGCCAATACACTCCAACGAATTGTTATTACCGTACCTGCAATAAGTTATGTAAAGACTATTTTACGGCACTGGAGGAATGTTCTTCAAAGAGGTTAGCCAAGACAATATTTTGGAAGTAACTTTTGATTATAGGCTACGTATCGTAGCTGTTTAATTTTAACTCACTGTCATGGACAACGCTTATTAAAACATGCAATCCCTTTTTTCGGTCAGATTCCGTTATATGCCTCCAACGCTTAAACTTTTTTCAATGAACTTAGAACGTTATAAAACGATGTAGTTGAGTAACAGAACTAACATTATGCCCCCAGCGCTAATTTTTCATTTACGGATGATTATAATGAATTACAATTGGTTACTAGCTAAGAAAAAAGTGTACTTTGTTTGAAGGTTATTTTTGACGATGGAAGGATTGTGAAGGAAACAGGATTTTTTCCGGACATTTGCCATCGTTCAGTGAAACAATAAATCAGTAACACTACGTTTCGAGATCTGCAATCTGATCTCTTCTTCAGGTAAAGAACTAACCTAATACATAATATTACAAACTAGGTTAAAATAAACAAATCTTACCAAAGCGTTGTGGCACGCCTAAGTCAGGAATCACAACCTACATGTTGTTTGTCAACTTCACTAACTCTATAAACATGCACTTAATAAAAAACTATACAAAACACTAATCATTACAACTGAACTATGGAATACAGGTCACAATACGTCTTCATTCGTCTACTAACCACTTACGACACCCGTAGTGTTACTGATTTACACAAAAAACAAACATTACCACACAAAAACTTAAACTCTTTATTGAAAAAAAACACACAAAACTTGTTTTTATTCTTGATCACACTCCGCCACCCAAAATGCGAGTGCCTCCGGCCATCAACGGGGGCTTCGACAGCACCTTCGGTCAACGAAAGAAAAACATCCCTCGAGATAGTACTTATCATTAAAATATTAAATTCTAGAGGGGCTGATCAGAAATATAAATTGAATTGTAATGGAAAGGCAATTATGTACCGTGCAAAAAACTTAAATAATCATGTGATGCCGCGCGGCCTGCCGTAATCGGGATTCTCGAGAAAGATAAGATAACAGCGACAACAATACCGATCGCAATACCTGGAAATGCTTGTTGATTGATGGAATGTTAGTTCTGTTACTCAACTACATCGTTTTATAACGCTCTAAGTTCATTGAAAAAAGTTTAAGCGTTGGGGGCATATAACGGAGTCTGACCCTTTTTTCTATTTCTTTGAAAGGACAACAAAATTGAAAATGTAATTGCATGAGCGTTAGTGAATCCTATCACTCTTGGGACTGGAAAGTTATTCTTTGGTGTATCTGTCTGAATGACATCTCGAAGTAAAAACTCGCCTATGGGCTTGAGATGTTGCATGACGCTTCATTGCACATATGGGTAACATCGAGTTCGATGATGGTGTATGTCACACCATGGGATTTGGCTGAGCATTAGCGAACGTGTTTATATTGTACTTATAGGTAACCATGATGGCAACAAGAAAGTCTAAGAATAAATCAAATTGTTAACAACATACTGAGAATAATCATTTGACGTAGTAACACATGCAATGTATAAGCATGAATAAGCTATTAAAACTCCTACGCATACTTCTCCTTGTTTTATTTTCGGTATGGGAGCATTATGTTAACAGTAACTACAATCTTGTGTGTTGATTAGGTGAAAATTTAATAACGACTTATCATCTAAGTTGAAATAACAATGAATTAACCTAACCGTGTTGTAATAATAAATTGCGGACTTTGTGCAATAATAGCGTGCGATGTTATGTAATGAGATTGCAGGGAACGGTACGTACGCAATCGTAATGACAACAATTAGCGGTTTAATGCAATCCAGTTGGAGGGCTTCTAGAACATCTGGGAGAGAACTCTGATGGTTTTTTATTGGCAACCGCAAACGCGTTTCCGGTTTCACAGCCAGCTACAAGCTGGACTTGATTGATTACGCTACAAATCACTGTTTTAATTGAAATTAGATTAGCATATACATATACTGTAGTTACTCGTACAATAAAATTATCTATTTCAAGGTCAAAAATTCATAGAGATTGTTCTTATATTATAGTTACACAATTTAAATTTTCTGTCCGCTGTTATTTTTTACTATTGACATACTAAATATTTATGATATTTGTATTTATTATTTATCCATAGAAATTTCAATTTCGGCTATCCCGCTGTGTGTGTAAAGGTTTTTATTATATTAATTACACAAGCTAACTAATTCAGAGCTAACATTGAGGCATGGCTAAAGCTCAGACTGCCCTCCGTGGAGTGAAGTGCACTGGTAATAAATATCTGACCGATATTTAACGATCATAGTTAGTGGCGCAGCCCTAGCGCCGAACCTCAGAACTAACTGAAATTATCCTCCGGACCTCAGCACGCCTCGCTCGTATGAATGATTTACCTCATATTTAACTAATACAATCAAAGGTACTCCACCCATTACTACTTGATTGTGAAGGAAACAGGATTTTTCATTACAATCCCTTACTTGATTGATGTAATACCGGCTACATTGCACATTATTCATTTTAATACTAAGCTATACTAAGCTTGTTTTAGTATAATATTAAGTTAATGTACATATGCATTTCCATGTGTGCTTTAAATATTCGAAAACCTCCATTTCAATTGTGGGCTTAGACGGACGGTTATGGGCTTTAATGATCCTCAAAGATGTCTTTCGGCGAAGGACACTTCAGGACATTCTGCAGGCTAAATGTTGAAAATATAAAACTTTTTGTAACTATCTCAAAACTGATTACTTGTAATGCGTAAATTAATACCGAGCAGAAAATCACTACAGCTACTCACTCACTAAATTATGCATACTTACCAACAATGTTCTCTACTCGAATTCATTTTGCAGACGGTCTTATCGTTATAAATAATAGATAAAATTGATTAGTATTATCTCATTTTTATCATTTATCAGTACGTAATTATTTGTTGGAAAAACTGTGCTAATTCTTTGAAGTTTGTTTTGATAAGGTAGGATTGTAAAGAAAACAGTATTATTCCAGACATTTATATTCAGTTCTATTTGGTTGGCCGATGAGTGCAGACCTATTGTGACCTGTATTCTGTAGTTCAGTTTTGATAATTAGTGTTTAGTTTTTATAAGTGCATGTTTTAGAGTTAGTGTGCATGGAATTGACACAATATGGCTGTTTTAGTTCCTGACTTATGCATTTTAAAACGCTTTAGTATGTTTAGTTTACTTTAACCTAGATTGTAGTTAATATTTCACCTGAGGAAGAGATCAGATTGCAGATCTCGAAACGTAGTGTTACTGATTGTATTGTATCACTGAAAGATGGTAAATGTCCGGAAAACCCTTCACAAACTGTGCTAATTAGTATTTTTAAAGTTTGTATTTTGTAAAAATATATACACAAGAATAATTTACACAAAAGTACGTTTGAAGTATACTAAACTATTTTTAACGTGAGTAATCACTTTCAAAAGACAAGTACACTATGAATACAACTTACAAAATGTACAAACATTTATTGAATCTGTTAGTTTGAGGGACAGTTCAGCATACTGAGAATCGTCCTAAATCATCTTGTGACATGACGTATCGGTATCGTATACTCATTGCAAATTCTAACGCCTTTGCGGCAATTATATTATCCCAAAGTATTGTATTTACTGAATTTGTATTATTATTAATTATTGCCACTTGCCTTTGTCATCTTATTATTAGATACGTTTCACTTACTATTTTTGGTTGTGACACACGTATCATGAAAACTCAAAAATCATCAAGAAAATTAATACTGAGCCGTTCTAGACAACACAATATCAATACAAATTCCCATAAAGCGTTACCGTTTTAATTTGCGATGTAATCTTCAAAGCAAACCTTTTTGCATAAGACGAGTAGATAAATAGAGACAGAGTAGGAGAGTTAACTGGGAAAGGAAGGGAAACTGCATTCATTACATGGGTACAATGAAACATGTTGAGTAAATGTAATCAAAAGTTGGCAGCAATGCCTTTGTTGATTAAATTACGTGTTCCCCCGTGGATACCTGGAGTTCAGCTGACGCCGAGTTAATTCTTACTTTCCTGGCGAGGGAATACTGTAAAAACTGGTTTATACCCAAGCGCCGTACCTCACAACGCCGCGTCAGGTCTCCGCGGCCGCTTTACAGCACATGTTGTGTCATACTGCAGGAAAATACTCTTTTAAGACTTATAGTACATAAGTATATTGGGGCAATTCCACAAATTCCAAATAGCGTATTTATGATTTTAATAAAGGTATAAAAAAGCACTGTGATAAAAACAATAAAAGTTATCTGCATATATATAGAATACTTATTGTTTCAGTTGTATGATCATTTTGAAACAAAACAACTCAATCTTACAGCATTACATGTATATTTTGTAATGCTGTAAGATTGAGTTGTTTCGTTTGAAAATGATCGTACAACTGATGCAATAAGTATTCTTTATTTAAATGTGAAATCAAAACGCCATGGTCTGAATTTTTTCATTCATTACTATAACATGTATATTCAAAGTTTCAGCCTCACGAATGAATATAATCATTTTCACAATGAATTATGGTTGGTGTTTAAGACTTTTAGTCCATAGATATACTGGGGTAATTCCACAAAAACCCCAATAGTGTATTTATGATTTTAAATAAAAATAGAAAAACTCACTGTGATAAAAAACGATAAAAATTTTCGGCAATGATAGAAATGCATATGATTTTGAAATGCTGTAACTATTTGAGATTGAGTTGTTTTGTTTCACATGATCATACAACTGAAGTAATTAGTATACTACTTTATTTAAATGTGAAATTGAAACACCACATTCTCAATTTTTTCATTCATTATTCTAGCATGTATATTAAAAGTTTTAGTCTTACAAATTAGTATAATAATTTTAACAAAGAATTATGGTTGGTTACTTAGGAATTGTATCAATACTCTTTCCCAATTAATGTTACCAGCCACCGTGTGAGGCTAAGAACAGATCTCGACAACAATCGACACTAATTATTTGGTCGACACCATCATCACAAAATGGAAAGCATTATTCACTTAGATGTAAACAGACATCATATTTATGACTATATATTTGAATGATGGTCAATACGTCTTCACAACGAATTATGGTTTGTCACGTAAGAGTAGTAAAAATACTCTTTCCCTACTAATGTTGCCAGTCACCCTGTAAGTCTGAGACGAGATCTCGAGAAGGATCGTCACTAATTATTTGGTCGACATCATCATATCGTAAAACGTAAAACCCCCCTTACCTCTATGCAAACAGGCAATCGTATACTGGATTGAAGGCTAACATAGTGAATGAAAAACGAACATCCATTGATATTGCTTTATTTGACAAGATTTTACAGAAATTTAATTGGCTTAAAATTAAACATGATTGTATCATGAAAATGAGTGTTTAGAATTATTTTTAAGGCTATATCCAAGTCGGAAAAATATGTTTATTTATATCCACAAGGATTGAATAACACAGAACTTTGTATAGTTTCATTTTTTTTTTAAAGTATCCAAGTTACATACGTGTTACTGTTATCCTTGCTTACAACAAGCCAACCCGATGCTTGTTGGGGGGGGGGGGGTTGATGAGGACAGTGACGAACAAAACACAATCATTGTTTTGTTGTACAAGAGGAATAACTGACCTAACTCACCTGGTCACGGGGAGAGGCAGATCTCGTGATACAAACAACCCGGCCTCCCCCTCAAACAAACGGGGTAAGCCCACAACGGAAGGATGTTGATAACAACTGTTTGTTTGTTTGTTTGTTCGTTCTATCACGGTGTTCTAAGTGGTCCTGTGTAACGTAACCGATCCCCGCGCCGCGCCTACAGAGCACAGCCTACGCTTTCACACCACTTCCTCTTATCGAGTCACATTACAATAACGATTCGTTCAGACTATTTATAGTGCTCTGAATTTTTAATGATTCGGCGCTGTCTTCTAAGGCATCATTACACAACCACAAAATCTACTAAGACATACCACACCAGTTATAAACGCTTAGAACGGAATCCGGATAGTGAATCCAAAATAACGTGTACAAATTGTGGATTTTATTAGCAGAGCGCTTACTTCGTGTCAAAACAAATAAAGTGGAGTAGGAGTTTCGCCAGTAAGAAAGTGAATGTAATGTCTGTGCCAGAACAGCGCGGCGGCGGAGATGTCATTGCCCGGTCGCACACATGTACGCTCCTATAGACCGTCGGAAGCTGACGTCAATCCGCTCGCTCCACAAGCAGCGTCTGTCTTCCTATATATCTGTACTGCTCTGTTAAGTGGTGCGTCTGTCTTCCTATATATCTGTGTACTGATCTGTTAAGTGGTGCGTCTGTTTTCCTATGTATCTGTACTTCTCTGTTAAGTGGTGCGTCTGTCTTCCTATGCATCTGTGTACTGCTCTGTTAAGTGGTGCGTCTGTCTTCCTACGCATCTGTGTACTTCTCTGTTAAGTGGTGCGTCTCTGTCTTCCTATGAATCTGTACTTCTCTGTTAAGTGGTGCGTCTGTCTTCCTATGTATCTGTACTGCTCTGTTAAGTGGTGCGTCTGTTTTCCTATGTATCTGTACTTCTCTGTTAAGTGGTGCGTCTGTCTTCCTATGTATCTGTACTGCTCTGTTAAGTGGTGCGTCTGTCTTCCTATGTATCTGTGTACTGCTCTGTTAAGTGGTGCGTCTGTCTTCCTATGCATCTGTGTACTGCTCTGTTAAGTGGTGCGTCTGTCTTCCTACGTATCTGTACTGCTCTGTTAAGTGGTGCGTCTGTCTTCCTATGCATCTGTGTACTGCTCTGCTTAGTGGTGCGTCTTCCTTCCTATATATTGTGTACTGCTGTTAAGTGATGCGTCTGTCTTCCTATGTATCTGTACTTCTCTGTTTAGTGTTGCGTCTGTCTTCCTATGCATCTGTGTACTGCTCTGCTTAGTGGTGCGTCTTCCTTCCTATATATTGTTTACTGCTGTTAAGTGGTGCGTCTGTCTTCCTATGTATCTGTACTGCTCTGCTTAGTGGTGCGTCTTCCTTCCTATATATTGTGTACTGCTGTTAAGTGGTGCGTCTGTCTTCCTATGTATCTGTACTGCTCTGTTTAGTGGTGCGTCTGTCTTTCTATGCATCTGTGTACTTCTCTGTTAAGTGGTGCGTCTGTCTTCCTACGTATCTGTACTGCTCTGTTTAGTGGTGCATCTGTCTTCCTATGCATCTGTGTACTGCTCTGTTAAGTGGTGCGTCTGTCTTCCTACGTATCTGTACTGCTCTGTTTAGTGGTGCATCTGTCTTCCTATATGCATCTGTGTACTGCTCTGTTAAGTGGTGCGTCTGTCTTCCTACGTATCTGTACTGCTCTGTTTAGTGGTGCATCTGTCTTCCTATGCATCTGTGTACTGCTCTGTTAAGTGGTGCGTCTGTCTTCCTATGCATCTGTGTACTTCTCTGTTAAGTGGTGCGTCTGTCTGCCTATGTATCTGTACTGCTCTGTTAAGTGGTGCGTCTGTCTTCCTATGTATCTGTACTGCTCTGTTAAGTGGTGCGTCTGTCTTCCTATATATCTGTGTACTGCTCTGTTAAGTGGTGCGTCTGTTTTCCTATGTATCTGTACTTCTCTGTTAAGTGGTGCGTCTGTCTTCCTATGCATTGGTACTGCTCTGTTAAGTGGTGCGTCTGTCTTCCTACGTATCTGTACTGATCTGTTAAGTGGTGTGTCTGTCTTCCTATGTATCTGTACTGCTCTGTTAAGTGGTGCATCTGTCTTCCTATGCATCTGTGTACTGCTCTGCTTAGTGGTGCGTCTTCCTTCCTATATATTGTGTACTGCTGTTTAGTGGTGCGTCTGTCTTCCTATGCATCTGTGTACTGCTCTGTTAAGTGATGCGTCTGTCTTCCTATGTATCTGTACTGCTCTGCTTAGTGGTGCGTCTTCCTTCCTATATATTGTGTACTGCTGTTTAGTGGTGCGTCTGTCTTCCTATGCATCTGTGTACTGCTCTGTTAAGTGATGCGTCTGTCTTCCTATGTATCTGTACTGCTCTGTTTAGTGGTGCGTCTGTCTTCCTATGCATCTGTGTACTGCTCTGTTAAGTGGTGCGTCTGTGTTCCTATGTATCTGTGCTGCTCTGTTTAGTGGTGCGTCTGTCTTCCTATGCATCTGTGTACTTCTCTGTTAAGTGGTACGTCTGTCTTCCTACGAATCTGTACTGCTCTGTTTAGTGGTGCGTCTGTCTTCCTATGCATCTGTGTACTGCTCTGTTAAGTGGTGCGTCTGTCTTCCTATGTATCTGTACTGCTCTGTTAAGTGGTGCGTCTGTCTTCCTATGCATCTGTGTACTGCTCTGTTAAGTGGTGCGTCTGTCTTCCTATGTATCTGTACTGCTCTGTTAAGTGGTGCGTCTGTCTTCCTATATATATATGTGTGTGCTGCTCTGTTAAGTGGTGCGTCTGTCTTCCTATGCATCTGTGTACTGCTCTGTTTAGTGGTGCGTCTTCCTTCCTATGCATCTGTGTACTGCTCTGTTTAGTGGTGCGTCTGTCTTCCTATGCATCTGTGTACTGCTCTGTTTAGTGGTGCGTCTTCCTTCCTATGCATCTGTGTACTGCTCTGTTTAGAGGTGCGTCTGTCTTCCTATGCATCTGTGTACTGCTCTGTTTAGTGGTGCGTCTTCCTTCCTATATATTGTGTACTGCTGTTAAGTGGTGCGTCTGTCTTCCTATATATCTGTGTACTGCTCTGTTAAATAGTTGGCATATAACAGTACTGCAATCTCTTATCATTGCCTCTGACTTTTTATAACTACAATTGAGAGTTACGTACTCGTATTTATGTCGGAGTATATAACAGACAGCAATTGGTATCTTAGCTGTTGGAGACACATATACTACCAATACTCAAAAAGAAGCTAGTGGATGGAGTAGGTCCTAACTTGGAAAAGTTCTAGTTACTATTCCTATACACTTGAATACATGAGACAATGATTCTTTCATTTCATATTTATTTCATATATTAAATTGGTTATTCGTTTACTCTTTAAATTTATGATCATCTGATATTTTTACGCATTAAATGTTACCATAGTATTATTTGTATTAAGAACTTGTGATAAAAAGTTCTGACATGTAGATTTCAGTTATTCAGGGAATGTAAACTTTAGTAATAAGGTTTAAAAGACATGTTTGTTATGTTGTGTTATTATGTTATGTTATTATCATGTTGAATATAAAAACCATTTTTCAATCAGTTTCAGATTACGACTTTCTAATACCTATATTCAATTTTAATAAATTACTTGTTAATCTTTATCCTCCTTGTAACATAATAATATTCCAGTACAAATTAATTTAGAACGGTTACCTCATTTATCCAACATACTGTATAATCCATACAGTAATACAATTACTGAATTATTGAATTATATTCCAGTATAAAATAATGTAGAACGAGTCACTACATTTAACCAATATACTGTATAAACATACAATTGTAAACATCGCAACTGTTTATTGATTGTAACAACATACGATATGTAATATACTTTTAAATAATCACGTAATAACTGTCCAGTCCAAAAAGTCAATAAATACGTCCGAAAGGTCGAAATAAGGATATGTTTTTATTCCTTCCACAAACATTCGAAGAAAATTATAAAACATAATACGTTTATGACGCTAATTACACATTTATACGACATTTGAATAACAGAGTAAGCAAAACACAAATCAGAACAACGCCTGATTGCCATTTCAAGCATAAATTTGTTTTACAAACATGGGCTGTTTTTTCGGACTTAAAATTTTACAATTTCAAAAAGATACAAGAAATACGGCAAAATTTCAAACATATAGAGAAATAACAAGATATTAGTTAGTACCAAATAGTAAATGCCTTGGGTACTCTAATATGTATCCAGTACTTACTGAAAATAATATGTTTCCTCTTTTCATTTCGCACTTTTCTGATATTCTATAGTAATTTTACATCGGTTTGCCGTCTTAAGAAAAAAATGCAGCGTGAAGGATGAGTTTTGAAAATTCATTTGTACACAATTAATTCTAGTGATTTTCCTCAGTATGAGACACTTCACAATAAAAGGCAGCTGAAGGAAATTGATAACTCCACGTACCTTTTTGTTTTGCAATATAAAGAAAAAAATTGTAACGGGATTGTTTATTTTACATCTCATCCGTTAGTGAGGAAACTACCTACACCTTCCATCAGCCCAATCAAAATTTGTTAAGACAGTGGCATGAAACTACCACCACTCTTCTTAAAAGCAAAACCGTCCCATACCCAAAAGTAAAAATAAGTTACTTTCACATATTCACCAACATAACATATTGATCTCAAATTCAGAGGAGCTAAAGGAATCACATGTTACAAGCACCCTACCTGTAAATCTTTTCATGACTATAATCACAATTCAATTTCGGCTTACAGTATCCCCGTTGTCGCCCTTTCTCGCTTTAACCGCAAATGGTGGAAATTGAATTTTACTGTCAACATTTACGTTTTACGAATACCATCATTACACTGCATATTCCGTTACAATTCACATGGCTTTGAAAAATGTCCAGAACTCATACTTGCATAAAAGTATTATTTTTTTATAGCAACCTACGTTTTAATCTATTACACGTCTGGTTTGATACTAATGCATCTACAAAGCTATGAAACCTACAATGCTAGAACTGTAACAATAAGCAATTCACAAGCTGAATGGGCATTATATCCAGTAGCTTACTTGTTTGAACCCTTCACATCGGCAGGACCTCTGGAACCTGGACGCCTTGAGTAAGACACAGTCATTTTCCCTCGCCACTCATTTTGGAGCGTCGAAGACAGTCATGAGCTTTTTCCCTTCATTTAAGTATGCTCATTTGGATAAGTTCAGGAGTCATTATGATAGGTCTATTGAGTCTATAATTTTACACTGACAACCATTTACACGTAACTGGCCTACAATGCTGTGACAATACGATGCACATTTCAGGGCGTGACAAAAACAACACAATTAAACAATAAACAAGCGAAAACAAGACATACAAAAGGTAGCACAAAACACTATTCAACGTACAAACTACGGAAACTACGAACAGTGTTCAAAAGGGAACTCTCTTAAAAATTCACGACACAATCGACAAACACAAGACGTGTACCAAGGACTCCCAAAAGGAAACAAATGGTAATAAACATTCACTACGTTTAAAAACTAGAATTCACTAACAGTGCACAATAGAAAATCACAAAACGGAACGAGAACACGAAAAACAAGTGAGGGTATGTGGATGAAAGAGGAGTGACTCTAAGAGGCTCCACGCAGACTGAGCTGTGAGATTTGGCTTTGGCTATGAGGTTATATCTGTCCAGTAACACACAGGCGCACTCACACACGCGCAGGGAGTGGCACACACACTCAGATAATCTCTGTGTAACATTATACCCCTGTCATTGCTGCACTCACATGTCGGCGTGTTGTTGGTGTATGAAGGGACACAGATGGTTTTGTTGTCAACGATGACGAATGGATGGATGATAATGAATCTTTTGAGAGACCACCCACTAAATCGCTCTGCGCTAGATAAACAGTAGCCTCTGATGTGCGTTGTGATTGAACAACTGTGAGCGCTAAAACTGTTTACTGCTACCAATGACATCGTGTTTATTGTTGAAATTGAAATTCCTGATTAAAAGTTAGTCACAATATCTACCCGAAACTGAATGGATAACAGGATTTCGGACATTTGACATGGTTATAGGTTATAAAGGTTTATAGAAGTTAAAAGGTTATAGGTTATAACACAACGTTTCGAGGATTGGAATCTGCCCTCTTCGTCAGGTGGGGGAAGTATTAATACATACAAATATGGACATAAAGAATAAAAAGAAATAAAGAAGGGAAAGAAAAGGGCTCAAACATACCTAAAAGCTTGCTTGGAGTCCAGTCCAGGCGTTGTCACTGAATAGTATACAAGTCCCGAGCACAATCACAAAAACGAGGATCACAATCAAACAACACACCAACATAGGCTACTCACAAAAACGAGGATCACAATCAAACAACACACCAACATAGGCTACTCACAAAAACGAGGATCACAATCAAACAACACACCAACATAGGCTACTCACAAAAACGAGGATCACAATCAAACAACACACCAACATAGGCTACTCACAAAAACGAGGATCACAATCAAACAACACACCAACATAGGCTACTCACAAAAACGAGGATCACAATCAAACAACACACCAACATAGGCTACTCACAAAAACGAGGATCACAATCAAACAACACACCAACATAGGCTACTCACAAAAACGAGGATCACAATCAAACAACACACCAACATAGGCTACTCACAAAAACGAGGATCACAATCAAACAACACACCAACATAGGCTACTCACAAAAACGAGGATCACAATCAAACAACACACCAACATAGGCTACTCACAAAAACGAGGATCACAATCAAACAACACACCAACATAGGCTACTCACAAAAACGAGGATCACAATCAAACAACACACCAACATAGGCTACTCACAAAAACGAGGATCACAATCAAACAACACACCAACATAGGCTACTCACAAAAACGAGGATCACAATCAAACAACACACCAACATAGGCTACTCACAAAAACGAGGATCACAATCAAACAACACACCAACATAGGCTACAGTGCGATACTGAATACTCAATAAATTTCAGTAAATTCCTGTTCAGTGACAACACATGGACTGGACTGCAAGCTTAAGAGCATGTTTTAACCTTTTTATTTCCCTTATTTACTTTTTTTTATTCTTTATATTTGTATGTATTAATACCTCCCCACACTTGACGAAGAGGATAGATTCCAATCCTCGAAACGTTGTGTTATACCTTTTATAACCTACAACGATGGCAAATGTCCGAAATCCTGTTATCCTTTCAAACCTTCCATCGTCAATAACAAACTTTAAACAAAAATACCCGATCTGTAGTGAAGTCACTGTTGAATAGGACTATCGATTTCGACACTATAATATTCCATTAAAACCATTATTAATCAACAATTAACAATGCCAATTGTTCAATTATTTCCCAGTACGTATACAATCGCATTGTGAATACATACTTTGTCGGTGAAGCAAGTGAATATTATTTAGGCATCATCTGATTGATGTATCCTACACAACACAGACTTCTTACCATAACGTCCTCCAATAACGTTAAGTTTTAATTATCGTAATGTTAAATTATAAAAATAAGGACAGGTCAGCTTGTCTATTGGCTGGTGTTTAAGTTTAATGGTATTCCATTAAATCTAAACTGACAAAATTTATGTCTGTCATATTCTACTAGAGATTCCCCATTCTCTATCAGACTAATAGATCAATACTAGCAGGTCAATGACTCTATAATTTTTAGTTTTCTTTATGAATTGTGCCTATTATCTATTAATGTCTATTTAGAATATTTTTTATTCAAAGATTTGCAATCCAATAAAAGGGAAAAATTATATAAAGAAGATGTTTTCAAATTTTTGTAAAAATTCTTTGGTCACATATTCAATAATACTAACAATCTTAGTAACTGGACAGAAAAATATTAAAAAAGATAATTTTATTACTAAAATTGAAATGCATTTTAATATTCTAAACTAAACCTCCCATAAGAAAAATTACATTATGTTGGTCTACACACAACGTAGCTATGGTTGCAAGGGTTGATTCATTGTGAATTTTGAGTTTGCTCCAGTTCAGCTTCCTTTCATGGCAGCGTCTGAAATCAGACTGGACTCCTGGAATTTGGAGTCATTTTCGTCTTATGATATGATAACAAATTCGCCGATGAGGAAGCTCACATCGAACTCAGCATCGTTCCGACATCAAAGACGCCTAGATTAAAATATTCAGTATAATCCAAGTGAAGAGATATTTTCTTGTATGCAACAGTCAGAGTGGAGCAAACTCGACATTGGTTAATTTGGTTTACTTTTAGTAATTTTTCACAGTAATGTTGGATACACTCAAAATGTACCGTGACAATATTTTCCCATAACGTAAGTTTAAACTACGTGTATTACGCAACACTGATTTCAGTGAACAATTTCGATTTCACAAATCTGCAAGAGGTATGCAAACAAAAGTCAGCAGCTGCTTTTACACTCGGCTGGCAGCCCCAAGTTCAACCGTCTAGAAGGGTGGCGGGTTAACAAACCGAGTGTTATTTTGTTATTCCGTTTAACGGGCTTGATTTAACAGCACCGTTATGTTCTCAGTTTGATCAATTTATTTACAAAATGCTTTACAAAGAGATATTGAGAGAGTATGGTCTATTTGTGAGTAGAAGATGATCAATAATTAAACTAACTTTATTAATGATCACACGCACTTTATAAAATTTATTCATTCCTACAACTAAATACAAACAATTTATACTAGTAATAAAAAATAAATAAAACAACTTTTCCTGACCTTTTAAATATTTTATAATCATCAAATAAATAATACTGTATGCAAATTATACTGAGATAGATAGACCTAACAAGACTGAAATGTATATGTGTGATGAGATGATTTAATATCCAAAATAAATAGTAAAACTATTTCACATAATTTATTTTCCAAATATCTTACGAAACTAGGCGAATTTATCACATTCTTTTCTGAGATTAGCGAAGGCTTATCAGGTCTTCAGACCAGAGAGACGTCATGTCAACAGCTGATTTCCAAGAACTATCCGCGAACGCTGTTAGCTTATCAACTCGCCACATTAAAGAACGTTGAAGGAGCTCTGATAACGAAAGTACCAATAACAACTTGTGTACACGACCTTCGCTAGTATCATGCCAACTGATATAAAAATGAGGAATTTTGATAAACCGTCTACATCCTGGAAACTGTTTAACTATTTCTTTGCAACAATACAATTGTGCAGTACTTTATAAAACATTTGTTCTCGACAAAACTAGATCAAATTCTCTTTATTCATAACATCGTTCAAAAATATCCAACAAATTCCACTAATTAGTAAATAATAAGAATAGATTTGGAACTGTAAAATTTTCGAAACGTTCATACTCAGGGTTAAATTGTATTCAAAAAGGGGGTTGATGCTGGTTAAAATAGCTACCTCAAATTTTTTACGTTATATTTGAAGGAGAACAGAGAGCATAGACATTATTCGAACTTCATTTCTTGTTTAACAAACTTCACTAAAAGGATTGAAATGAGACTAAGCTGATAAGTAATTACTTAAAACATAAATTATAGTAAAACAAACATGTCATCAAAGGACAGCATGCGGTTTACTTACTGATAGGTAAAACAAACCAAGTTATCTCCGTGAGCAAGGTCTCTTACCTAAAACAGAACACGAAATTAAATAGAATCCAGTTATCTCTTGACATATTTAGAGCAACACGAGGCAACAGAAAAAGTCTTAAAATGTAAGCTACCTACTTAACTATTTGGAAGTCAAATTTAAAAATCCCTTACCCAATTTTCCTCTGCTGGAACTTTATTCGTATCCACCTTTCCCAATATGCGAAAACTGTGATTCACCAACACAGCGTAAATTAACTGTAGCACAATGGTCGTGACCTCAAAAATATATCCTATGGCACTCATCACTTTACAAACACGTTTATTCCTCCTCAAACCGGACGTACTGAATGGATTTCGGCAACGGGAGATACAAGGATCAGTAGCACACGACTTGGCAAGCCACCCCAGCCTACTTGGCCAACTAACGGAATGTTAAGTATCCTAGGGATGTTCATATGTAACTAGGTCGCTCTGGTGTCTTATGTATCCTATGGCACTTATCACTTCACAAACACGTTTGTTCCCCACACCGGACGTACTGAATGGATTCCGCCAACGGGAGATACAAGGATCAGTAGCACACCACTTGGCAAGCCACCCCAGCCTACTTGGCCAACTAACGGAATGTTAAGTATCCTAGGGATGTTCATATGTAACTAGGCCGCTCTGGTGTCATGTATCCTATGGCACTCATCACTTCACAAACATGTTTGTTCCCCACACCGGGCGTACTGAATGGATTCCGCCAACGGGAGATACAAGGATCAGTAGCACATCACTTGGCAAGCCACCCCAGCCTACTTGGCCAACTAACGGAATGTTAAGTATCCTAGGGATGTTCATATGTAACTAGGCCGCTCTGGTGTCTTATGTATCCTATGGCACTTATCACTTCACAAACACGTTTGTTCCCCACACCGGACGTACTGAATGGATTCCGCCAACGGGAGATACAAGGATCAGTAGCACATCACTTGGCAAGCCACCCCAGCCTACTTGGCCAACTAACGGAATGTTAAGTATCCTAGGGATGTTCATATGTAACTAGGCCGCTCTGGTGTCTTATGTATCCTATGGCACTTATCACTTCACAAACACGTTTGTTCCCCACACCGAACGTACTGAATGGATTTCCGCCAACGGGAGATATAAGGATCAGTAGCACATCACTTGGCAAGCCACCCCAGCCTACTTGGCCAACTAACGGAATGTTAAGTATCCTAGGGATGTTCATATGTAACTAGGCCGCTCTGGTGTCTTATGTATCCTATGGCACTCATCACTTCACAAACACGTTTGTTCCCCACACCGGGCGTACTGAATGGATTCGCCAACGGGAGATACAAGGATCAGTAGCACATCACTTGGCAAGCCACCCCAGCCTACTTGGCCAACTAACGGAATGTTAAGTATCCTAGGGATGTTCATATGTAACTAGGTCCACTCTGGTGTCTTATGTATCCTATGGCACTTATCACTTCACAAACACGTTTGTTCCCCACACCGGACGTATTGAATGGATTCCGCAAACGGGAGATACAAGGATCAGTAGCACATCACTTGGCAAGCCACCCCAGCCTACTTGGCCAACTAACGGAATGTTAAGTATCCTAGGGATGTTCATATGAGACTAGGCCGCTCTGGTGTCATGTATCTTATGGCACTCATCACTTTACAAACCCGTATATTCCCCACACCGGACGTACTAGGTGTATTCCGCCAACGGGAGATATAAGGATCAGTAGCACACCACATGGCAAGCCACCCCAGCCTACTTGGCCAACTAACGGAATGTTAAGTATCCTAGGGATGTTCATATGTAACTAGGCCGCTCTGGTGTCTTATGTTCGGAATATGGCCGCTAAATTTAATAATATTTCCCCATAATGTAGATTGTGAGAGTATACACGTCACAGAAATGTGTGTGAATGCAAAATAATATTGATGGACGAATTAAAACTGAACTCAAATTAAATTAACATTTGTTCGCTATTACAAAGTGTAATACGTTTCACAATCTTAGGGTAATTCTTTAAAGGATTACAAAATCCTATACACTGACAAAATACGAGCGATTCTCTTACAAAATTAAAGGAATGGTGATGAACAATTTTCGGAAGCGGAACTGTTCATGGAAACTCCAAATGTGATCCTTCTCTTAAATATAAGGCCTAATCTAAAATAAAAACATTCTTTTACCTGTATCTTACTCGTATAGAGTATTTGGTTTTGTAAGGATACCGAACTCCAATATTCAATATGATAAAGTCAATATAATACGTCCTCAATTCAGTATTATACTAACTAATATTATTAATGCCAAGCAATATGAAAGACTCCATCGAGTTCCATAGTGTATGTGATGTAAATATAAGGTATGTCGTCCACATAGAAATGGACAGGATCTAATACTTCCTGGCTTAAATATTTATAGACAACAAAAGGTTACTGTTTTATAAGCTAAAAATATAGCTGGAGCTCCTGATTTAAAAAGAACATTTTTTAAATGTATTTTACTCTAATGCATACACATTTAATTATGTATAAGAGAAGAAATACGACAGAGAACCATTATAAAGCAAATATAACTTTCCTATGTATTTTGCTTGTTGCGCAATAGATTAATTCAATGCCGATAAAGATATTAATTATGAGGTGCGCTATTTTCCTCGTTCTCAGATTAAATATTATCATTTACGTAAAACGAGAAAGCGTTATGTTTACACATTCGAATGTCTTATATTTCAAGGAAAACTCTTTTTGTGTCTTTCATTCTTCTAATCGAAATAACTGAAGTTAAACGTTCTGTGTAATGAAGATAACTAAAGCAATCGGAAAAAATTCAAATTCAATCCAACTAATGATACTCGTAATCACATAATTTTAAATATATTCAAGTCATCGTTGCCATCGTTAATATTGCGAACTTATTTTTGCAACGTTTCCATGACTATAATATCGAAAAGGCGTTAACGTTCGGCTTAGCGTTAGCGAAGCCCTTCACTCTGGCTGGATAAATTCACATCATTTTGTCCACACGACATCTCGAAAACAAACTAACCTATACATTTGAAATTTTGAATGATGCTTTATTTCTACATAGACCCTGTGTTCGATGATTGTGCATGTCACTACACGTTATTTGGCTGGGCGTTAGAAAATATATTTACATTGGTCTTGTGAATGATCATGATGGCAACGGAAAAAGCAGAATAAGCTAATCTATAAACACATTGAGTCCAATCATATAATATTTAAAAATCTTAAATATTAACATAATATGTAACCTAACTGCCGCAACAAATGCAACATCATGCGTGTTGACGTTTAGTCATAAAGTAAAAAGAAAAATAATAGAGGTGTTAAAAGTCTGTGACACGATTCGATTTCGGTGTACTCTTGTGGAATTTGGCTGAGCGTCATTGAAGGCTAATACTCAGAGGGCTACCGCAATTTCCCTTATGACTACTGATGGATGTCAACATTTTTTTTCTGTATGATTGTCTTTCCGCAATAGATCTCGAGAATTAAATATAGACTTGAAATTTTGCATGGAAACTCAGCAACGTGTTGTTAATCATGTTAATTATACAAAACACCATTTGTGTAACATTAACGATATCAAATATCCGAAAACGTGTTAGCCCTTTAAAGTGAAATTCGCCATTGTATTATTGGCGGTGGTAAATACAATATATTTAACATGACTAATCGCTAAATCATTAATGTTAAAAATCACTTATTATATTCATTACACACAAACACACAGTACACAAAGATAGACAATCGCGTAGAACCTTACACCAAAGTGAAGCATAGTAAACATAAGTCTCTCAATAACATATACCAATTAATTATGAAGTAACTATTAGTCTTCTATCTACATGTTTTTTCGATATTCTGAATCTAAAACATACCTTCCTAATTGAAATTTTTGTTTGTCCCGTATGTAAACAGAAACATCTATAATAAAACGTTATTTTAAAATTAAAACCTCTATTCTATATTCACGCCTTTGTACTGACTGTTATTTTTTTTTATTGTAATGGAAAAATATACGTTTTAATCATGGAAAGTACAAAAAAATGCAACACACATCCCGAGGCAATGGCCTTATTAAATTTTCCATTAGTAATAAAATTAAGTAAAAATAAGTTACCGCATCGTAGCTATAAAAGTTCTAATCCATTAACACTCAAGTCGGTAGAATAGAAGACCATCTAAGGGCCACTGAACTTTTGAAGAGTATCTGTGAGTGCTGATAAAGTTGTTACAGAAAATCGACAATCCAAATACATGAGAGTGTTGGAGGAATGTGTTGTCGGCCAATTGTAGATAACGACACTCCTCACACGTTCAGACATCGTTGGTGTGTGAAGTGTGATACTACTGCAGATACGGTGGAATGGCTGCCAGTGGATTAAGGGAGGAAGCACTGAGAGGGGGCGGGGGTGAAAGTATCGCAGACGGAGTTCGTGACTACAATCTAATCCGGAATTTGATGGTTCGATTATACTGGAAATATAATCTTCGGATGCACGTGCGTCGCTGTTGTAGCTACAATTGCGCTCGAGATTGGAATTGAAATTGGCAAGCTCTTCGCTACTTTGTATAAACCTACAGCTGATCGCCTTCTTCATTAGAGAAACCGGTCCCCGTCCCGTCGTTGGATCGCTCCAAGCTAAACAGTTCAATTGAGTTCTGACAATTACAAAAACTGATTAAACGCAGTACTAGACTTTCGTCCCAACACGGCCTGTAATCATTTAAAAAATTAAAAATAAAGATGTCTTATTTTACCAGGCGAAGTTAGGGCTAAGAAGCCCTCTATAACACTTAACCTGGGGACCAACGGTTTAAAGGTGACTTCTGAACCACCACCACCAATGGCCGGGCAGGCGGGCTGCTTGCAAGGACAGGATCGCTCAGCAGTTATCTACCCAAGCAGCAGCTACGCTCAACGTTGCTTGATCTGGTATCTTGCGATAACCGTTGTACCCGCTACACTGCGCCATTACAAATATAATTTGAAGCTCAACAGCATTTATGATTTTAATTATAATTGTTCCTCTATTCACGTGCCATTTTGAATGAGGAAATTCTAACTTGTAATATTAAGTAGAAAGCTTCTAGGAAGTAAGTATTTATTTGACATCAATTATGATTATCAATTAACGTTTAAAAGCCACGCTTCGGTACACGTGCTTTTTGAGGTAGAGGCAATTACTAGAAAATACTTAGAATTCATTTCATGTTTTTAACGGTTTAAAGAGATAAACTGTAAGGAAATCCACAAACCTTAACGACTTTCTACAAATTAACGCACTACACGTTTCTAGACTGTTTCATTTTCCTCCTGTTTTTAACACAGTATAGTAGGGACGTTTATTACATTTCCAGAGGAGTTTATGAGGCGTGTGCTTATGAGCGAGGATAGTTTAAAATGCTTTTGTAGGTTTACAGCGCTAAGTTGAATTATTAAATACATATAAGTATGCTAGTACATCACTTCCTAGTTGACAGATGATTGATTTTACTTCATAAAAATACCAACTGGGTACAGCATAAGCTGGGAAAAATTATGCAACCCAAATAGCACAATAAAACAACGCTGTAAATGTCATCGAGACCTATAACAGTTTTTAGACAAGGGTTTTTATGTAAATCAGAATTTTTGTATTAATGGTTTAATTCGTTCACAGAAATTATGCGTTGTGGTATAATTGAGCTCCAGATTACCATGCTTCGTCGGTGAACTTTTGTAAAAAATACCACATATAAACGAGTCTTCTTACCCCAGTCTACAAAACAATGTTTCAGGAATGTTTTGGGCAGTCTGTAGAAGGTTCTGGTAAGCATTACAACTACAGGTTCTTGTGGTTTGCTCTGCTCAAGGGTCTGTGTCCGTTAGACGACCGACACATAAATAGTTACTGGGGCAAGGGCAGACCACCACACTCAGGGTAGACCGCAGGACGCTGCCGCCTCGCCTCGCGCTTACAGACAAACAATGTCCGGTGCCCTGCCCACAGTTCCCAGGTTAGCCGCTGCAACAAGCCTCTAATGTGGTCAACAGGCTCTAATTGCCCCCACTTTCTCCCCGCTTCCGACCCCACACTGGCGGATATCGGCGAAAGCGACGCCGGTACAGGAATCTGGAACGGCCGTGTGAAATTATACCCGACGTTCTTCACGGGGAGTTCGTATCAGCGAAATCCCTAACCTCCAAATATTAAAGAATGCAAGCTATATTTATAGAGTGTGAAACTTAGCATATCTAAAATCACAAGAGATTATACATTTTACTATATCAAAAAATAAAAAATGGTGGTCTCATTTTTTATACTATTTATAATAAGGACCTTCTCATAATACCAGATATCAATGGGAATTAATACTCTTATACGAGTATAATAATATGCAATAGTGCGGTTAGTGCCGATAAATAACCAGGACAGATCAAAGGCAAGATTATAACTTTCTCTAATATTATCCTGAACACTGATAAAACCAGAGAGCCTTTAGGAAAATGGTGATCTTAGAACATCTTACGGTTACAGATAAGGGATCGAACTATTTTTTCATGGTCCAGTTCCAAGAGTACACAGTTCTAATAATACCAGAGAGCCTTCTGGAACATGATTTCAGAATATCTTAGACGTTATACATATTGGAACTAACTACTTTTTCACTGTCCAGTTCAAAGATTGCACAATATTCTTAAAACACCAGAGAGCCTTCTGGAACGTGATCTCAGAATATCTTAGAGGTTATACATATTGGAACGAACTACTTTTTCACTGTCCAGTTCAAAGATTGCACAATATTCTTAAAACACCAGAGAGCCTTCTGGAACGTGATCTCAGAATATCTTAGAGGTTATACATATTGGAACTAACTACTTTTTCACTGTCCAGTTCAAAGATTGCACAATATTCTTAAAACACCAGAGAGCCTTCTGGAACGTGATCTCAGAATATCTTAGAGGTTATACATATTGGAACTAACTACTTTTTCACTGTCCAGTTCAAAGATTGCACAATATTCTTAAAACACCAGAGAGCCTTCTGGAACGTGATCTCAGAATATCTTAGAGGTTATACATATTGGAACTAACTACTTTTTCACTGTCCAGTTCAAAGATTGCACAAAATTCTTAAAACACCAGAGAGCCTTCTGGAACGTGATCTCAGAATATCTTAGAGGTTATACATATTGGAACTAACTACTTTTTCACTGTCCAGTTCAAAGATTGCACAATATTCTTAAAACACCAGAGAGCCTTCTGGAACGTGATCTCAGAATATCTTAGAGGTTATACATATTGGAACTAACTACTTTTTCACTGTCCAGTTCAAAGATTGCACAATATTCTTAAAACACCAGAGAGCCTTCTGGAACGTGATCTCAGAATATCTTAGAGGTTATACATATTGGAACTAACTACTTTTTCACTGTCCAGTTCAAAGATTGCACAATATTCTTAAAACACCAGAGAGCCTTCTGGAACGTGATCTCAGAATATCTTAGAGGTTATACATATTGGAACGAACTACTTTTTCACTGTCCAGTTCAAAGATTGCACAATATTCTTAAAACACCAGAGAGCCTTCTGGAACGTGATCTCAGAATATCTTAGAGGTTATACATATTGGAACTAACTACTTTTTCATTGTCCAGTTCAAAGATTGCACAATATTCTTAAAACACCAGAGAGCCTTCTGGAACGTGATCTCAGAATATCTTAGAGGTTATACATATTGGAACTAACTACTTTTTCACTGTCCAGTTCAAAGATTGCACAATATTCTTAAAACACCAGAGAGCCTTCTGGAACGTGATCTCAGAATATCTTAGAGGTTATACATATTGGAACTAACTACTTTTTCATTGTCCAGTTCAAAGATTGCACAATATTCTTAAAACACCAGAGAGCCTTCTGGAACGTGATCTCAGAATATCTTAGAGGTTATACATATTGGAACGAACTACTTTTTCACTGTCCAGTTCAAAGATTGCACAATATTCTTAAAACACCAGAGAGCCTTCTGGAACGTGATCTCAGAATATCTTAGAGGTTATACATATTGGAACTAACTACTTTTTCACTGTCCAGTTCAAAGATTGCACAATATTCTTAAAACACCAGAGAGCCTTCTGGAACGTGATCTCAGAATATCTTAGAGGTTATACATATTGGAACTAACTACTTTTTCACTGTCCAGTTCAAAGATTGCACAATATTCTTAAAACACCAGAGAGCCTTCTGGAACGTGATCTCAGAATATCTTAGAGGTTATACATATTGGAACTAACTACTTTTTCACTGTCCAGTTCAAAGATTGCACAATATTCTTAAAACACCAGAGAGCCTTCTGGAACGTGATCTCAGAATATCTTAGAGGTTATACATATTGGAACTAACTACTTTTTCACTGTCCAGTTCAAAGATTGCACAATATTCTTAAAACACCAGAGAGCCTTCTGGAACGTGATCTCAGAATATCTTAGAGGTTATACATATTGGAACTAACTACTTTTTCACTGTCCAGTTCAAAGATTGCACAATATTCTTAAAACACCAGAGAGCCTTCTGGAACGTGATCTCAGAATATCTTAGAGGTTATACATATTGGAACTAACTACTTTTTCACTGTCCAGTTCAAAGATTGCACAATATTCTTAAAACACCAGAGAGCCTTCTGGAACGTGATCTCAGAATATCTTAGAGGTTATACATATTGGAACTAACTACTTTTTCACTGTCCAGTTCAAAGATTGCACAATATTCTTAAAACACCAGAGAGCCTTCTGGAACGTGATCTCAGAATATCTTAGACGTTATACATATTGGAACTAACTACTTTTTCACTGTCCAGTTCAAAGATTGCACAATATTCTTAAAACACCAGAGAGCCTTCTGGAACGTGATCTCAGAATATCTTAGAGGTTATACATATTGGAACTAACTACTTTTTCATTGTCCAGTTCAAAGATTGCACAATATTCTTAAAACACCAGAGAGCCTTCTGGAACGTGATCTCAGAATATCTTAGAGGTTATACGTACGGTATAGGAACGAACTATTTTCCATGATCCAGTCGCAAGACTGCTAGGTGCTGATAATAGTATCTGTGATTTTATCATTTTCAGTGCAGACTCAGACATCTCTGCGGAAGAACGGCGCTTACTTCTGATGAGGCTTGTCAGGATTGGTGTTGCATATGTTTATTTCACGTACTCCAACGGTTTATTGTTACAGTGTTACAGTTTACTTGTAATTCATTATTATTTTTACCATTATTTAAATTTTAATGGTGGAAATCCTCGCATTTAATTTGTATATAGCTGTTATTTATTATTATTTCTTCAGGGTTCATTTATATTCTTTTTGTTCAAAATGTAAGAACATAGTACAATACCTGCATAACAGTCTTAAATATAATTTTTTTTTTTATATCGATTTAATCCTAAAATACTGGAATATAAAATATATCTTATGAATGTTTATTTATTTTAGCGATTTAATTTTTAAGAGGTTAGCTTCAAATTCGATCGGAGTTTCGTAATGTATCCAAAAGTATTTTTATTTAACAATTATTTAGTGTCGGCCAAAATATCGCACTTTAATTTGAAGTCAGACTCTCAATATTTGATTTGCAAATTCTTTTAATACTTTCCCCTTGTTGCGTGTTTTCACTTTGCTATAACACTTAAACACTTTTAACAAAACAAACCACACGTAGCGTTGGAGCTTAATCACAGTATATTGGATGCGCTGTGAAGGACTCTCCGCTAAAAATGAGGAATCCCTGTGGAATACCAAGAGCGCACGAAACAACTCAACTATAGGTTTACTTATCAATATTGTCTTTATTTTAGATCTGAATAAATGAAATGATTGATAACGTTCTCTATAATATTTTAAGAAAAAAAAATATTATTATATTTATCAGAATTACAGTACGGGTTCCAAACAAAACAGTGTAACTAACTACACGTTTCTAGTAAAACTTGATTATTTCTGCTAAAACTACGTGAGATTTTAATCTACCATGTCTCTTATTACGCTTTTGATTTAATAACTGATACACTTCATTTCAGTGATCTCCAAACTACGGTTCCCGGCAAAATCTGGCCCTCGAGATGGTTTCAACCACCCAACAGCCAAAAATTGATTTCTTGCAATAGCAGAGCGACGATGGGTTTCAGGACTGTGAGTGACGTTTATGGACCATCTAGGATGATTGAATTATTGAATTAGTTAGAGCTTATCTTTTACATAATATTTCCAATAGTAGTTCTTGTACTACATAATTGGATCATAATATTAATCTATACCCCAGAAGATAGGAAGGGGGGGGATATGCAAGGTTCGAGCTTGCTTCCTTGAAATTCAGTTTCTCGCTCTATTTAAAAAAACATCTTTCGTTCACCACGATATGGTGAAATATTGGTGTCGTAGCCGTAGAAAAGGAAAAGTCTATCAGACCATTAGATTAGATGACGAATTCGCCAAAATGTTGCGACTGTTTTGTACAGAACGAACCGGACAGCGTGAAGCAAGGAGAGGTAAGGATTGACAGTCAGCAACTTGACACCCCCACTTTCCATACACAGTCTTCCCCTTCCCCTCTCGTGGCTCAACTAATTACAGACCGTTCCACAGGAGAAACGTCACTGATCGTCTTCACGTTTGGCATGGACTGGCCCACGTGCTCTCATGAGGAGTGTAGAGGAAAGGAAACTTTATAGATGTGCTAGACATTGTTCTAACTAGGTGGCTCGGTCTACACCACGAGTAAGTTGTTAGCTCCAAAAAGCCCATGGTCTAACCTAGCTTTACTATATCAGTATCATGATCAGAGTTAGCGAAGCTAAAAGATGCTTCTGCAGTTTTAGCTTGTGGTTTGTTCGTAACGCTTATTTCAGTTATGCCTTAGTCCAAAAATATAACATTTGATAAGCAGTATTGCGTGTTTAATGATTAGTGGGATTTCGACTACTTTGAGGTTGGAAACATTATTCAGTTCTTATTTGTGAAGAAAAACAATTTGTGATTTAATAGTGGACATTATAAAACTACTCAATGTAAAAGCAAATATGTGCAAAGTCCCGAGCCAAAAAGTTACAGCCTTTGAAAGAGTCCATGAAATCTCGACGCGACGTCACATTATTACAAAGAGTAAACACCAAAACGTGGCAGCAACTTGCAAAATATGTCACACATCAGGTAAGGCTAGCAAAAATGTTTCGTGAGGCGAGTTATGTCGTCAATACCAGCAAATAATTCATTCGCTTAGCTTGTGCCCAAATATGGATATGGGCTCTGATTGAAATTAGTCAGTTCAAAGGCGTCTGCATAAGTGAAATGGCATTTAATTGGGTCAATGGATGTATCCGATTCGGCTCAAGTTCTTTTTTAGTAGTGTTCTCTTTACTTAATTTAAGCACAATACGTTTATTTATATTATCTTTAAATAAAAAGTATGTTAAAAGGTCTTGGACCACCTGCCTCGAAAAATCCTTCCTTTTGGCCTTCACGAAAAAATTTGGAGGCCCCTGTAATATATCAATCAACCCAGTGTCGAGCAAACTTAAGTACAGTCGAATACCTCTTCAACTTACTACCAAATTCATTTTTCAAAACTGTCTAAATCATGTAATTAATTTTAATTGTAATAACAATAAACTAAAATCTTGCTAAAAATTAATACTAAAAATCTTAAATACAACATAAAGAAATGGGATTAGAATTTTATAACCGGCCGTTATCATTAATTCAGAATCGGCGGGCATGTTTTTTTACTTGCAGCAACCCTTTCAGTCATCAACAAGGGATATTATTTATGTGCTTACCAATAGTGGTTGTTGTCTGAGGTAATACAGGTAGTACGAGAAACAACTATTTATTATCTACATCAAATAGAGGTAATGTTAACTGCAGCAGCACAGAATGTTATGGCAGTAAAGGGCCTGGTGCGCGCACAGTGTGGCAGTTACAGCAGTTGGCCACACATAATTGTGGTGGTAAATCTCTACATGGCCTCCACAATAACTTCCATGTTCCGAGCTTGTGGCATTGACATCCAATCTACTTTGTAATTCTTTCTCAAGCCTACTTTGAGACAATAGTCTTTTCTTTAGGGTCATTTGTACACTTTACGACCAGCTGTCAAAAATTGTTAGCAACATTATTAGCGTTATACAGTCTGGAAACACACACCACTTTGCATATAGTGAAATTTATAGAGGAAAATACATAGAAAGAAATTAATCATCAGCCACAATATGGTTTCTGTGGAAGTTAAACTTTAAACTTAAAATATATCAAAGTTTAAAAAATAATGAACGGCACTTTTTTCACGTCATAATTATGGCTTTAATTGGGTATATCAATGAAGTGAAATGAAAATTCTCTTTATTTTTTCAGGCGAAGTTAGGACTACATAGTCCTTTCTTACACTTAACCTGATTACCTGACCACCCTGACCTTCCTTTCTTGACCTGATTTTTTTGTTTAGTCAATGGTTATACCATGCGAATAAACAAGTAAACCAGCCTCCAAGATAGAAACCAACTATTCGTATGGCTAAAAAAGGCGATTTACAGATGTGTTTTCCTTGCTTGACGGTGACACATATAAGTATGGGCTATAAAATGTGGATTTGAAAATTTTACCATTTTAGCTTTTAAATGTTTCGGTATCCCTCCACTTCTAGCTCAATTAAATCTAAAGCGATAGACGACTTGATTACGATCAATTAAATTCTCTCTATAAACTTAACGAATAATTATGTTGTATCCGTATACAAAGAGAATAGGACTTTACCTCTCCAACAATAAGTAAGGATCTTATCTCTCAAACAGTAAGTACACCATTTTAATAGTTACGTAGTTATGAAGCTGATTTTAAGCCGACATCACGTTTTGAAATTTTCACGTGTCATGTGGGGTCTTGATCGATTTTTAAATGCTTTTAAATTAACTGAGACCACATCAAGAATATACAGACACTGTATATATGCTTATTTTAATTTATTCATAATTAACAAATAGAATTTTCGTTCATAAAGAAAACAATGATGTTTTCCGAATTACTTTTTCCTGCTTGTGATTTGAAGTGGTTCCAGAATTTCTCCATTTCTCTCTCGATGAGGTTTCCTTCACCTAAATGGTAAATCTGTGCACAGTAGAACAGAATAACTCAAATTCAGGGATTAAGTTTATTTTTGCGACTTTACTTTTGTAGTACCCGACAATTTGTGATCGTAATGATCACAAGGTATCTTATGTGTACGTTCAATGTCTTAGGAATTCATGTATTCTTGTAAATTTTTATGATGTTTAAAACTAAAAAATGTGAAATGCCGTCCTTGGTAGCTAAGTGAACGTCTCAGCTTATTACCTCAGGGATCCGGGTTCGAACCTGGGGTTGAGCACAGCGTTTTGGCTAGTTTTTATTATCAAATCAGCCCAGGCAGAAGTAATGTGAAACACTGCTCCAGGTAAAGCTTCAGACGATACGTACACAAATGTGTTATTTTCAATAGCCTGATTCTATTGTGTCATCTGGGAATTTTGGAATAAATACCTGCAACTTTTACTTTAAGGAGGTTCTTTCTGCGTCATTGGTGTTTTAGCTTAATATAAAGGGTGTTCATTTGGAAACTTCAAACTCGTATTAAAAGTCATACTTTTAGCCCAAGTATCAAAAGTCTGTAAACTGGAGTGTACAGTACTAATTGGGGAAACAAAACAATATGTCCAAAATGGGAGTGCTCACCCCATACCTCCCTGAACTCAAAGCCAAAATTATGAAATGGCAACTAATTAATACCTTGTGCCACCTCCAAATGATGCTTATAAAAAATGCTGTATTTTAGTACAAAAAATTTAAACCGGCCAAGCCGTTTCGTATCAGCAGCCAATAATGTAATTTCTTACACAAGAATTATTAGTGTACAAACTACAGTAATACTGCTAAAACACAACACCATTACTTATTGAATGCAATGTTATTGCCAAAAAGCAAAAGTTTCGTGTAATATTAACGTAATTACTAATTTCGCTATCAGTATTTGATACTTGGGCTAAGTCTTTTAATACGAGTTTGAAGTTTTCAAATGAACACTCTGTATAAACGTTTTTAATGAAAAATCGTTCAAGGCCATGTTTAGAACTTCCCGGAAATCGAACCCGTGATCTCTAGCTAGAGTCGCAGCTTTACCCTTACGCCACGGTAAAGGTCAAGGAAGACTTTATCATTTTCTGCTTATTGGTAACTTATCAGCGATTACAATAACTGAAACAGATTTTGCTGGGCAAGCCAAACCAGTAGACGTAGTTTCAAACTAGGGTGACTTTAAGACTGTCCTTATCCTTGCACCTGAGTACCCAGACGTGGATGATCCTGGGACAACATCCTGCGCCGGGCAAGCGACCTGCGGTCCTGCGCGGCTCAGCAACAGTGCGGGTAATCGTGTGAGACCTCCTCACGCCTCTCACGACCGCTCCTCCACTCCTCTCCTCCTCCTCAAGCGGAAAATTATTCACTAATGCCGAGAACGGGACCTGAGAATACCAGTGCACACTGGACTCGGCAGGCTACACCACTGGCCACCACGGTCCCCTACCGTCTGTCATCACTGTCAGCAACGTAAACTGACACGAGAAACAAGAACCATATTATACACATTGCGTACCTGTTGATTCGCTTAGCTTTATTTCAACTACCAGCGTCTGAAGTCTGACACTACCACTGACTTGACTCCTGGAATCCGCCAGAGTGCATATCCGTCTAAACAGATCAAAAAATGCCAACGACGCAGACGTCCAAATCAATCTCTTCGCACCGTTTCGACATTAAGGACACTACAAAAGAGATATGTCTGGTTCAACCACCAGCCATGCAGTCTAATCATGATGAAGAATAGTCCTCTCTGTACACCTGATAACATATTTGACTTGTTACTGTAAAAACGTATTATGAATAAGGCCTATGGGGCCTATGTCCCACACCTTTGTAGAAACTGTAGGCTTCCTGGAGTGAAACCCATTGGGTGTCTCACCGTCTCTCATAACACGAAACACCACCATTACATAAACTTTCCATCACTATAACACCCGCACCGATAACCATGATAAATATACAGGATTTTCCAATACCCACATCGCTGTCCACCATTCTCCTCATACAACCCATCACAACTGTAAATACGGCGCCAGTGCCACGGCTTTCATCGTTGATTCTCGGTGTGTTATCCTCCGACCGCAGCACCCGCGCCCCGTGCACAATAAAACGTGAGTCTGCTATGGATCCGAGAAAAAGTGTAACATTTATGGTGGGGTTGATGAAGAGGATATGGATGGCGTCGACACTGTCCGAGAGTCGAAAGTAATCAATTCAATAATTACCTAGAGGATTTGTGAGGGTGCTTTTAATATTCTTACTATCCACTTGATAAACAATGCAGTAAAATTCAGGGAATACTTAAGTTAACGAAAGTTAAAATCTCCTCTCCCAGCTCTTTGGCTCTCCATATACAAGACGTTCATTCGATTGCCAAACAATCTTCATTGGTTGAAAACTTTTTAATTTAAACCGTGATTTCACAATGTTAGCTGTTAGTTACACAGGGCGGGTCGTAACTGACTCAGTAGAGTACGCAGATAGAGCAGTCGCGCACGACGCAGTGCTTCCAAACACGCTTCGTACTGCGTGCTGCGCAGTATGTTGTTAGTTAAGTCGCGCACGACGCAGTGCTTCCAAACACGCTGAGCACTGCGTGTTGCGCAGTATGTTGTTAGTTCAGTCGCGCACGACGCAGTGCTTCCAAACACGCTGAGCACTGCGTGTTGCGCAGTATGTTGATAGTTCAGTCGCGCACGACGCAGTGCTTCCAAACACGCTGAGCACTGCGTGTTGCGCAGTATGTTGTTAGTTCAGTCGCGCACGACGCAGTGCTTCCAAACACGCTGAGCACTGCATGTTGCGCAGTATGTTGTTAGTTCAGTCGCGCACGACGCAGTGCTTCCAAACACGCTGAGCACTACGTGTTGCGTAGTATGTTGTTAGTTCAGTGGAGCACGACGCAGTGCTTCCAAACACGCTGCGCACTGCGTGTTGCGCAGTATGTTGTTAGTTCAGTCGCGCACGACGCAGTGCTCCCAAACACGCTGAGCACTACGTGTTGCGTAGTATGTTGTTAGTTCAGTGGAGCACGACGCAGTGCTTCCAAACACGCTGAGCACTGCGTGCTGCGCAGTATGTTGTTAGTTCAGTCGCGCACGACGCAGTGCTTCCAAACACGCTGAGCACTACGTGTTGCGTAGTATGTTGTTAGTTCAGTCGCGCACGACGCAGTGCTTCCAAACACGCTGAGCACTACGTGTTGCGCAGTCGCGCACGAAGCAGTGCTCCCAACACGCTGAGCTCTGCGTGTTGCGTAGTATGTTGTTAGTTCAGTCGCGCACGACGCAGTGCTCCCAAACTACTATGCAGTTGCGTTGCGTAGTATGCAGTTAGTCGCTGCTATAAAAACGGTCTCATTTGTTTTTAAAAGAAACCGCGAAGCACGAAACACACAACCTAAACAAGCCCAGTCGAGTAAATAAAACCTTGCGAATACCAACCAATACACTGTTTATCAACACGACTCACCTAATAAAGTATTTATTTTTCATTTGACAATATTAATTCACTGAATATATTGTAGCGATATTAAGACAGAAAATGTTATAGTGAGATATGTGTCTGTGCACAATTACGAAGTCACTAGGAAGCACTAGTATGGAAACAAACGTTGATCAAACTGGAAGCACAGAGATTCACTCCGACCTGGTTGAATTTCATTGGTGCTGAATAGACTCTGTGTACCTGTTGCATATTGCAAGGCGGTTTGCAAGTCTAATTGCGGGGTAGCGGTGATACACGATATCGCAGCACTCCGATGCTGTTTGTACGTCTCCCGACCCGGCCACTCAGACAGGATGAGTCTTCCTGCTGCGGTGCGGCAACAAACAAACAGGTGATATCAACTTCCTGTTCCGCACACCCAGACTAGGTCAGCACCACAGAGAAACTCGTATTACACACAGACCACAGGCGCAATAATTGCAGATTTTGTGCTGCGGCGGATTTCAACACATTATTATAAAACTCGTCTGTAAAGTACAGTACTCATTAATCTCTCTAAAAACTACAGTATGAGAAGTTTGAAGTGAAGCATTTGACTTAAATAATCTTTTAGAAGCCATTACACTTAGGTGAGGGGAGGGGGTGAACAAACAAAAATAAAGAACAGAAAAAAACAGAAGAGAAAGAAAATGGTTCAAACGTACCCGAAAGCCGCTTGGAACCAAACACTGCATACGATGCAAGTCCCGAGCACAAGACATAAATACGAGAAGCAGCTTTCTGGTTTGTTTGAATCCTTTTCTTTCCTTTTTTTCTTATTTCTGTTCTTTATTTTTGTAACTATTATTACCACCCCGCCCAACCTGATGAAGATGATAGATTCCAATCCTCGAAACGTTGTGTTATACCTTTTGTAACATATAACGATGGCAAATGTCGGAAATCCTGGTATCATTTTAATTTCTTAAATCATTTATATTTATATAATATACAGCCAGTATGTAAATGAAAGGCCAATTATGTAATCTGGCATGTACTCAGATTATGTATATTTTTAGCAGTCTAGATAGAATTCACTGTATTTTATAATTAAACACATTGTTACGTGTGATAAATTTAACTATTCTATTGTAATTAATAGCAGTTTGAAATTCAGGCTTTATAACAGTTTTGGAGGAGGGGGAAATTCAATATTTGAGTGTAATATATTTTAAAGGAGTGACCGTTTTACGTTCTATATTCAGAATTCTATCAGATCGTTGTATTATTCCATTGTCTCCAAAACCTTACATTTTTCTTGGAAATCTAGTGTTTATTATTCAAGTTCAGACCTTTATCTCTTAAGTGATAGATGCTATCTCAAGGGATGTTTATCCCTCGCCGCCAAGATGGCCAGAGGTATTAGTATCAGCCCGATTATTTGATATGATAAAAGTTTGGAAACTATAAATAATTTCTAATCTCGTTCAAATAACCTTTAAGACGATTTTCTTCTTGCATTTCTATTTTCAGTAGTTATAGAAAAGTCATATCATTTAGGACAGATAATTGAAACTAGAATAATTATTCTACCTACCAAATTAGAACACGAAATATTTGTTTTCACCATAGCTTACTGAATTGGCTGAGCTAAAGCGAAGCCTATCATTGAGCGGCTTGCAAACTTGCAACTTCGCATAAAATTTCATTTAAGTTCGAGAAACACTGATATGTAACTCCATGGATTTTGGCTGAGCGTTAGCGAACATCTTTAGATTGGTCATATCATTAACCATGATGGGAACTAGAAAATAGCAGAATATATCATTCGTAAACAATTGTTATTCATACAGTAAAACTAACAATAATAGAAAAGAAAGCCACAGTTTCAAGTCGGTTACAAGAATGAATTTCAGCGCAGTCTTAGATTATAGTCCCTAACAAGGCTGAACTTTTATGAACAAAACTGTGAATGTATCATGTGACAAGATATCCCTAGAAAGATATAATGCACAGACAAGAAGGTGTTTATATACATAGAATGGCCAATCATGGAATTTTACTGAGCGTAATATGTGTTAATTTCTGTCCTGTATGATTGTATGTCTGCCTGATGGAGGACACCTTGAGAATAAAATGAGTTTTTTGTGTAACATTATCCACAGAATTATCCATCAGCGAAGCTTATCACGTGGTGTGGCTCACTATTGCCTTGTTATACAATATCAGTGTATTTATTTATAATGAGTTCGAATAACTTGAGGATCAACACGGGCGTAACACAACGCAGGCAGTTAGCGGAGCGGGGGGCGGGGGGCGTGAACTGATAACGTATTGACCGATAACAAGACCGGTAAGTGTATACTAACTGGAGATAACGGTAACTGATACCAAACACGACTACGCTTCACTGTCGACATATCTTGTTTCAAATGTTTTCCTTTTCCGTTGCAGTTTGAACTGTTTTAATGTGTGCATTATAATTGATGTAATTAACTTCGTAATCTGTTAAGCTAGCTGTGGAGAGGTTAATAACTATTTATATTGATAAAATAATATAATATAATAATAATATAAAATTATATTGATGCACAATAAAATAAATTACTCTTTTTAATTCGCTGAATCACTTCTTTAAATATAAAAATATTTAAAAAAAATAAATTTAAGAAAAATTATCATATTTTTAAATAACTACACTTATCTTAGGGACCTGCGATACTTAAATAAATATTATTGGGCAGGCTTTCATTAAAGGGATTTGGTATGAAAACGGTACAACAGAAAAACACAAAAAGCCAGAAAATCTAAAACTAATAAAAAAAGTTCAATGTATAAATATAGCTATACACTACTTATATATGTATGAAATATTAAGCCTGTTGCTTAAACACATTTTGGAAAAATTTTAAAAACTATGACTTAACGGACTAGAAATATTAATCTGAATCTTCTTCAGTTTTAGATCTGTTTCGGGCTTCAGTAAGCCTTTGGATTTTTTTCTTAAAAGCCTTTTTGTTCTCTTAGGACAACAAGCTGAGAAATTGCACTTAGTCTTAAAAGGTCTTTTACACTGCTTCCGGAGTGACAAGAAATTCTAGATTGGTAAGACTGGGGGTATCAATGAGTAAGTATTTTGGGCATTGATCTCAGTTATGTATCCTTGGAAGAAGGGGAAGCCAGCTCTGTACCACCATCTGCAGTGAAAGCAGGAAGGGAAGGGGTGGCACATGCTTGTCTAGACTAGCAACAGCCCTTAACACATAGGGAGCCCTATCAATTCCCAACAGTCATCTCCCACATTAGACTAGACTTCTCTTCTCGATCTACCCTTACAATCCAATATCTCGACATTGGCGGTTAGTGATGTGGCGCTCCTGGACATCCATAAGGTTGCCCTGATTTACCGGAAGAGAACCAACCAGACGTGAAACCTCCTGGTGTTTCTTAGAAGCATACTTACCATAATAACAGCAGCATTGGAAGAGTAGTGCTTGATAATTCCCTGACATTGTCTGTAAGGGTTAAATCGTATTAAAATATCTTAATGATTTCCAGTACAGATATTAAATATACACTTACATGGTAAACAAATATACTTAATGAAATACACGTAACATATACGAAATAAGAAACATTTTAAATTTAATATGATAATAACAGAACATAGAGTTCATACATATCCCAGATGAAAATATATTACAAAACGTAATGATTGCTATTTTAAAAACAAAGCAATAACCGCTACCTTATTGAAGTTTGTTCCTCGTCGAAAGGGAAAATATTGCTGTCGCAACAGACACAAGTTTCTAAACAAATGACGTGTGCGCCTTGTCATGACGTAGAATTGAATATAAACACTGGAATAGGCGAAGCGATGAGATTGTGTTCTGGTGGACTCAACTGCTTATACAACAATACTGCATAGAAATATCGGTCTATTCAAGAAATAGCTTTTAGTTCAAATCCAAGTGTACACTACTTCTTATTGTTTACTGTTTGAAAACATTCGAAGAGCAAACATTTCCACATAAAATTCGCGATTTTAGTAGTTTCAAAATAGCAAACTGTGTTTACGAAACTGCAATTCATAAAAATTAATAAAATACACATGTCATATTATATCAAATTGTTTTAAACAACCTATGAATAACAGTGGGATTTTGCAAAACCTCATTTTTAAATGCCCAACATACGAGTAAGTTCCAGTTTTTTTTTTAAAAAAAAAGGATTCCGGAAATTCCTATAAAAACTTCAGAATATTAAAAAAATTAGGGTTTTTCTTAGAATCGTGCGATGTTTGGAGAAGCATACAATAGATGTTATAAAAAGAAATATCACTGCAAGCCTGGTTGTTTGTTTATCTAGCTTTTATTATCAATTAGATCTCAATTAATGATTAATTTTAATACTAATGTTATCGCAGGAACCATATCTTCTATACTAATGTGAAGTTTAAAACATGCATCTCAGTCCTAAGTACACAAACTTTAGGATACAAAAAAACAATTTAGAGGTTTTTCTTAGAATCGTGCAATGTTTGAAAAAGCATACAATAGATGTAATAAAAAGAAATATCATTGCAAGCCTGGTTGTTTGCTTATCAAGCCTTCATTATCAGTTAAAAATGTAAAAAAAACACTCAATTAATAATTTTAATACTAGTTTTATCGCAGGAAACTTATCTTCTATGCTCATGTTAAGTTTACACCATACATCTCAGTCCTAAGTACAGTAAATAATAATGTATTTGCCACAACTTAGGTTTGCAATGATGTCTCGTACTATAGTTACTGTATGCTGCACATGAATATGAGCATAACTTTGATATGAGACAAAACTTGATAAAAACATAAAATTAAGCCAATATAAAGTGTCGAAAATAAAAGAATCATAGCAGAATTGAAGTTTCCGATCCCGTACCATTATAAATAATTATTTAAGACCTGCATGAATAGCAAAGAGAAGAATAAATATGAAGGTACATTCAAGGAAAAACACACAATTTTAATAAGTTCGCTTATAGGGCATTTCGTACAGTATCCACCATATAAACAATTGAAGATAAAATTTTATAAGTGTTTCAGTAATTTTCAGGCAATTGTTTTATAATAAAGAAATATGAATACTGAGTATATATGCTAGAGTATATATTCCTTTAAGAATTCCTCAGGAATATTCAGCGTGCAAGTAACCATGAAACATATTCAAATGCCAGACTTTATGCCTTCCAAAGCTAACAGTTTCATTCGTTGCCTTCTGGAAACGTTGGCTTTGTTACATATGCTGATAACCCACTTTGATCTTTTATTCCACTCTTGTCGAGGCCTAACTAGCGCGCACACAGTGCTCAAGCACATCGCGATAAACAAGCTGTGCTGTCTCACACCTCAGGCGCACTAAATCTCGCACAACTTTTCCGCTGACGAAACTTTGCCACGGCAAAAATACGAAACTGCTTCAGGAAGCAGCCCATATTTCGTTTATATATGGATATACGAAACAATTTTTAAAAGTTACGTTATTTTATAAAAGACAACAAAACTACCTGAAGTAGTGCAACTTTCCAAATCAGCTGGCAATCACCCAAATCAATTTAGATAATTCAGACTGTGTAACTTATATTGGTAAGCATAATAAAATACGTTAATAACCTTTCTGAATATAGTTGGGCAACATCGGAACAATCATCTAAAAATATTATATTAAAATAAATTTAGTAGAAAAATACAGTTTTTGATAACATTTGTATAGTACTAAAATAAAACCACTTTGCTCCAAAACAATCTATTGTATTGTATTTTAATTTGTCGTCTATTTTACCAATATTTTGAAAGTTGGATACTAATACAAGGGAGTGTTCACACACTGACGCAGTAGACAGAGTTAAAGGTTCACACACTGACGCAGTAGACAGAGTTGAAGGGTCACACGCTGACGCAGTAGACAGAGTTAAAGATTCACACACTGACGCAGTAGACAGAGTTAGATTCACACACTAACCCAGTAGACAGAGCTAAAGGTTCATACACTGACGCAGTAGACAGAGTTAATGTTTCACACTGACGTAGTAGACAGAGTTAAAGGGTCACACACTGACGCAGTAGACAGAATTAAAGGTTCACACACTGACGCAGTAGACTGAGTTAAAGGTTCACACACTGACGCAGTAGACAGAGTTAAAGGTTCACACACTGACGCAGTAGACAGAGTTGAAGGTTCACACACTGACGCAGTAGACAGAGTTAAAGGTTCACACACTGAAGCAGTAGACAGAGTTAAGGGTTCACACGCTGACGCAGTAGACAGAGTTAAAGATTCACACACTGACGCAGTAGACAGAGTTAGATTCACACACTAACCCAGTAGACAGAGCTAAAGGTTCATACACTGACGCAGTAGACAGAGTTAAAGGTTCACACACTGACGCAGTAGACAGAGTTAAAGGTTCACACACTGACGCAGTAGACACAGTTAAAGGTTCACACACTGACGCAGTAGACAGAGTTAAAGGTTCACACACTGACGCAGTAGACAGAGTTAAAGGTTCACACACTGACGCAGTAGACAGAGTTAAAGGTTCACACACTGACGCAGTAGACAGAGTTAAAGGTTCACACACTGACGCAGTAGACAGAGTTAAAGGTTCACACACTGACGCAGTAGACAGAGTTAAAGGTTCACACACTGACGCAGTAGACAGAGTTAAAGGTTTCACACACTGATGAAAAAATAATTGACAAAGAATCACAAGTGGACTTTATTACAGGTACAAGAGTGGGGCCTGTCATCTTGACTCCAGTGCAGGTACAAGGGTAGCCGACTAACAAATGACTTCAGGGGTAAGCAATGTACTGCGGGCGTCGACAGGCCAGGGCTTTGTCATGCTAATGGTCAGTACTGTCAGTGTCTGGGCGACACAGGTATAAGCGAGAGAGAGAGGGAGGGAGAGAGACAGCTAATTACACAAAAGGATGGCAGATTTACTATCTTTATCCAACATATATTCTTTAGTAATTAACAATATAAACGCGCGAGATTCTGAGAGACTGTTATAAATTATTAATAAAAGACATAACCTTTTAACACGTTTAGATATTTATTTTGTACATTTGAATTTTTTAAATTATAATTATATATAACTTGAACATTCAAAACGTAAACACGCTAGATTCTGAGATATTGTTATAATTTATTAATAAAAGACAATCTTTTATAACGTTTAGATATTTATTGCATACATTTGAATTTTATTTTAAAACTAAAATGAACATAACATGAACATTAACAACGTGAACCCACTAGATTCCGAGAAACTCATATAATTATTATTAGGAGACATTTACCTCTAACACGTTTAAATGTTATTGTATTCTCTTGAACGTTATTTTTTATATAGAACTAAACATAACTTAAACATTAACAACGTAATCGCAATAGTGCCCGAAAACTGATATAAAATTATTATTAGGAGTATCACCTCTAACACGTTTAAATATTTTTTATTCCAATTTTACTTAAAAATAGAATTTTATATTTTCATTTTTAAAATAACTTGAAAATTAACAAAATTAAACACACTAGAATTCGAGTAATAATATAAAATATTAATATGAGTCATCGCCTATAACACGTTTAAATATCTATTGTATTCACTGGAACGTTATTATTTTTAAATAGAACTATACATAACTTGAAACATTAACAAAGTAATCGCACTAGATTTCGAGTACTAATATAAAATATTAATATGAGTCATCGCCTTTAACACGTTTAAATATTTACTTAAAAATAACGTATTCACTGGAACGTTATTTTTAAAATAGAACTATACATAACTTGAACATTAACAAAGTAAACACACTAGAATTTCGAGTACTAATGTAAAATATTAATATAAGTCATCGCCTTTAATAAGTTTACATATCTATTGTATTTACTGGAACGTTATTTTTAAATTGAACTATACATAACTTGAACATTAACAAAGTAAACACACTAGATTTCCAGTACTAATATAAAATATTAAAATGAGTCATCGACTCTAACACGTTTAAATATCTATTGTATTCACTGGAATGTTATTTTTTAAAATAGAACTATACATAACTTGAACATTAACAAAGTAAACACACTAGATTTCGAGTACTAATATAAAATATTAATATGAGTCATCGCCTTTAACACGTTTAAATATTTATTGTATTCACTGGAATGTTATTTTTAAATTGAACTATACATAACTTGAACATTAACAAAGTAAACACACTAGATTTCGAGTACTAATATAAAATATTAATATGAGTCATCGCCTCTAACACGTTTAAATATTTATTGTATTCACTGGAATGTTATTTTTAAAATAGAACTATACATAACTTGAACATTAACAAAGTAAACACACTAGATTTCCGAGTACTAATATAAAATATTAATATGAGTCATCGCCTTTAACACGTTTAAATATTTATTGTATTCACTGGAATGTTATTTTTAAAATAGAACTATACATAACTTGAACATTAACAAAGTAAACACACTAGATTTCGAGTACTGATATAAATTATTATTATAAGACATCACCTCTATAGCACGTTTAAATGTTTATTAAAATTATTTGAATTTTATTTTTAAATGTTAATTAAATATAACTTTAACATTAACAAAGTAAACGCACTAGATTCCGAGAGACTGATATGAATTATTATTATTATAAGACATAACCTCTAGCACGTTTAAATGTTTATTAAAATTATTTGAATTTTATTTTTAAATGTTAATTAAATATAACTTTAACATTAACAAAGTAAACGCACTAGATTCCGAGAGACTGATATGAATTATTATTATTATAAGACATAACCTCTAGCACGTTTAAATGTTTATTACAATTATTTGAATTTTATTTTTAAATGTTAATTAAATATAACTTTAACATTAACAAAGTAAACGCACTAGATTCCGAGAGACTGATATGAATTATTATTATTATAAGACATCACCTCTAGCATGTTTATAATTTATTGCATTCACCTTGCATTTTGTTTTAAAATAGAATTATACACAACTTGAAACCAACTCTTTTATAAATAAAATAAATATAACGATGTATACGAAATCAAGATAGATTGCTGAAGGATAGAAGTGACTGCACAAAGAGGTCAACTGTGGATGGTCTCTTGGTTATGACAAATAGAGAACTGTACTTCGTAGAAAGGCCAGACATCGTCATGCTGCTGTAGAGTTTGCTATATAACTCTTACTGATTTATTAGGTATATACCCTATGTTCAGGGATTCTCCAAATGAATACTAAAAATATGAATAAAGGATGTCATAACCTGCACACATGTTAATGTTATCAGAAAGTGCAGATGAATATATATATATATATATAATATAAATACTAAACATTTTTATAGCTTGTAATTTATTGTTATGCTATTTGTTGTATTGCTATTTTAAGCAGAATGTAAGTCATCTTATAATTAGGTTCAAATTAAAACAGTAGAAGATAGATATGCATTTCTTACTCAGATTACCAAGATTACTATGATCGTTTTTTTTTTTTGTTTTAATTTGATTTTATTAAGACAAATGATTTAAAACATTTCATTTTTTAATTTTAATTTAATTTCAAAATATTATTTGAGAATTTAATTGGATTTAAAATAAATACTTTTTTATATAAATAAAATAACTAAATAAAAGACCTAAAATTTTAAGAATAATACAACGTGCAAGTATTATTACAGTATTTTCAACTGTATTTTCCGACGGTAACAAATAAAATGTTAATGTTCATTACGATTTCGATACATAAACATGATTATTCCCTAAATAATTATATATGTAAATCAAGTAGTTGATGACAAAAAAGCCAGTTTCTATATAAGCTTCAAAACATCTGCATTGATTTATATCAATATAAAAGTGGCAAGCTTTGCAGATATGTAGATCATCAGTGTTGCAAACTAAAGTCACTGCTCCTTATGTAAATAGGAACATTTTGAATTATTCAACTTTTCTATCTGCCTCATTTTCATAAATTAAATTTAAACTGTTAATAAATTATTATATAATGAGTCCAGATTTTAGTAATATCAAAATTTTCACAGAAGAAAAAGCTGTGTAAAAACCTACGTAATTAAAGATTTTAACGCGCAGTGTTTGTAATTTAGCTTATCGATATTAACATGCCGTTAAGTAAATTAATTTTTCCAATAGTTAAAAAAAGGTTTTAAAATGTTACTTTACAAAGAAGAATTTTACTGTACTCCTAACAAATGACAGATTGTAATCATTTGACATTATTAGGTATTACTTAGGAATTTGACGAATGTTAGCGTGTTACTGTCTAGTGATGATATAATATTATTGGCTAATATTTCGTACAAAAGGACAATATTCTTAAATTTGGCAATCTCTGAAACACGACTATTTGTTTGAGGCATTAAGTATATTAAATAAATAAACCCTACTAACCCTGGTGACTTTAGGTGTAGTAACCTTACATAATAATCCGAAACACTATCGGTGTACACGACAGAGCGTACCAAATTTATTTACCGAAGTTCCTGTAAATTCCTCCACGTATTGTAACTTTGGGATCATTTTTCCTTATGATCCCAAAATCAATAAAGTTCTTCCTTGGTCCAAGAGGAAGTTTATGTGGAAAGTTACAAGTCTCTAGGATCTCTCTATCAAGAGTTATCGCTGACGACACGACGACGCAGTGTAGCGGGTAAGTCGGTTTATCGCGCGATAACCGAATCAAGCAACGTCGAGAGTGGCTGCTGCTTGGATGGGTGACCGCTGAGCGATCCTGTCCTTGCAAGCAGCCCGCCTGCCCGGCCATTGGTGGTGTGGTTCAGAAGTCACCTTTAAGTCGTTGATCCCCAGGTTGGATGTTAGAGAGCGCTACTTAGCTCTAACTTCGCCTGGTAAAATAAGACCCTATTTAACTTTACTTTACACGACTATTACTACAAGGTCCTGTTGGATCTAATAAATTACACTTTTTTATATCCACAATCAGTTAAAACACACTTTGCTGTGCCCAACAACAAAATACATTTTTAGGTATGCCATTACACTTGTTTTTAGTCCGTGTTCATTTGTTTCATAAGCGTCATATATGTTATACGTACAACCCTCACACCCTCAAGTGCGTGTCGAGGTGGAAATTACAGTACGTCAAAGGTGGCAACACTGACCGCTGACGACGACTGTTAGATCTCCCACCTAACAAGGCCTGACCTGACCTGACCCGGGCCTCACAGCACAGCCACACTATCCAGTATATCCGACTCACATTGTCTTTATTGCCTTTCTTTACGATCTCTGGAGATAGTTGAACTGCGTGGGAACGTCCCAACGTTCTGGGCACAGTTCACACACACGTAACTGTCTGTCTCTCTCGGGCAGCATCGTGTACCACGCACGCTTGTCAATCCTTAGTGAACTGTGTATCTTCCGTTGGTATCTCTTTTATAAACTATAACATGAACACATTTGACATAATAAAGTCACGAGTAATTTGTACAGTAAATAGAGGTCAGTATTTCATGTAGCATTCTCGAATCCTTAAAAGGAGTCAACCACAGACCTCACTGACACTAATATATTCTAATCTTATTTCTATGAAGATAAAGCTGTAGCGTCAATTAAGCTACAATAATTAGTTACGCTTAACATATGACATTGCATACACTATTCAATACGCTTTATTATTTTTTCGGAATGTACCAGCAGTTGTACGAGTAAACAGTCCGTGTAAATTTGTATCGTTCAGGGAAATATCGACATTTGTAAACGCTCCGTGTATGTTCCCCTGAATATAATATCAGACGTAAAAATCCCCTAAATATTTCCCGGAATACGAGTACAAAATCAGTTTTAAATAGTCCGTGTAAATTTATATTAGGAAAATATCGGCAGTTGTTAACAGTACTACATGTATTTTTATACTAAAAATAATATCATATGTAAAAAGTCCCCGTATATTTTTCTGAATACTAGTAAAACATCAGTTTTAAACAGCCCTTGTAGATTTTTGCGGTTCAGCAGTTAAAACAATTAGCATTGTCCTAAATTCACCACTAAATTTGAAGTGGTTCGTCATGATTAAAGAATTAAGTGACATTATCAAGTTGATATTATTACTAATCATAATCATCACTATGTTATTAAAATCGAATAATTTGTCTTAGTAAAATAATTATCGAAATACACGTTGCATGACACTACGCGAGAATATAGTAGTTAGTGCAGCGTACATAAATTCCAATACAATCGGATATTGCGCTGTAAATTTCGCAGTCATATTGTCGCAATCAGTCTGTACTGATTGTTACATACGATTGATCGTGTTACTTGACAGTGTGTTTCCCAATTTAAATTTAATCTTCAAAGAGAGGTTAGGTGCCAAATGGTTCGCATATCCACAGAAACAGGTTATTCTCTTCAACAAATCAAGAACAAGCCACGCTATTATGATTTTTGTTGACATAATCTTACAGGTTTTCCACGAGGTTTATGGCAAGGTTTACAACCAAAGGGCTGTAAGATCAGTACAGACAAACTTCTGTTTAATATTGGTTGGCTTTTTAAATACAACTCTTGGAGAGTTGGAAAATAATTATTTAGTTTCTTGAACATTTTGAAAAAAAAGAAAGTAAATTGCTTTCCTCATGGTTGAGTTGATTTTTTGGAGGTCAAGATAAAATTTGGGTTACGAATATCGGATCGTTTTGTGGAAAATAATTATTGTTTTTGTTTGTTGGTTGATTCACATTGGTCTTGATAACATTATCAGGATATCCTAATTTTCTTCAACCACAAGTTAATATTTATATCTATCGATACTACTTGTTGTCCACAAATAAACCTTCCTTTATCATGTCCATGTAAGAAAACAGTAGCCACAGTCTTTGTTTCTGACATTGTATACGGAAAAATATACTAATTTATTAGGCTGTACAGTTGTATAACTCTGAAGTATCTTATCCAATGTTTCTCCAGAACCAATTGATATATAATAATGCTAGTGCAACCTCACCGAAACTTAACCACAAACAAATTTATACGAAAATATCATCCATACGATAGCATCTAGAAATATCTTGAATAATCCAATAAGAATAGTTTACACTAAAACTATCCATACATAAACTTTAAAAATGTGCATTCAAATTGTTCACACTGCAACTATTTGTTAATTAAAAGTTTCACGTTTAAATTATTCATAGTAAATTACACTACGAAACCTCTTTATATATATATATATATATATATATATATATATATATATATATATCGTACGAAAAAAATCGTAAGTAATTCATATGAAGAGTATGTTTACGCGCAACTTGTATATAAATGACACCGATCATATAAAGTGAATTATCACTTGCGTACGGGACATATCGTAAGCAATTCATATGAACTGTTTATTTAAACGTGCAATTTGTATATGAATGGAACCGATCACTTGAAGTGAATTATCACTTCCGTACGAAAAATGTCGTAAGTAATTCATATAAACACATGTTTACGTGCAACCTGTATATGAATGGAACGGATGGGATGATATGAAGTGAATTATCACTTGGTTGTACGGTCCATTGGTCATAACCGCGCCGGGAGTACAGACAGGGAACCGCGGTATGAACAGGAACCAGTTCCCATGACGACGAGTGAGTGCATGTAAACAAAGACCGGTGTAGGTCAGGTGCATAGAGATGCGGTACCGGAGAGTTACCGGCTGTACCCCGCAGAGCCCCGATCCCCACCTGCGGTTCACCACCAGTGTTTCCTTTTCATTAGGTTTCCTAACCCGACCTCTCCATTCGAGTAATCAATACGGAGACCGCAGACTCCAGATGTGACCACGATTGTTAATTTAATTAAATGTGTCGAGGTCAGTTTGGTGTCTGGGAGTTGTACGAGAACGGGCCAACTCTCTCTCCCTCGAGGCCAAAATTTGATACCACGCTTAAGAAAATTATCAGTGATCGGTTAATCATCTCGAACTTTGCGGTAGATAGAGTTTTCTCCGACTTTCTTCCAACACGTTTTGTCACAACCGCTGCATCTGTTAGAGCTAAGAGAGAAATAAGAGAGGAAGGCTTTCATGAAATTTCCCACCACATAAAATCTTTTTCGGTAACCATACCTATAATCCACTTTTTTATAGTACAAATATAATAACATCATATCCCACCTTATCACCACAATACGAGTGATAACAATATTACTCATATACAGAATGTAGCTAAACTTCAGACAATCGTCCCTCCGATTGTTTTTGCTTCATTACAGATCAATGAAGTCCCGGAAGTTAGATGAAACCAATGAAATACTTCCTTTTTTAAACTCGGTAAGTTATACTTGTTTCCTGCTTACATTGAGAAGAATAATAAAGTTGCATACAAATTTATTAAGGTAAGATAACAAACGTTCTTTATCAACACTTTAAGAAATATAATTTTTTCTTACATTATTAATTGAAACATTTCAAACAGATTTTATCATCCAAATAAAATGGTGAAATTAAGTGATATCCTACATTTACCGCCAACACAATTAAACAAAAATTATACCGTTCGTTATTTTTTAATTTGTGAATTATTTTGTGGAACACTACACAAATACCAAATATCCAAAAATCAAAACTCAGTAAACAAAATCAAAACTCAGTTATACAGATACTTAATTTTTTTTAAATTTGGTACGTATGACCACACATTAGTACATTAGGAAACAGTAAAAAATATGCATACGAGTAAACTAAGATTATGATATTACAATTTTTGTATTTCAAAGTAAAGTTTAAAAAAATTAATTATTGATGTATTATTGTTTTATTTAAAACACGTTATCATGTTTTACCATTCAAATAAGAATTACAATTTATAAACCTACTTTCCCCCCTACACAATTAAAGAAAAATTATCTCAATCTGTTTATTCTTTATAAGGTTATAAATTCTTTAGCTTAACACTACAAAACACACCAAAAGAGTGCTTGGCACTGAGAGAGGATGACCTGTCATAATTGCTTGGCACTGACCGCGCCAACCCCCCAAAAGTCTTTGGCACTAAAAGGGTTAATAAAAAATTACACTACTAAAATTTAGGTGGCAAAATTGTTCGAAGTTAACATTTACCTTGTATTGCTAAAACCAAGATGGGCCGTCAGTATTACCGGCTGTCGTGTCTGCTCTTCTAAATTAACGAATAACAGTTTTATTTTACAAAAACATTTTTTTAATAGCCTCAGTGAGAAGGTGCTTAAATGGGAGAACACCAATACTGAATCAAATTTTTCTAAGACCGGGGAATGCCTTTTAATTCATCGTTTTCACTGAACTTGCAGTTACTTGTTACTGACATTTGAAAATTTGACCGATTGGAATTAAACTTTGAGGCCCCAATATACAATTACACAAGTTGGTGTAAACAACAAACTACCTACCGTAAATTTCCGTGTAAACTGCAATTAGGTCGGAATAAGAAGATAATGAACTTTGCTAGCACAGCAGCAATTAGCCCAGTTGGCGGTTAAATAACAATCATCCCTTAGCACAATAACTGCTGGGTAATTGGTTTCATTGTTGAGTAAATTAACCCGTTATTCCAACACACTAACTCTCTTTTAACGGGCTTATGTTTGAACAGTATATATCGCCAATATTAACTGAGTGTTTTAGTTAACAATTACAATAGTTTACTGAGTGAACAATGCTATTCTAATATACAGTGGAGTAACTGTTATTGACCACACTCCTTTAAGACCCCGGACGTCAAGTCAAGGGCGAATAAAACGTTAGAGATGCGAAGAATAAGTGAGTATGCCCGGTGTAGTAGTGGCGCAGTGTAGCGGGTACAGTGGTTATCGGAAGATAACCAGATCAAGCAACGTCGACCGTGGCTGCTGCTTGGATAGGTGACCGCAGAGCGATCCTGACCTTGCAAGCAGCCCGCATACCCGGTCATTAGTGGTGGTTTCGAAGTCACCTATAAGTCGTTGGTCCCCAGGTTAAATGTTAGAGAGGGCTTTTTAATGTTAGCCCTGACTTTGCCTGGTAAAATAAGACAACTTTACTTTACTTTGTAGTCCAGTTATTATGTGAGGACGATGCCAACTCTAGATTATGATTTAGGTTTTGGTTTGATTCAATTGATTTTATAGACAAAGCCGACATAATTGTCCCATTAGCTGAAACGCAGGCGCAATCCAACTTAAAATTTCCTTAATCAAACTTCATCACCTCAAAACTTTTTCAGAGGTTGAATCCCTAACTCATCCCTCCAACTTGCTGAACATTTATACCAGGAATGTCAGCAATTAGCCTATTCATTTTTTTAATTTTCACTACACGTTTGATTTTTTAAATTCAAGCCATTCTAAAAATCATTACTTGGAATTAGGATCAAGTATTTATTTGAAGACATACTCGGATAATAGAAGATTCCTAAGCATTTCATATGGGAAAATAAGAAATTAATATCTCTAACTCACCTCAAATACTTCTAAAGCTACACTATAGAGTACATCAATTAGCAGTACAAGCAATCTTGTGGATTCTTACACATCTTTGAAGTGTGTGGGCCGAATGCAGGAAATGATAACAAATGAACATCCACGATAATCGATAAGGTTATCAAATTAGTCATTTCCTTCCTGAATCTGAACAGTCACTTAAAAATTGTTAGGGTTTTTGGGTTCACTCCATAATTGTAAAGTTTAATTATAAAATTATTAAGTATTCCCAACCATCCATTTTACTTTTTTTTTCTTTTTTTTTTTTTTTTTTTTTTTTTTTTTGTAAATTATAATTTAGAGACGGAAGCAAAATTAAAATTACTAACTTAACCGAGAACAATTGTATTGTGGTCTTATTTACACAGATAGGTGGATGAAAATTTCCATTTTGAAACAATAGTCTCAAATAAAAAATCAATACAACTGAAGCTATTTCTAATCAGCATCATGTGCATCACGTTTACAATCAAGAAACAATATTTATACCTGTTTTGCATTTCATACGCTAAATGGTATTCACAAAGAGTAAATCAGTGACTCAAATTTTTGCACTCCACTCTCTGAATGGTACCCATAAAGAGTATGTAATATATCTGGACTCTAACAGATATAAATTACATATGTACAATCGGAAGTTTGGACAATCATGAGGCATCAGTGCGGTAAAAATAAATATTTTATTGTGGTCTTGACATTGTGTACAAGGTAACTTGTTATCACCCCAAAGAGGAGGAAATCACATACGTTTATATTAATCACAGATATGTCTTTAGCTATTAACTTTCCTGGGACAACAATATCAATGAAACAGACTGTAGAAATGTTTCCTTGAAGAGGTTTTACCAATAATGTGCTAAAATTAATCCTATTGCTTTATGTCGCGCATTCTTTATTACACTGTTACAACTAAAAAAAAACAAGTTGTACATATTGTATCATATATCGTCATATTCCGTGAAAGCCGTAGTTTTATATTCATATATAAAGGTATAATTTTATTTCCACAAAACTTTATGTTGCACCACTAATATTATGCAACATTTGCACTTATACTATTGGATTTTTAGTGATGTAAGTTTTTATGTTCTGAATGTGCATTATATTTGGTGTCATTATATTGAGTGTTTTATAACTGACATTGTCCTCTAAGGGAAACACTTTTATGTTTGTTTAAATTTAATGTAAGTTTATTCCACAAAGTTTGTCTGTAAGTTTTGTTTCTACACATTACTATTCATTGTCATTTATTTTAAATAATGATGTATAATACGTGATTCATTGTGTAGCGAACGTGTTTTGTAATTTAAAAATAGGTCTTGTGAATATACCAATTAGGACTAAGCGGTTTAGACGAAAATACCCATCGGGTGTAGGGTTAAGGTAATATTATATCGTGCACGAGTCAATTTTCTTTGTAGTTCAAGTTTCTATTTACAATACTTCTACAATATTAATTTAAGGAAATCAAAGCAAACAAATATTGCGTTCAATAATGTTTGCCTTTAAGCGATGAGACGAAGGCACTACTTCGTGCACACTCATGTTCACGTCTAAACCGATTCAACATCCACCAATAAGTCCTCATTCCGTGGCAGTAATCTCAATTATAATTATTAATTAATTAAAAAGTTCTGAGAGAGCGAGCTGTTACTAACAAACTAATCACAAAGTAATCTGCAGAGAAGTACTGTAATTCACAAAGCTGTCATTTAAATAGACGGGTAACACAATAAACAGCGTGAAACTGGGTTATTCTCCTACAAGAGTTGTTGTCACGTTTAAAAGTAGATAATTCTGCATGAATTACAATGCTAATGGCATTATTAAAGTTAAACATAACTTAGCAACAATTAATTTTGTTTTAAATTGACAATTTAAATTGAAGTTCCTTGATGCTAAGAGATTTATTCATACCAAGAGTTGACAATATGAATCGTCTTCTTACAGAAGTAATTTCCCCTCCCAGTTGTGACGCCTGGAATTGCCTTATTTACAGAGTGACATGATAGACGACACTGATACTAACGTAATACAAGCCGCGGTTGACTGATGTCGTTCCTATTATGTGGTAATGCGCCAGGACCCGGGACCGATCCGCGCGTTGGCGGGAACGGTGGGACCATCGCAACAATACGCCGCTTACGTCACCACCACAGCCGTGTTGTAATTGATAACAGGACAAGTAAAGAATGCGCATTGTCACTCTCACAACAATGAAATATGATAAGCTCCACGGAGTTCGAGTACTTTGCATAATGGAGTAAGGACCCGGAATCCATTACTAGGAACGCATTGTTGTTTTATAAATGATATCTGGAATGTTGCGGGGTGGTCCTATTGTAAAACACTGCCGGTCTTACTGTTTTGATTAATGCTATTTTTATATGTAAATGACACAGCAAGTATTTATGATAATCTTGCAAAAATTGTACTGTCTTTTTTGTTGAGAAAATATTGGCAGAAAATGCGTTGAAATTGTAGAGAATAGAACATTATTTAAAAACATTTACTATCACTGCCCTTCCTAATATTAAAACTTAAAATTAAATTCTTCTAAATAATTCATTATTGTTATAAACCATTACGTTACTAACTAAATGATGTAAGTAACAGGTCAACTCATACTTTCTTAGAAGGTAAAATTGATCTATTACATCATTTTAACAAATGCAGTTGTTTATCAAAATTAAACAGCCCTGTATTGAATTAAAAAAGGCGGAGGAAACAGCTTTTCGTCTTTTTCATATATGTATAAAAAGTATCTAAGCCCAGTTGTTTGCTACGGTACATTAATGGTCGCACGCCTCATTATATAAAATGGTGATTCTCTGTGTTCATAAGCAATAAGTATAGGTTAAAACATTTTACTTCACACCTAGCATGATCCTTCCTACTATATGAATCTGGAAGAGAAATTAATTTGTTGGGACGTTCTCTCCCCAACTAGGATTTGAAAACTTTTCTACACGTCGAGTAGGATCCTTCCTATTATATTAATCTGTAAGATAAATTAATTTGTTTAATCTGTTAAACATTATCTCCCCAACTAGGATTTAAAGCATTTCACTTCACATCGAGTAGGATCCATCCCACTATATTAATCTGTAAGATAAATTAATTTGTTTAATCTGTTAAACATTATCTCCCCAACTAGGATTTAAAGCATTTCACTTCACATCGAGTAGGATCCATCCCACTATATTAATCTGTAAGATAAATTAATTTGTTTAATCTGTTAAACATTATCTCCCCAACTAGGATTTAAAGCATTTCACTTCACATCGAGTAGGATCCATCCCACTATATTAATCTGTAAGATAAATTAATTTGTTTGATCTGTTAAACATTATCTCCCCAACTAGGATTTAAAGCATTTCACTTCACATCGAGTAGGATCCATCCCACTATATTAATCTGTAAGATAAATTAATTTGTTTAATCTGTTAAACATTCTCTCCCCAACTAGGATTTAAAACATTTCACTTCACATCGAGTAGGATCCATCCCACTATATTAATCTGTAAGATAAATTAATTTGTTTAATCTGTTGAACATTCTCTTCCCAACTAGGTTTTAAAACATTGTACTCTATATCTAGTGGGATTCATTCTGCTATATTAATCTGTCTCAGAAATTAACCTTTTTAATCTGTTGGGACATTCTCTACCCAACTCGGATTTAAAACATTTTACTTTACATTTAGTAAGATTCTTCCTACTATATTCATCTGTAAGTGAACCAGGATTTTATCTCCAACTAGGACGCAAAACACATAATTTAGGCAGATCATGGTCGACGGTCGAGTTCACACCTCATATCAATCAAAAAGGTAGAAAAGTTTACTCTGTATAGCTGAATGAATAGTCTGAAAAGCTATCCACATCATAGCACTATTCCTAAATGTGAGTGTAGAACTGTTAGAGCAGACTAAGACTAGTGGACACCCGACACCTTACTGCAAGCAGAACCCTCCCTCATGAGGAGATTCCCCCGAGGTATTATCCGGAACGAACTCTGGAACCAAGCTGTAAAATACGCAGGTGCAGAAGCCGCCTGGAATGTCACATAAAACCAAAAATAAATGAACCTAACAAAAGAGAGCGGCAAAGGCCTCGTAAAGCAAGTTTAACTCGCCCGGCGCGGCGTACATGCGAGGGTGCAAAGAACCGCGCAGGCATTCTTTGTTACTTCACTTCGTATTTCATCTCACTGAAGTCGGAATGATCTCTTTTTCCAATGTCATTGAAATGACCATTGTTAATTGCCATTTAACGTAAAGTATTTTGGGTCTAATGAAGCACTACTGACGATGGATGACCTAAAAGAACGTTTCCATACATTCGTCATTGCAATCATAATGTTACAGCTAACATTTCGAAGATTGAGATCTACATTCTTTTTCAGTACAAAAATATACAGTCAATGTTATCTGCGCCGACGTAAAACATGACATCTTATCAAGTTCAAGACAAGTGTCACACCAAATTTTGACACCTAAATTCCAATCTCGATACGCAGTGGTATATTTTGGTAACATACAACGATGATGTATGGATCATATTGTGGTGGACTAAACTTTCGGAATAGATTTCTAAGAACGTGATTATATTTCTGTAATGCTAGAAACAAAGAATCCACTGATCACTCAAAAAGCAATGTTAAAAATAAACTCACGAAATTGCTATACAATGTCATGAGGAACATTTCGATAACATCTAATAAACTTCAAGAACAAATCCAGATTTTTAAATTCTCAAGAAATACACTGAAATAAGAAAATTATACGGTACAAGCTTAATTCAAATATGTGATTAGTTTTACAAATATTTTCTGAGAAGTACACAAAACGTCGTTTAGTTTCAATATAATCCAATTTAAATTTTTTACGTCAACAATTTTACTGAGATGAATTCAGTAATGCTAGAAATAGTTTTAAGTAAAATGTTTTAAACTATACTATTGTCTGGTAGGCTTCCACACAGAAAATCACTGTTTTTATCTAACGAAGCGTGCGACCATTAATAATGTTATCGTAGCAAATGACGGGTCTTTATCGCAATGGCAACTTCACTAACAACAGGCCTTAGTAAATAATATATTGTATTAACATCTACAGTAAACCAAGCTACTTTTTATTAATATTTTATGTTTGTTATTATTTTTAAACCGTATATAAACAAATTTTATAAAATTCTGAACAAATAAATCCATTAAAAATGTTAAATTTGTAAAAAAGAGGACGTATTTATGTTATAAGATATTATGAGTTGCCTTTTTAAACCATTTTGTTACTATTTTCTTTTTACTCCAAAAGCGAAAAATTGCTACAACGATACTACAGTGCAAAATGATTTGTGTGATAAATTAAGCTGGGTTTTCAAGTAGTTGTAGATAATTTAAAGCGTATTTGTGACTATTAGAAAATAATCATGAATTACAAGCTTTTTGTTCTCTTAGAAGCTTATAAATGAAACCTAGTCCTATAAGAACCTTTGCGCTGCTTACGGAGTGGTAGGATATTCTGGATGGATAAGGTTAGGAGTAGGGGCCGCCTCCTATCGAGATCCATGAGGAAGAATTTAGGGCACTAATCGCAAGTCATCACCCCCGGAAGAAGGGGAGGCCAACTTTGAACCAGCCTCTCCAGTCGAAGCAAATCAGGGGGCGGCACACCCTTGTTGAGGCTAGCAAGAACCTCTGACACTTAAGGGACGAACCACACTAACTCCAACAGTCATCTCCCGCAGTAGACTAGACTATAGAATTACCCTTTCACCCCACGATCTTAACATCTTCAGTTAGTGATGTGCCGCTCCTGGACATCCGTAGGGTTGCCCAGATTTAAGTGACACATCGGTTTTTGCTGTGCCCAGTGTGAGTTCAACTGGAAGGTATAAACCAGCCAAAAGTGATCACAGCTTTGTACTTATGTATAATCAGCCACAGGAAATCCTATACGTTATTTTAAAATAATTTGTGCAAGTTAATAAGTAAAATAATAACGTAAAGTAAGAAATAGTTAACATTTCAAGTTAACCTGTGTCAACGAATTCTATATTCGTTTAATGGGCGGGGGGGAAAACGGGGATTATTGAAGCATCAAAAGGTGCCGTCTCTTCACGACCACATAATCGGTCTTCTTGCAGGAAGTCAAGAAAGGAGGGGTATCTCTCACGTAGCTAATCTCTCTTCATTCAACAGGTGGGAAAATATCTACGTAGAATAGTAAAAGAAGTATAATAAAGCATGCAGGGACGACCGGGTCGACTTAAATGGGTAGTAAACAGAATTTATAGTGCCGGTGAAAAGGCGGTTTCAAATCTCTAATCCCTGCGAGATTTGTTGTCTGCTCTGTGGTGCATTCCTGACCTACCGCCACACTGCGACTGATGAGCCATTTGCATCATAAAGCCCGGTACGGCGTGGCCAATGAGCAGTCATCAGCATCACAGAGGAGGCAACAAACCGTAAATCTGGCGGGGATTTGTTACGGCCTATTTCAGCCTATCAAAGGTCACAAAATCACGAGGCCACGTATGATAATGAACAGCGTGTTCGTGATAGTCGGGTACAAATACCTGTATTTTCTTGTTTATCAAATACGACCAAATGTATGCATTCATAAGTTTAGTTGAACATCATCTCATTAGATCCTCTCTTAATGCACTTGGTTTTTTAATTAGAACTGTACATATTTGTAAATGTGTAAAACATGTTTTTAAAGTGTTCTAACTGCTTTCAGGTTAATTTGACTAGTATAAGGTTAATGCTAATACAACAAACTTATATCAGTGTTAAATTCAATTAATTTTTAACCATGGACAACACTTCCTTATTGGAAAACAATGCACTTGGTTTTTCAAGTTAAAACTGTACATCTTTGTAAATGTGTCTAACATGTTTTTAAAGTGTTCTAACTGCTTTCAGGTTAATTTGACTGGTATAAGGTTAACGCTAATACAACAAACTTATAGTAGTGTTAAATTCAATTAATTTTTAACCATGGACAACACATTCTTATTAGAAAACAATGCACTTGGTTTTTCATGATAGAACTATAAATCTTTGTAAATGTGTCAAACATGTTTTTAAAGTGTTCTAACTGCTTTCAGGTTAATTTGACTGGTATAAGGTTAATGCTAATACAACAAACTTATAGTAGTGTTAAATTCAATTAATTTTTAACCATGGACAACACTTCTTATTAGAAAACAATGCACTTGGTTTTTCATGATAGAACTATAAATCTTTGTAAATGTGTCAAACATGTTTTTAAAGTGTTCTAACTGCTTTCAGGTTAATTTGACTGGTATAAGGTTAATGCTAATACAACAAACTTATAGTAGTGTTAAATTCAATTAATTTTTAACCATGGACAACACTTCCTTATTAGAAAACAACGCACTTGGTTTTTCAAGTTAGAACTGTACATCTTTGTAAATGTGTAAAACATGTTTTTAAAGTGTTCTAACTGCTTTCAGGTTAATTTGACTTGTAAAAGAGTTAATGCTAGTATAAAAAACTTTTAGTAGTATCACATTGAATTAATTTTTAACCATAAATAATATTTTCTTATTAAAAAATAAACATAGTTTATAAACTTATTTACTTTCATTTATTTAAGTTTTGTAATGAAAGAATGCAGAACAATCCTTGATAAAGGGCAGATGTTTTTTTTTTTTTACGAAAGATACATTGAAAAAAGGCGTTTCAGTAGGTATTACTTGGACAGCGGAATTGCCCTAGGAACCTACTAACATAGATCTTTAATGATATTCTATGTATCTTCTTTATGTATAGGTACAAAATGATTACAGGAGAACACTACGTATTTGTACTGTTACGAATACGTTGTGGGTTAAAAATAAGTGAAATAGACGAAAACGATGGGAAAGCTACACCTTTAAAACCTTTTTAGACATTTCAGTCGTTGAACTACAGCTTCTAGCATCTCAGGATTATAACAATCTTTTTGAACAATTTGTATAATGACGGTTTTAATATTAATCAAAAGGAATTTAGTTTCCTACATATTTCGTGAACAGATAGACAAACTCGTAAACTTTTAGCAACTTTGGTTCTGGTTAAGAAAGGGTGTTAACTCTTATGATTTACGTGCTTTCTTATTTATATTGCACTGTTATTATCTACCCTGAAACCTTAAGTCTCAAACATTGTTCTAATTTAGAACGTTCCATTTGCTTTTCTTTGTAAATGCACATTCTACTCCATCGATATCATGGCTGTTTAAATGTAACAAATCAATTTCAATTTTTGTTAATCAGAGTTTTACTAATTAAACTTTAGTCAAATTTGTGTCTGGAAAGTTTAATAGACTTTTTAACAGTGAAATTTTGTTCACTGTACTTTCAGCTTTGTAATAATACAATGAAATTCATTCCTAGATAAAGCAGTCTATGGAAAGACTTTTATCTAAATTACATAAAAACTCATTACGTACCAATCTCTAGATGAAATCCGTCCATAGTAAAACCTATCTTTCTGGAAGATATTTTCCTTCCTTTCAACTCGGATTTTCCAGACAAAATGACAAAACGATTCCCCTAAGACCCTAAAACCCGTCACTGACACAGACAATCTCATGCAATCATATTATCTCCTCCTTTCACCGACTCGCTTATTTTACTCCATTCTATAAGCCGTTTAAGACTCCATCATTCTCCAACAATACCGAGCATAATAGAGCTCGGCAATCCCTCTCTCTCTTGTACCGGCGTTTAATATTGTTATGCATCGCCTTATCTACTTACACAACCTCCCCTAACTACATGCATACGTACTTCAGTATAGCTGTTAACATTTAATGGATTTAATTCCAATGTTAGTATCTGGCTTGAACTGTTGTGATGAAGAAATAGACTTGTTCACTTATCTAAATTACATTTAAAAGGTATCGGTGTTTTCAATCTATATATATATATTATATATATATATATATATATAAAACTTTTAACATTTTGCATGTATAAATGAATGTTTGTCTGTGTGTCCTTTAAAAACTCAGAAACTATTTGACCGATTATTATGAAAATCTTTATGTATATGTATGTTTCTCCGTAGAAGGTTTATATTCAATGCCCATTCATGTAAATCACCACCAGCCGGCGCTGCAAAATGTTAAAGTTATTAAAGCGCCTGCATATTATAAACTGCAATTACGAGAAAGTTACGTATATTTAATAGCCAATTACTATTTGAAGGCGTTAAGTTTTGATGTATATTTTCCTTTAAAATATATTTCTGCTTGAAGTTAAAGCTTGATAACAAAGAACATGTACATGTGCAATGGCTATAAACATACACTTTTGACAGATTTTCTTGATCGTGGCACTAAGGTAAACTCTACATCGACGTTGGAAATAAGATTGTCTTGAACTAGAAGTGATTATAAAGTTATAAAGTGACCGAAAAGCGTGCGAAGCCGCAGGAAACATCTAGTAATCCATAAAGTTATAGATACGGTAGAGAAATTATAGCCTACACCAACGCGTTTCACAAGTAATAGGAATATTACTAATGCGTTTCACAAGTAATAGGAATATTACTAATGCTTTTCACACGTGTGCCTATTTTAAACACGCAGATTCACATGGCTTAACTCGATGAAGCAATTTCGGTTTAACTCGATCAACCACTTTTAACCACTCAATCTGGCAATGTATAACACCCGATATAACAGCGTGTCCGGCTAGGCGATAAAGGGATACATAAAATGCCCGGACGGATCTCCATGGTTTCAATATCATCTGTATCGCCCCTTCTATGACACATATAATGGAAAATTTCAAATTCTTGAATCGTGGTGAATAATAAAGGGAATGTCTAATGTAAATAACACGTGGCAAAATATGATCCTTTTTTATTGTTTTCTACTGAATAATAATAATAATAATCCATTGCGTAAAACATAAATGAGTGTTTCAATCATTCTAGCATCAAAGTCCCTTTCAAGCTTACAATTTTTGCATTCGCTCATTCGAATTGGTCCACCACTTTCCAGGTCAGTTAACCCAGGAGAGGTCTACCATTTGTGTGCCATAAACTCGTCTATACTGTAGAACGCGTGTGTGGTCAATTCTTGTTAGATGAATTCCTTCAGCAGAGGGACACTTTTGACAGAATTCGGAAACTTGGGGATAAAACGAAGTCCTGGCTGAAAAGAGTAAGTGCTACCGTGTTTTGTCTTTCAGTTTGGTAGTCGTCCCTTGTGTTCGAATTTGGGTTTGAAAAAAAGACATTTCCAAGATGTAGAGAAGGTAATGTCAAAAGTTTCAACTTTTTTAAAGCTGGCCTGCTCGACGCTCTCCATTGAAGTTTTGAAGTTTTTGAACTGCTTTTGTTTTAAGGATGAAAATTCTGGTAAAGTTTGCGCAACCTCCCCACAGAGCCAATCCGTAAGAAAGGTGTGGGTAGATCAGTCCATAATATGCCGTCATCAGTACCTGAGCTGGGCAGTATTCGGGCAATTTCCTCAAAAAATAAATGCCTGAGTACATCTTTAAATAAACATGGTCCACATGACAATCCCACGTAAAGAAAAACTAGTAATAGTGTATTTAAGGTATGCGAATCTTTAAAACTATCCTTTGCGATTATATCAATCGCACCTTTGAGCAAAATACTTTCCTAGACTAATTTCTATTAAAGGGCCTTTGTCGCCATGTTGCTATAGATTTATCACAGTGTTATTTGCTATTATTTTATACTACTGTTACACTCATTTTATTGTTGTTACATCGTTTTAGTACTGTTATTGGTTGGTTATTTAATTAATGTTTTGGTGTTGGTCATATAATACATCTCTAATATTGTTATTCTATTATATTATTTCGCATGCAAAACTCCTTTTTAAATTATTACACCATTGGAATTAAAATAATTAAATGAATAAATCCCAGTGCTCTTAAGAGCTGACAACTTCCACTTAGCGGACAGAATTTGAACTTAAATATTTCTGCTTACTTACAAACTTGAATAAATTCGTGCTTAAAATAAATATTCAAGCGTACAAAATCAACGCTCACCAACACTATATGAACCAGGTTTGATTTCCGTTATTTTTGACGAGTTATCAGATTGTTAATCATATACATGGTTTCATTAGATTATAACTATTTAAATAGTACTGAATAATGACAAAACTGAACTTACCGAGTCCCCGAAGAATCCCGGCTCCTTCATTCCATTTCTGGTGTCGGGGCCGCCACCTGCAACACGTTTATGTCATTGCTTCTTCATAACCATAAGAAACAAGTAAACATTTTATAGAATATTGTTACAAATTACATATGATATCAATGCTCCAGAGAGTACATTGACTCTATATTAAAGACATGCCATTACTATAAAGATAAATATTCTTTGAGAGTTAAAGATTGAAAAATAAACTAAAACAAATGTTTCTGACCTCAAAAGATTAGAACTTATTTATATTAAATTTTATTCTCTTTGTTTAGTTAAGAGCCGTGACGTCATTGGTGACGTATTAATAATTATTGTATTAAAAATAATTGTATTATATCGATCACATTAAAACATCGGTACTTAATACTTACGAATAAATAATCAATATCACCAATATAATCGATAATAAGATTTTACTGATATTGAAGAAACAAATATAGTTAATTTTGTGATATGCAAATTTGTTCTGCAGTAAACAGTGACTCAATAAGACTGATAAGCGCGTCATTCGATTAAGCATCAATCAATATTCTTAAATGGCATGGATTGTGTAAGCGTTATAACGTCAGAGTACAGCATTTTCCGGTTATAACCGGTTCTGATAGCATTCTGAAGTCTTGGTTAAAACAATCGATTGTATAGATAATACCTTTATAACTGATTACGTATCTGGAGATCGGACGTATTGACATGTGTCATATTATGTAATGGGCGTGGGATGGTTTGTAAATAAATAGTAAATAATAAAATAAGATAATGCTGAAATCCTTCCAAATTATTGTAACCCAGTTTCTACTGTGGTTGTCTTAGGCACTTTCTTCTTCATGGACTGTGAATTGTTTTATTATTGAATCGTTATTGAACTACACTACATTTAAACATGTTCAATCATAACAACAAGGTGACTACAGGATTAAAAACAAATAAAGCGCTGGTACTGTGATATAATTCCTCCGAGTGCAAATAAAACACTCTGTACCGAATTTAAACAAATATTGTGTTGAAATATTCTGGTCAGCCCCCAGTGGAACAATACGTTTTGCACATTTAAATTAGAAAAGTTTGTGAATGTTGTAAAAACTCGGCGAACCTTTGTGACGTTAACTTAACAGTATTTAAATGTTTTCCTCACTTTCCACTTCAACCATGAAAAACACAATGTTGTGAGTCTACTTGCATTGAATTCTGATCCGATTGACCTCTGGTGACAAAAAGAAAATTTATATTATGTATTTCTGTTTAAATAAATAATATAAAACACTTACAGTTTCGTTCGACGTTTAGTTTTTATCTAATTTTGAAACTTCTGAAGCAATATTCACTTCATATTCTTCAAGTAACATTATCAATCTTAATTCTAAATCTAAAACGTTAATATAGGTATCTAAGTACTTTTACCATGTCTTATAAGAATGGCGTCTTTCTTATCTTATCTACTAATGCCTTATCTTTGATGCTGCCCTGCACAGATGGGCGACGAAAACGTTCCTGGAAGTAGTGGCTGCCATTTAACACATTAAAATTATATTTGGTTCGATCGTATTTGCCTAAGAGAACAATAAAATATTATGTATACAAATCCATAACAAAATCAGTGGTTAGGTGTAGCTAGCAAAAAATACCAAAAACATTTAAGAACTTATCAAAAAAATTATTGCATTGTTAGATTTGTTGCAAATGATATTGGAGCCAATCCTTAAGTTACACTTTACATTATTGTTGCAAATATTTAATTAGACTTATAATAGCTTTTATAGATTTAGATTTAGTTAATACAAAAATATGTTTTGCAACTAACACCCGTTCTATGGCAATACACTTTCATTTATCTGTTGCATGTTTGCTCATAGAATGTATCCGGCATATGCATTTGTAAAACATGTTTTACCCTATAGACTATGATTTACACTTCCAGTACTATTCTAGGAACGGTGGACATGAACCAGGGAAACTACCATAAACCTCGTTGTGCTATAGATTGTGTTCCAAATTTACATTATATTTTGCATATAACAATATGGCACAACAATATTACGTAACCATTTATATTATAATTTAAACAAAAAGCAAACGAATGAAATGAATAAATTATTTGTAGTGATATGGTAATTTTATGTAACAATGGTATATCTAAAATTAAGAACGATTCAGTAGCTTTATAACTAAGGAATTATTGATAACTGCTCAAGAATGTTTCCCTCGTTTTACCTAGGTACAAATTTGGATACAGTTATTCTGAGTGTAATTTAAAAATCAGTACTGTATTTATATTTCCTAGACAAGATGTATTTGGTGAATAAGATTTGATATACGATCTCGTAGCTAATGAGTTTTAGGACTTTGTGTTCACACCACGATGTCCATGGAGTGAAGAAAGAAAGTTTGGCGTAGCTGGGAAGCCCTACTGGAGGGGAATTTGTAAATAAGTAGAACACATCATAGGGAATACATTTAGTTTTAATAATATTAAGTTTGAAATTTTAACGAACTATGGAGCCGTTTTGTACTCAAAACTATTAATTAATAAATTGTGTAACAAGGCAAAAATATATAAGTACGAGAACCTATTCCAAGGCAATGTGTTTATGAAAGTTAAGTGGCCATAAGGGTACAATTATAGAACGATTAATCTGTGTTATCAGGGGAACGACGGCAATGTTTCAAGGTCGCTGCTCGTGAATATTCAACAGCGTGTATGTCCATATCTTTAAAAATAAACCTACTGCAAGCATATTTCACCTTCACCCTACATAGTAAAATCATCGTTAAATTGAGACGGGGTCGATACTTTTAGTATTTAAAGTTATGGATCTTTGGAGAAATTCTAATCCTGTCTGTGACCTTATACTGTACTGACTCACCCTCTATGCTGTTTGATAAAACCTTTCATTTTCCATTGGCCCATGGGGAGGACAGATAGAATAAGGCTAAAGTTGGGGCCAGCCTATTTTCTAAAAATAAAAAAGCAATACTGTATACAAAAACATTAATTCTGTCATAATGTATTCTTTTGATTTTCTTTCTTCCTCTCTTTACTTTAGGTATGTAAGTACTTTTCAAATCAATCACCGGAAAAAAATCACTAGACCCCAAATCATGAGATTTGGTAAAAACATTCCACCTACTTCCACCTATATTGAACGGAACAGATTAGGTACCTGGTAGCATTGGTAAGCCCCGTATTAAACAGCTCCCAAGAAATCGCTGCTCACCAAAAAATGAGTTTGATTTTCAGTTTATAAAATTCAACGAAATGGTCTTGCTACTTAATGTAATGGTTCAAAAGGGGTGTAACATAACTTAACCAGTAACAGTGGATAAGAGTATTTAATTGTTATTCAAGCAATAAAACAGGTTGCGACCTCTTCATATTTACAGTGAATATATGCATACATGGTTTTACTCAATCTAGAAAACATGGTGTTGTTGGACAAATTGTTACAGATTTAAACACGACGTAGCCAGGGTTACAACAATCCAACAACCTATGGATTGTCCTTGTGGAGGTTTAAGACAATCCATGGATAGCATTAAACCTTGATAAATTTTCCACATAAAATACGGTATTGGTAATAATATTTTGAATGTCGAGTTTAACTGTAGTTCACCTTCCTTATTGCAGAGCTTGGGATCTGACGCTGTTACAGACTTGACTCCTGAAATCTGGAGTCATGTTCGTCTGAAGAGACAAAAAAACAAATCGGTGACGAAGAAGCTTGTTACATCGTTTCGACATTAGAGAAACCTAGACCACAAAATCCGGTGTTATCTACGTAAAGAGGCATTCTCACTGTATCATCAGGTGCATAATTGTTAGACAATCGTTAGTGTCTCTGACGTTAAAAAGATTTAACCCATTTCAGGAGTCAAGTCAAATCTCAGATACTGCACTAAGAGGAAGGTGAACTGGAGCTAAACACAAAATTCACATTGGACCAACCCTTCCCACAATAACTACAAATAATAGTGTAATATATTTCTGATGACGTCATGTTTACTATTAAAATACATATTCTAAAATCCGTTAATTGTCCATGCTAATGAAGTTAATAAGTTATTGCGTTAATTTAGTAGCAGCTCATATCGGTGCTCATCACAGCTGATCGGTGAGGCGTGCGATGAACAATTAGCGGTTTATTGCAGTGGTTGTTAATTACCTAAACATATTTCCGGGTGAAACCAGATGGATAACTATGGCACCTCTCACTTAGGTTTTGACAGTCTTCCCCCCATACAATTAGGACCGCATTGGGGAGTATAATTAAATAAACAATAAATAAAAATGCCTTTATTTAAGGGCGTTCATCGTTTACAAACGTTTTTCATATTAGCTCCTGTCATAGATTAATATGGTTACAAGTGACATTAAAACTAACTTAGCTTAAACTAAAAACTAAATAAAAACAGTTAGACAATTTAAAATCTACTATAATTGTGTAACGTTTGTTTTAATTTGATTTTTAGGCTTTGCAAGGTGCAACACATTTAATGTATTCGGAAAGCTCGTTCTAAAGGGTAGGCCCAAAGAAAAAAAGCTTAACTGGCCAGTCTCTAGCCTAACTCCATGAGGAATAATCTCGGGTATTAATCTCATCCATGTCTCCTTGGAAGCCTCAACTTCAACAGCCACCTCCCGCAATAGACTAGACCTAACGAACTACCCTTCCAACCCCGAATCTGGACATTTGCGACTTAAGGATGTTGAAATAATTTTTGAATCACTCATTTAATTAATTACAAATTCTCAATTTTGTGCCAGAGAAACTGCGGTTACAATCCAACGCAATCTTCTAACAACACATCATATTGTGATATTGCGTCCAAGACAAAAACAATACATGATGTCCTAGTGCTGGTGTTTAAGGAGGTCACAGGAAACCGAAGCTTCTTCTCTGGTGGAAACACGACCAATCGTATCCAAGATAAGTATTTCTTTGATCGGAATAGATGTGGCCACTTCTGTCCTAATAATTTCCTTCTTTGATTGTTACCCTAGAAAAAAATGGTTTACTATTCAAAATTACTGTAGACGGCAAAAACAAAACTGATATTGTGATAAATGTAACGGAACTGGCTCAGTCACAGGAATCGTTGATTTATTCTACCGAATCAAAAGCTCATTCATCCTGGTTATTTCAGATGAAATATGTACGGAATAACATTAATGGGACTGAAACAGAAACACATCTATGGTTGAAGCACAGCTAAGATAGATCTAGGATAACTATTCCTCATATTGGGACAGATGTCGCTACTTCTGTCTTAATAATTTCCTTCCATGTTTGTTGGACTAGAAATGTGTTTTTAACCATTCAAAATTATAATTGATGGTGTTTGATAAAACAACTGATATTGAAAAGTCATGACAATGGTTAATATTGTGATAAATGTGACCAAACTCACACAAGCACAGCGTTTCCTGAGCTGGTTGTACCGAATCAAACACTCATTCATCCTGGTTATTCCAGATGAAATATGAACGGAATAATATTATTGTTATTTTTCCAAACAGGGGGGAGAAAGTAGGAGAGGCATACTAGCATTTCTGTCTGAAGTGACGTCATAAGCTGACAAGGCTTAAGCCTGTGCTGTTCGACTGTATGCTGATTGCACCGAATTACGGGCCATTGGACCGTACCACACACTCAGCAGTTACGCAATGCCAACTCAACCCGTCTGTGCTTGAACTGATTCACTGAGTCAATGACTTCAACACGCTACTTCACCGGTATGACTGAGCCAAATATCACTATAAATTTACTACGCACAATTGATTATTTTAGTCCTAAAAAATTAAAAAAAAAAAAACATATATTATTCAAAATGGTATAGAAATGCAGCAACAAACATACAACCAACTTGCCTTGCAAATTAGATTGTAAGTGACCCTAATTACTTATACAATAAACGCATTGACTTCAGGAAATCATTCCACAGTTGCCTATTCAGTCTCTATTTGCGATAGTGAAGATGGTTATCGGTCTTGGCGCAACTATATAAATCAGATTATATAGTCAACAATTATTACAGTTATGTTTAGAAGGACTTTATCAAAATTTAGGGTCTTTTTCGTTAAAGGGCCAGCACAAAAGACCCTAGCTTGCCTATTCAAAACTCAGATCACGCGATGCTTGCCCGCTGCGCAGCGCTTTGCGCTGCTTGCTCTTTTAGAAAAAAAAATTAACTCGAGCTTGCAAAGTCCAAGCCCAGATCAACTCACCACGCTTTATTGAACAAGAAAAACTAAGTATAACACACAGAACTAACGCAGGTTTCATTACAGGCAAAAGATAAGCGGCGCGCGTTTATCACTGGTAAGATAAGACGAGTTTATACTAGAAGTAGTACCTGGACTAATAACTAATAGTCCCTAAGAACTAATAACACAAAAAAAACGATTAAATGCACTGTCAGTCAGGTATAGTATGTTTCTAAGGTGCTGGTCCTTAAACGAAAAAGACCCAAAATTTATTATAACGCAAATTTATTTCCTGGTTCACGTATTGGTATCTTATCAGCGGCGTAATTTGGAACGCAAAGTAAATTGGCCTGGCCTACTGATCAAAATAAGGCTATTCTAATTAAAAAGTCCTTATGTATTCGTTTGTCTCTGGAATACCAGACCTTTTGGTTGAAGTATTAAACACTATATAAACGAAAATTCATAATAAATAATTATTTGCTATCTGGTGCTACCAATATTGAATCAAATTATTTTATACAAACAAGGTTATGTACGCATGTTCACAGCTGCATATTACACTTTTTTGTGAAGCTAGTCATAGAGATACGCGTTTCTTTCAGCCACTTTTCGATATTGTGTGTGGAAAGATTCATGAATGGTTCTATTACGTAACGTGTTTCAAGAGTAAATCGTAGTTGATAACATCAATAGTTGATAATGTAACTTCCGGGTGACGCAGTGCTACCTGAAGCTGGGTGACACATCACAAATCACTAGTGTTGCCTTGGCAGCGAGCTGTAAGCGTTTTGGATCATTATCTTTTAGTTCAATTGAGAAGAGACAGCTGCAAATTAAGGATTGAACTTATGGTAGACCTTATACAAGTTTTCTGTACAAAGGCTATCTTAGCTGTCAGCACTACTGAATGGAATAGAGTGGACGTGGAGGAAGTGAAGGTCGTTTATTAATTAAACAAAACAAAAGGTCCAGCAGGTGCGGTGCGCAGAGCGGGATAGTTATCCGTGACACAACTGTTCACCGCCATGACGCAGCTCTTCAGACTATGGGGAGTGGATACGTGATGTGTGGCTGTGTAAACAAAAGGTCCAGCAGACGCGGTGCGCAGAGCGGGATAGTTATCCGTGACACAACTGTTCACCGCCATGACGCAGCACTTCAGACAATGGGGAGTGGATACGTGATGTGTGGCTGTGTAAACAGAAGGTCCAGCAGACGCGGTGTGCAGAGCGGGATAGTTATCCGTGACACAACTGTTCACCGCCATGACGCAGCTCTTCAGACTATGGGGAGTGGATACGTGATGTGTGGCTGTGTAAACAGAAGGTCCAGTAGACGCGGTGTGCAGAGCAGCATAGTTATCCGTGACACAACTGTTCATCGCCATGACGCAGCTCTTCAGACAATAGAGAGTGGATACGTGATGTGTGGCTGTGTAAACAAAAGACGTAACGCCAGCAACTCGACACCGTCTGTAGGTGTCAACTTCGTCATTGTGCGGATCCACTCGGTGGAACTCGGCAACAATCGGCTCCGGTTACATTCCGGCAGAGATCTACCGACTTGAGCAATCTTTCTGGCGTCTTTCAAAAGTGGTGCAGTGGATAGAGACGCGTTTAGTGCTGAGATATCTGAAGTTGGAGTGAAACCTTCTACACCAATCCAAATCATGGAATTATCTAAAAGCCTCAATAACATCAAATGCTATAAAAGCTATTCGTTATTTAATTGTACTTAAATTTTTTTGTAAATATTTATTTCTATCAATTATTACCTAAAGTAAAACAATAAATTTATTACACATTGACGTAGAAAAACTTATCCGTTGATACTATCCTTGTAGTAACATTCAAGGTGGATCAAATGTCAATATTGATGATATCAGTCATTATTTTGTATTGATACTTATAATTAAACTTAGATCATGGACCACAATACACAGATATGTTTAACTTGAAACAATTTTGGACGATATTACGCCATGATCACAGTATTTAAAATTACAACTAAAAGTATAAATATATTAATTAAACAAAAACAATATCATGCGTTAATATTATTCGCGAATAACATGCACTCCCTGCCAGTCAGAGATTCGAATTCTAGTCCAGGTAGAGAAAGAATCTTTTTGTATAATAGATTCAATTAAATTTGGCGTTCTCACCATCCTTCCATTCTCAATTATCTTACATTAGTTCGCTACCATTAGAGTAAAGTAAAGTAAAGAAAATCAAGAGGGGGGGATGGAAATGGGAAATTATCTAGAGAAAATTGGTTTTGGTGAGATTAATTTACAAAAAATGCAGCTTTCCCAAATTTATTGTTGTTCGATCCTATTTTCCTGTTTTCTTTTAAAATCTTCATACTACTGTCGACAACGAGGTGAAAGAATTTAGATTCACCGATCGAGAATTTAATTCGTCAAGAGAAACAGAGGCGTATCAGCCTTTTGAAGTTCTGATTGTTTCCTTTGTACGGATTTGTAAGACAACTAGAATATATTCAATCCTTAAAAAACTGCTTGACAAAGAAACGTTCCTCGGTATCTCTGAAATGAGTTATGCTCATCTAGAGAAATCCACCCTAATCTCCCCAGTTTATCCAACTCCGCTGTTCCAGATTATTCCATAAGATCTCTAGAAGCGTTATCTTCATATATGTAATACGGTCTTAGTATATTTCATTTAGGCGTTTATATATTATACTAACTAGCATCCAGAAATAAACACCGAGTGACACATGATGCATATGATAATGCTAAGGAATCATATTTCAGATTGAAAATCTGTTTATCACTTTATGTCAAGCCCGTAAATGAAATTCCACGTGAAACCTGTTGTATTGATAAAGGAACGTCCACGTGAAACCTGTTGTATTGATAAATGAAAGTCCACGTGAAATCTGCTGTGTTGATAAATGAACTTCCACGTGAAACCTGTTGTATTGATAAATGAAAGTCCACGTGAAATCTGCTGTGTTGATAAATGAACTTCCACGTGAAACCTGTTGTATTGATAAATGAACGTCCACGTGAAATCTGCTGTGTTGATAAATGAACTTCCACGTGAAACCTGTTGTATTGATAAATGAACGTCCACGTGAAACCTCCTATACTGATCAATGAACTTCCACGTGAAACCTACTATATTGATACTGTCTATCATATTGACTTGAAAAAAAAAAAACATATTGGTCTCAAAACTACTGATTGTAAACTAGGTTTTATATATCTTATAATATTTTCGTGAGCTATGAAGCAGTAGGCTATAAACAGTATCAAAATTCTGTTCGCGTGTTATGGTGCAAATATGTAAACTTGGGCGCTCGAAAACTTAGTTTCCTGTCAAAAACCGATGAGCAATTCGGGAAGGCCTTTGACACTTTGACACAGGTAGAGTGACTTCAGTAAGGTACAATAGATACAAATCGGAATAGGCGATCGGCAGTAAATGTAGAATAAATACACAAACCTTTCCGTTAAAAACTATACTCATGTGGACAGCCGAGCTATGATGTGTTTCGTCAATACAATGCAATTGGTTTTTGCTTATTTCAGGCTCTGGCTGATATACTTAGCTCGAGTAACGATAGCCACATGATGAAGTACCATGCTAATTTAAATATTATAATCATTATAATATATAGTTTGAATTTTACTTCTACACGCTGAAATCAAACCATCGCAAGGGTTTGAATCTCGACCTCAGTGTCTTTCCATTTCTGGTGAGCGTCACAAGTTCAACGAAAATGTCGGTGTCCTGCACTAAAGTAAAAAAAAGACATTAGTTAGTAAATAAATAGTAAGAAAGCAAATAAAGAAATAACACATATAACGGTTAAAATAATTGATGTTAGTAACTGATCAGATAATCATTCGTTTTATATAGCAGAAGGCAAAATTGTTCAATACATTTTTAGAACTTTCGAAAAAGATATCTTACGGAAATGTCGTTATCTCATCAACGTGGTATTCTAAAATTCTCTAATTTTCATTTTAACTTAACCCACCTCCCCTCCCTCATTCATCAGTAATTCTGTTACCTCATCAATGAACACGTGGGTACGTAACATCCACAAGGAAAGAATAAGGTGTAGATGAATCACAAAGCAGTGCTTAACGAATAATACACGCATTGACTGTTCAGTCGCGTCAAAGTTGCGACACAATAACAGGCGCGCGTGCCGGTGCGTGTGCGTCTGTACGCTTTTAACACCAACATGTCAAGTGTAGGCGCGGTCACGGCCCAACCCTAGCACGATTGTTGCGGCATGAATACCGCAGCTCCGGTGGACTGGTCGCTGACCAAATCAGTTTTTGGGAACATTATTCGCGTAACTAACACTAGAGCACTCACTATAAGACACTGTTCACAAGAAGAACTTGAAGAAAAGTTACACAAGAAAGGAAAAATTATAAATAAATTCGCGAGTCTTACATTAATGGGTTAAATAAAAATACTGCACAACGCTTTCCAAATTTATGAAGAAACCGATAGGTTCTTAAAAATCGTGTCAATATCTGTCCGTCCGTCCGATAAAAACTCTTGATAGAAAATCCTGAAGATTTGAAACTTGGTACATAGGTTCCTCTGTGGAACCAAGGGAAAATTACACAGAAAGGAAAGAATTATCAATAAATTAACGGGCATCCTCTGGTGTTAAATGTGTTTTTAAAAAGTAAAAAAAAAAAAAAATTCCAAATATATGAAAGAACCGGTAGGTTCTTAAAATCGTTTCAGTGTCTGTCCGTCCGTCCGTGCGATAAAAACTCTTAATATAAAAGTCCTGGAGACTAAACTTGGTACATAGGTTCCTCTGGAACCAAGGAAGAATTACGCAACAAAGGAAAAACTATTAATAAATTCACGACTTTTCTCTGATTGTAATGTGTTAAACATAAATAAATAACAATGCACTAATCTTCCAACATTTATGAAGGAACCGAAAGGTTCTTAAAATCGTGTCAGTGTCTGTCTATCTGTCCGTCCGTCCGTACGTGCGATAAAGACTCTTGATAGAAAGGTCCTGGAGACTTAAAACTTGGTACATAGGTTCCTCTGGAACCAAGAAACTCTTTTGATTTTGTAGTCAACAAGTAAAATAGCACAGTCAGCTTTGTAAAGTTTCGTTGACTTCTGTCAAGTCCGTTTATCTCTATACTACGGTTTATTTAAACATAAAGGATGTGCAATCAAACCAGAGTTTTAGGCTTTTTTGTAAGTAGCAAACCAAACTAAAACACATGTGCCACATCTTTAGTAAGGTATGTGTACCATTATTCATGCTTATAGGTATAGACGTGAGCAATAATTAATGCACATGTCATCGAGACAGGTCAGCTGTACTTGGCATCTGTTCGTAATTAACTAACACCGCTACCTGTACCACATGACCTGAAACCTACCGCTATGTGCAATGATGGAGCACCGTTCTATGATCAGTAGTTCATAGCATAAAATTGTATTTGATGGATATTAGACTTGTAATATTTCGTATTATTAATCCAAACCTAAAAATGTTTATTTTTAGTTTAAGTCAAACCAAGTCAAAACCAATTGAAGCATAGCGTAAATAATATACGTACTTTTCTACTATTATTCTTACAATATTCCAAAACGTTTAGTATCAACCCTGTTTGCTTACAAGTCGATAGAAGACTGGAATGTAATTTAGGAACATACAGGAAGAATATTAGTGTTATTATTAACAGAAAAGCTGAGGTAAAGTGGTTTACCAAGATTGACATTCCAGGCCACAATAATCTGCGTCTTATAAACTATTCAGCCCCTGCGGCATCAAGGTGGTAGCGGTAGCGTCATATCACATATTATACGGTGTCAACCCTATACCTTCCTTGTGTCTCGTGGTTGGTGGTTTATAAATAGACACCTTCCTTTGAACACGTTCTTATCCATAACATTTTGTGTGTGATAAAAATAATCAAGTTGATGAGACATGCGTGTACGATGGAAACGAAATTCGCTTCCACCACTACTAATTAAAATAGCTCTAAAATCATTAAATGATTAATTATTACATTATGGTTTGATCAATTCCTGTGGAAATCAGAACAAAAACTACAGATTGCGGGTCACAATAGGTCTGCAATCACCGGCCAACCAAATACAACTGATTGTAATTCTAATTGGTTTTCTTTGGTTGGCCGGTGAGTGCAGACCTATTGTGACCTGTATTATGTACTTCAGTTTTAATAAATATTGTTTAGTTTTTATTAAGTGCAAGTTTATAGTTTGTTTGCATGGAATAGACACACAACATTGCTGTAGTGGTTCCCGACTTATGCGTAATAATTTTAGCCATTTACCTGAAGAAGAGATCAGATTGCAGATCTCGAAATGCTGGTTGTATTGTATCACTGAACGATCGCAAATATAAAAGGTTGTTGTGCAGAGAGTTGCATAAACATAACTGCACAGTTTTAAGAAGGACCTGTGGTGTGCTTAATAAAACTGTTTTATTAAGGCAGTTTTTAGTATATGTACGAAAACAATTTAACTATCCGATACATTGATAATTATATTTTTATTAAAATGCATAATAATAGTGAAGATTGGTATATTTATAAGAGATTACCCTCTGAGTATAAAACGTACCACACATGAAGCTATCGTGATGTACACAAAAGCTCAAACAGCCTTGCGCTGCTGCTCCATTATTCACTCCAGCACTATCACGTGTGCAACACATATGTTATTACCATCTCAAGGTCACCATACCAGTATTACAACTAGAAGAATGCTTTACAAAGTGAACTATGGACAAATCTACAACAATATTTACTACAAAATACAAATTAGATAGCAAATACGTTAACATGCAGGTTATTTGAGATGGACTTTGTATTTATAATTATTAATTCACAATTACAATCTAATGCCAAACAGGCATTGCAATGTCATAAACTAAATAATATATATACACCATTTATTCATACATTTCCGCAAGCGTTGGAAAAAACCAAAATGTAAAATATTTATTTAGTAGCCAAATTTAGTTACATACAAAGAAACGTCTCTTCGATTTTATTTTATTTAAACTTCACATAAATATTCACGAACAATAATTCAAATTTGTTTACATATATTAGTGACTACACAATTTTTAATTATAATAAAATTAAAATTTTGACGAAGTCTTTGACAAGGAGTAATTGCATAATGTGTTCTACAAATTGTTTTCAACTTATGAATCGTTGAAAAATACTTCTGAAAATTGGAAATGTTTCCCGTGGCAACCCAAACGACACAAGCACACTACACTTCGAGATGGAAAGTTCAAATAACTCAGAAGTAAACACACACGATCCCAGGAGCTCTCGCCCTCCCTTCAATTGCCTTGACATCAAAGGGTGTTCAGGCCCTGATGCGATGTTACCTCATTTACGCAATTGCCAGTCTAGATGCATCGGTGAACAGCGGCCTTTCTCTTATTTGCTCACAAACCTAAGGAAATGTCAGCTCACGCAGAGTGCACCGCACTGTATACTTGTCTGAGACGTTTAAAAGTGGCGTGGAGAGTCAGTGACCGCAAGCGCTTCGTTGGCCACTTGGCCTCAAGTGACTCTGATTATAGCACCATATCAGCATAAGTGATATCCTAGATGTAACAATTACTATCAGACCTAACGTTAATACAAAAAAAGTTGATCTATTATAGCACCATATCAGCATAAGTGATATCCTAGATGTAACAATTACTATGAGAACTGGTGTTATTGCCTAAAAATGTTTATCTATTATAGCACCGTATCAGCATAAGTGATATCCTAGATGTTATAATTACTATCAGAGCTAATGTTATTACCTAAAAATGTTTATCTATTATAGCACCGTATCAGCATAAGTGATATCCTAGATGTTATAATTACTATCAGAGCTAATGTTATTACCTAAAAATGTTTATCTACTATAGCACCGTATCAGCATAAGTGATATCCTAGATGTAACAATTACTATCAGAGCTAATGTTAATACCAAAAATGTTTATCTATTATAGCACCGTATCAGCATACGTGATCTCCTAGATGTAACAATTACTATGAGGACTAATGTTATTGTCTAAAAATGCTTATCTATTATAGCACCGTATCAGCATAAGTGATCTCCTAGATGTAACAATTACTATCAGAGCTAATGTTATTGTCTAAAAATGTTTATCTATTATAGCATCGTGTCAGCATAAGTGATCTCCTAGATGTAACAATTACTATGAGAACTGGTGTTATTGCCTAAAAATGTTTATCTATTATAGCACCGTATCAGCATAAGTGATATCCTAGATGTAACAATTACTATCAGAGCTAATGTTATTACCTAAAAATGTTTATCTATTATAGCACCGTATCAGCATAAGTGATATCCTAGATGTAACAATTACTATGAGAGTTAGTGTTATTGCCTAAAATGTTTATCTATTTCAGCACCGTAAGAGCATAAGTGATCTCCTAGATGTAACAATTACTATGAGAGTTAGTGTTATTGCCTAAAATGTTTATCTATTTCAGCACCGTAAGAGCATAAGTGATCTCCTAGATGTTACAATTACTATGAGAGCCAATGTTATTGCCTAAGAATGTTTATTTATTATAGCACATAATCAGCATAGAGTGCGTCTTTCAGAGAATCTTCTAGATGTATCAATGAGAGTCAATACTATTATCTACGATAAGTAACAACGATTAAAGCATCGTATCATCATAGAGTGGGTCATTTAGTGAGTCTTCTAGATGTATCAATGAGAGTCAATAGTATTATCTACAAAAGTAACAACGAACGTATCATCATAGAGTGTGTCATTTAGTGAGTATTCTAGATGTAACAGAGAGTCAATACTACTATCTACAAAAGTAACAACGATTAAAGCATTGTATCATCATAGAGTGTGTCATTTAGTGAGTCTTCTAGATATAAAAACGAAAGTCATTAACACTGTCTATAAGATTACTAACGATTACTGCACCGTATTAGCATAGAGTGCGTCTTTCAGAGAATATTCTAGATGTATCAATGAGAGTCAATACTATTATCTACAAAAGTAACAACGAATAAAGCATCCTATCATCATAGAGTGTGTCATTTAGTGAGTCTTCTAGATGTATCAATGAGAGTCAATAGTATTATCTACAAAAGTAACAACGAACGTATCATCATAGAGTGTGTCATTTAGTGAGTCTTCTAGATGTAACAGAGAGTCAATACTACTATCTACAAAAGTAACAACGATTAAAGCATTGTATCATCATAGAGTGTGTCATTTAGTGAGTCTTCTACATGTAACAATGAGAGTCAATACTATTATCTACAAAAGTAACAACGGTTAAAGCATCGTATCATCATATAGTGCGTCTTATAGTGAGTCTTCTAGATGTAAAAACGAAAGTCATTAACACTGTCTATAAGATTACTAACGATTACTGCACCGTATTAGCATAGAGTACGTCTTTTAGTGGTGTAACAACGAGAGTCAATAATACTGTCTAAAACAAATACTAACGATTACACCACCGAATCAGCATTAATGTATATAAGAGTACCAACGATTACAGCACCACATCAGCACAAAAATATCTTTTAGATGTAACAATAAGAGTGCAACAGGTATATTGAAATTATAACTATATACTGTTAAATATTTAATGATAACTACAGAAAATAGTTTAAAAGCGTGTATTATTGTTTTATCACAAAATAGATTTATCGATTTCCCTGTAATACGAATTCCGTAATGTAGTACTCAAGTTCCAATTTTTAGAATAAACGTTAGGAAACATGTTACAGGAAGTTACAAATATTAAAAGTTTAGCACAAAATACTTGTAATCATTAAGGTAAAATGTTGGGTGATTAACCCAAGAATACCAATAAACAAAATATTGGCTGTATACAAATTTTAACTTTCTATTATAGTTTTGGAATTTGGATGCCGGTATTTAATGACAAGAACACGTTTCTAGTAGCTAAGTGCTTTTAAATTAGAAACAAAGTTTTGTAATTGGAATATATTGGTCATAGATATAAATGCTGATTAAATTTCAGCTCGACTCGGGTCAGATTCAATTATAATTACACTGTTTCAGTTATCAGTAGAATGCAGAGGAACAGGGGGTGGTCGGTAGTGCGGGGTGGAGGGAGGGGAGTGGGAGGTATTGTCCGCACTATCTGTCATTACAGACTATAGTACCGACAGAGGTCACAGATAATTGGTCATTTCCTCGTTAGTGGACTCCCGTCCCTACGTCTTCTTCCTTGTGTTGTGGGAGTACCTCCTAGTTATCGATAATTGCCATAATGATTAAGGGTTAATTGTTTTTAGGTTTGGAAAATATTGGTTACGTTCCTCTCATAGGGCTTCCAGATAAATTATCTTAATATAGAAAAACGAAAAATTATTACCACGTGAAAATACAAATAATTAAAATAGGAAATTTAGGCAATTTGTAATTCAACCCATATATAAGCCGGTGAAAGAAAAAAATTGTGTTCAGTGTGTACATGATTGGGGCAGTAACATTTTTCTTTTCATTGATAACTTAAGGAAATTATATTTTAATTAAATTAAATATTTAATTAAAATTTAAAATAATGTGTTTTTTTTTTTTTGTTCAAATAAATGTGTTTTTTTATAAAAAAAACAAATTTCTCTCTGTAGATATAACTTGTTTAATGTCTGTAAACATTTTATATTTCTATTTTCAACCATTTTTTCTTAGGATTGATTTATAAAATTGCCAAAAGTTTCTACTTTAAACGCCTGTAATTTGACGTGAGTTAAAAAATTCTATTCTAAGTTATTTTAAAGAGCTATGAATTTAACATAAAATATATTTTTCAAATGAAATATTGACTGCACCACCTTAATGTAAAAGGGGAGGATTTTAATGTACGATACGACTAACTAAAAAATATCCGAGGTGATATAGTGTTTGGTTAGCGATTTCCCATATGCTACACACTATATTCCAAAATAATTTTGCATCTACACTCTTATTAGGAATGTAAATTTATAACTTAATATTTTACACAACGCATCACTGCATAATTACATTACACCAGTGTAATGTACAAAGACACGAAATTCTATAATTTGTATCTGCTTAACTTCTCAAAGGTTTGCCTCTGTTGTCACTGTTTAAAATTATCAAGTACTATTTTAACAAGATTTTAATCTGAGGCTCGAGTAAATGATGTAAACTTATATGTATTAAGACACATGTGACTCAATTCAAAATGTGATATTTGTTTTCCTGTTCTAAACAATCGTAGTAAAATATTTTAAAATATTAAACATTCACTTTGTATATAAAGTAAAAGTAAAGTAAAGTAAAGATGTTTAATATATGACCAAACAAACACTCCAATAAATTACAAATTTTTATTTGTGTGAGGCCTTTCGTGCTCAATGGACACATCATCAGGTTATGTGTTTTATTTCAGTTATGTGGGTCTGACGATGTGTTCATTGAGCACGAAAGGCCTCACACAAATAAAAATTTGACATTTATTGGGGTATTTGATCATATATTAAGCATACAGTTTCCAATAAGAAGAAGATGGTAAAATGTAAAGGAAAGATGTCTTATTTTACCAGGCTACGTTAGGGATGAGAAGCCCTCTCTAACACTTAACCTGGGGATCAACGGCTAAAAGTGACTTCCGAACCACCACCAATGGCCGGGTAGGCGTGCTGCTTGCAAGGACAGGATCGTTCAGCGGTCAACCATCCAAGCAGCAGCCACGCTCGACGTTGCTTGATCTGGTTATCTTGATATAACCGCCGTACCCGCTACACTGCACCGTTGGTAAACATATGCCTATATGTTTATTTTTGTACTCGAACATAGATTTATTCGAATCCTCTTTTTGAATACTGAACTGAAATTCCCTTTAAGAAAGCATTCTCTTTGGATATCCATATGAACACAGCATTTTAGTGATAAGGAGAGTTCTGTTGGTGGCAGTACCGTACATATATGTACGAGAAGGAACAATAACCTTGAATCGGTGCAGTGTGTTGGGGAGGAAATATCAAAGACAACTGAAGCCCGGCTGTGTGACACAACGCCGCAATCAAGGCCAGGGTCTACTAACGCGAGTTGAATTGAAATCGCCTTTAAGAAAGCATTCTCTTAGGATGTCCATATGAAACAGCATTTTAGTGATAAGGAGAGGGTTCTGTTGGTGGCAGTACCGTACATATATGTACGAGAAGGAACAATAACCTTGAATCGGTGCAGTGTGTTGGAGAGGAAATATCAAAGACAACTGAAGCCCGGCTGTGTGACACAACGCCGCAATCAAGGCCAGGGTCTACTAACGCGAGTTGAACTGAAATCGCCTTTAAGAAAGCATTCTCTTAGGATGTCCATATGAAACAGCATTTTAGTGATAAGGAGAGGGTTCTGTTGGTGGCAGTACCGTACATATATGTACGAGAAGGAACAATAACCTTGAATCGGTGCAGTGTGTTGGAGAGGAAATATCAAAGACAACTGAAGCCCGGCTGTGTGACACAACGCCGCAATCAAGGCCAGGGTCTACTAACGCGAGTTGAACTGAAATCGCCTTTAAGAAAGCATTCTCTTAGGATGTCCATATGAAACAGCATTTTAGTGATAAGGAGAGGGTTCTGTTGGTGGCAGTACCGTACATATATGTACGAGAAGGAACAATAACCTTGAATCGGTGCAGTGTGTTGGAGAGGAAATATCAAAGACAACTGAAGCCCGGCTGTGTGACACAACGCCGCAATCAAGGCCAGGGTCTACTAACGCGAGTTGAACTGAAATCGCCTTTAAGAAAGCATTCTCTTAGGATGTCCATATGAAACAGCATTTTAGTGATAAGGAGAGGGTTCTGTTGGTGGCAGTATCGTACATATATGTACGAGAACGAACAATAACCTTGAATCGGTGCAGTGTGTTGGAGAGGAAATATCAAAGACAACTGAAGCCCGGCTGTGTGACACAACGCCGCAATCAAGGCCAGGGTCTACCACCGTGAGCTACTGTACCGGTTTCTCTATGGGTCGCGCTCGACTCGAGTAGGGTTTCGTCCAACAGCATAGACAGTCTCTACTCCCTTTGTTTTACATTCTCTCTTATACTCTTGAAGTATGTCTAAGAATATTTGGAAGCATTGAGTATGTTCATAAATTGGACATTTGGATGGAAGATCTGCAGAACCACAATATTTTGCTTAGGATCAAACTGAATAGCAGAGTTAGGCCGAATTTTCTAATCCTTACAAAACTAACATAGACAGCTTAATTCCAATGGTTAAACATCTAATTAGTCCTTCCGTTGAATCCGATCTCATAATTCTCTTCTGACGAGAAGGTATCAATCTATCTGTGTAGGATAACAATTTTAATTGCCGGAAAAGCCGTCTCTATCTCGCCATAGAATTGCCAATATTAGTTGAATCTACATCTGGCTGGTTTATACATTCCTTTACTGAATCAGTTGTTGAACCTACACTGGGCACAGGAAAACCGATGTGCCTCTTACACCTCGTCAACGCCATGGACGTCCAGGAGCGGCACATCTATATCTTCAAATGTCGAAATCTTGGAACAAAAGGGTAAATCGACAGATCTAGCCTACTGCGTTGGATTACTGTTGGACTTTGTGGAACACCCTTTTACTAAAAGCTCTTGCTGGCCTAAACATGGAGTACTATCCCCTAGATTTTTCATAGACTTCTAATCATAATTGTATTTTGACTTTTGTCAGATTTCATAAATAACTAACCATTAGTTTCGTAATTAAACTTCATTCTAATGTTCTAACGATCCCAAAATCTAAATTTTGCACGTTCCATAATTTTGTAACTCAATTAGATTATTTTAAAAATTACCTGTTTGAAAAGTAATAGTGCACGTTTCAAAATCCCTCGATTATGTTTATTTGTCATCAATTTTATTTACTAACAGCTAAACTTTACTATTATTTCTTTTACACTAAGTAGATCAATTACTAGCGTAACAATCCGATAACACTAATCGATTATTACATTATTGGTCGTATTGACAATGTACATTTACAGTACAACTTAGAGGATATACTTGTAAATAGTTTGATATATTGCAGAATTTACAAAATTCTTACCAGTTCTTGACAGATAGCGCTAATAACGGTGACACAAATTTGTAAATCAAGCAGCAAACAGTTTAGCCGTTAGGTTTAACTTGGATAACGTAAAATGGCACACAAAACCCCAGTAAAGAGCTTTCCCTTTTACGCCTCAAGTCAGTAAAATGTTTACCGCTCCCTCAAATCCTAATCTTCAGCGAAAGCTTTCACGTAAATCCTACGCACGATCGGTTCCATCGGAAAGCGATTTAGGAAGTTTTCAGATACCTACCTACACATTTTGTAGATTGAACTTGACTAGAAGAAAAAGACCTTCACTAAGATTTGTTATTATCGTGGTCTTTTTGGAACGCCCAACAATAACAGTGACTTCACGCGTGACAATGATTAAGCCCACGCTCAATAATCTTGCTTTTACGACAGGCTCAGCTGTCAGGACAAGGAAGCCTTATTGTAAGATCTGATAATAGCGGTGACGTCATGGGCAGGGCTGCCACAACTACAGAAGTCTCAGACTCTGACACCAACAATGTCCTGCTTTCACTCGAGCTGTCTCTGTCGGTTCGGCTTTCTCTTTATTAGAGGGCTGGAGCTCTAAATGGTTAATAAAACGCTCTTCCTTTATATTCCATCTCAAGGAATTTCTGAATATAAATAGTTCTCTACTTCTGTCCCTGTCCCCTATCCTCTTCGGCGCCACTAATGTTCTGTCCCAAAGGAATAGGAGAGCCATGGCTTTCTCATAAACAACCACCGCCACTTTACACCTGCGTGCACTACATCGTGGTGAGGACTTACAGATCATCAACAACAGGATCATCACCTTTTTTAAGGAATAGCCGACCACTTATTCTGCCCATCCTCATGGGCCACTGACCTGTGCAAGGATCTTGTTAAACGCAATAAGAAGAAGAGACTGTTTGGTACGAGCGTGACCGTACTGAAAAAGAAGTGCTTTTGACAGGATTTGAAACTGCCCTATCTATAAATCAGACCCAAAGTCCAACATCTTAGACCGCTCAGCCCGCTTAGACCCTCCATCTATCTACTCCAAATGAAATTAATTAGTATAATTTTTCGCTACTTTTGTTAGCATTCTTGTCGGTCCAAACTCTGTAGTCACCTTCCTGCTCTAATATGGAATAATGTATAAAACACTTTAATCGTCTTTGTACCACAATAAATTGATTATAACCCTGAATGACCTACAATGCAAATAAAACAATCACTTTAAAACTCTTCAGGTTCGGCTTGTGGTCACTAACGTTTTAATAGCTTGGGGTAAACCCAAAACTCATCTTTGAATGTTTTAAAAGTAAAATCCAATCGAGCTAGTATTTCTAAGATCGAAAATAAACAGCAATGAGAGATATTCGTGAATATTAAATTTACCCTAAAGAGGTGATCAAGTGGAGCAAAGATAGTAATAAAACTATTTTATAACTGTGTGTAGCTGTTACAACTGTAGCTCACTAAACGAACGTAAAAATTTAAGTACAACAATTATTACGTCCTCAAGTCGTGTCGGGATGTACGCGCGTGTTATGATCTTTATGTTAACGCAAGGATTTGGTTGCTAACAATGATGGCCGTATAGTTTATTTCACACGTTACTAAGGTAAACAATACAATCGAAAAATGGCTAAAATAAATATTTTAACATCTAGACCAGATACTATATTATATTACTGTGACTTTTCATTTATATTTCTCCAATATTTCTTTATTGAAAGCAGATATAATATTAGAAACATGCCAGGACGTAACGTGAATCAGGGTCCAATTTAATAATTGCTTATTATAAAATTGTTCGTTGTTTTGGGGTATGACGACTTCTGCCCAAACGAGGGTGACTAGTGTTATTATGTAATAAAAACTTTTTTGGTTTCTCATTCTTCAATATATAATTTCAAACTATAAAATGAGAGGGCCATGTAATAATCATAGTAATAAATATATGGAGTAATCTCGGCACTGCATCTAGACATACAGAGAGAAATTTGCTTAGAAGGTTTTAATTATACATGTTCATGAATATAGAAACACTGCATCTTTGACGAAAATCTCATACGTGTTCTTAACAGAGATCAGTTTATTATAAAATAAATCTAATAAAAATCCGGTATATTGTAGTCTCTTACCACATTTTACATCTCATTCTAACAGCATTGTTAGAACTGTGTTGAAGACAGTTGTACTCAAATTACCACTATTATTAAAAAACTGAAATGTTTCACTAAATTCAGAATTAATCTCAAAATAAATTGGTTAAATATAACTAACAATTTTATAGTAAATAAAACAACATATATATAATATAATATTAACGTATTTTAATTAACTGTTACAAATTTAAGTAAATTGAAAACATGAAAATTCAGTGATATAATTAAATGTCATTTATTAATGTCTGTCTGTTCGCACGTTATCTCGAAAACGAACTGACTATAGACTTAAAATTGTACTTGAGGCTTCATTTTATGTGAGTAACTCAATGGGATTTGGCTGAGCGTTAGCGAATACTTTTACATCTCTATATGAGTAACCATGATGTCAGCGACAAAATAGTTGAATAAATTGATTCGTAAACAAACTCACACGCCCATAACGGATTCAAATATGACATTAACATATCCATTCCTACTCATACAACATAATTTCACATTGATAAAATAAATGTGAATATATCATGTAGCAAGATATGCCGAGAAAGATTTATATGCAGACTTTGACATTTCAATAATGGGTCAGATTCCGTTATATGCCCCCAACGCTTAAAATTTCCTCAATGAACTTAGAACGTTACAAAACGATGTAGTTGAGTAACAGAACTAACATTATGCCCCCAACGCTAATTTTTCATTTACGTATGATTATAATTAATTACAATTGGTTACTAGCTAAGAAAATAGGGTACTTACGCATTATATCGACCACACCCCTACATTTCTCCAAACACAAAATTTCAACAAAAACAAACATTACCAAACAAAAACTAAACTCTTTATTCAAATAAACACACAAAACTTGTTTTTATTCTTGATCACATTCCACCACCCAAATTGCGAGTGCCTCAGGCACGTAAGAAACGTCAACGTACGAAAAACATCCCTTGAGATAGTACCTATCAGTAAAATATCAGATTCTAGAGGGGCTGGTCAGAAATATAAATTGAATTGTAATGGAAAGGCAATTATGTACCGTACAAAAAACTTAAATAATCATATGATGCCGCGCGGCCTGCCGTAATCGGGATTCTCGAGAAAGGTAAGATAACAGCGACAACAATACTGATTGCAATACCTGGAAATGCTTGTTGATTGATGGAATGTTAGTTCTGTTACTCAACTACATCGTTTTATAACGTTCTAAGTTCATTGAAAAAAGTTTAAGCGTTGGAGGCGTACAACGGAATCTGACCCAATAATGAAATGAGCTATAATATGGAAATTTTGGATGCAACCTTAGCGAAGCCTGTTGGGACACGTAGTGTACCGTACTCTTGCCTTGTAATTAGGTAAATCCTTGTGACAATGATGTTTTACAGGTTTTTTTATTGTTTTACAGGATAACTAGCCAATAAGTCTGGAGCTTTGGAATAAATCAAATCATCGACAATTTATTTTTAACTATACTGGCGAGTAGTTTACACCAAATTTCATACAATATTCAGAGCCTCTGCACGAATGACGTATTTTAATGTTATCCACAAACGATATGACAAGAAATCAAGCAAGTTCTTAATTAATTACGTGATTACTTAACTACTTGAACTAAAGTAATTGCTCTCTAGTCGAGTAACATAATAACAAAATGTTCCAATTGTAAGTCCACAACCTTAGGCTTACTCTTTAGGTCTAGATGGATTGGTTTAAACGGCAGGTGAACCAATTAAACAGTAAAAAAAAATAATAATGAACGCATTATATTAAAGTTTGCTTAGAAGGTTTAAATTATAAATGTTCATATAGAAACATGTTTTAAAATCGATTTTAATAAACATAATATATCGTCAGAGGAATCCGCTGTAATATTATTGAAGTAGAGTATATCTAAATTATATTTATAGTTATTGGCTGAGCGTTATCGAATCGGATCACTTGAGGCGAGGAAGAAATTTTATTTCACCCTGTATGTCTATATGCACTATACCAAAGAACTTGAAATTGTGCATAAATATTCATATCTATATAACCAACAACTTAGATGATCACTCCATGTGATTTGGCTGAGCGATAGCGAACATTCTTACATTGGTCTCAAGGGCAACCTTGAAGACAAAGATAAAATAGCAGAATAAATAAATGTCTAAACAGTCAGACTACAACAGATGACATTTAGCATTCAGTGACACGTGTAGCATAATGAAATGAGCTATAGAATTGAAATTACGCGTGCACCACAGAGAAGCCTGCTACGAGACACGTGGTGTGGCGTACTCTTACCCTGCTTTACTAGTCACTTTATATATTTACACAATGTTTATTACTAGGAGAGGTTCTATCGTCAACATACCAGTGGCATTTAAATCAATTATAAATGTATTTAATGGAAAACATTCTAAATCCATCTCCTACACATAACGTAGCTATTGTAAAAAGTTCAAAACTGGTTCAATTGGAGATGAAATCCCTTCCTACCATACGAATCAACCCTACCTACCATTCGAATCAATCCCTCTTGCCATAAGAATCAACCCTACCTACCATACGAATCAACCCTTCCTACCATACGAACCAACCCTACCTACCATTCGAATCAATCCTACCTACCATACAAATCAACCCTTCCTACCATACGAATCAATCCTTCCTACCATACGAACCAACCTTTCCTACCATACGAATCAACCCTTCCTATAATACGAATCAACCCACCATACCATACGAATCAACCCTACCTACCATACGAGCTTCCTACCACTCGTAGCCCAGTTATGTGTCGATAACTTGGTTGCTCCGCCGTGTTTTTGAGATCGTGCCAGAAACATCGTAGTGTACTCAGTTGTGCACCTGATGAGACAATGAGACTACCACTTCACCTGGATTACACTATATTGATTGTATCTTGTAATCTAGGTGTCTCTGATGTTCAAGCGATGTGAAGGTTCGTTTTGGGCTCCTTGGCCGCAGACTTTTTTTGGATCTCTTCAGAGAAAAATTATTACAGATTCAGGAGTCAAGTCTGAGACAGCGTCAGATACCAGACCCTACATGAGAGTGAACTGGAGCAAAACTGAATATTCAAATCCGTTTCCTAATTTTACGTAAGATTCTCGATTAGAGAGCCACAGACTTACTCCTAGCCTATTGTAGAGGCCAGAAACATTATCGATTATAAACGCATTACAGCACAAACGCTTGGTAAGAAGCTGAGCTCGTATAATAGCTGATACTGCAGATTTATCCCGCTATTATTCATTTCCGCCGATATTCGACAGCTGGATGATACAAATCTGACAATAATTGACAGACAGCTGGCTGCGTCAATGTAGCGTCATCTCCGATTTATTTCGACGCCGCGCCTTCTTCGCATATATTATCTAATGTAAACTAAATTACGCATTTAACTACATTTCTTTTAATGATCCTGTATCTCCTTAGCTGAAGCAATTTTACCTATTAAAATCCAAAGAACTTTATTTACTTATTGTGTTGCACGCAATAATCCATAATGATTATCCGAGTTATTTGGCAAAAAACATTTTTTTATATTAGTGTACATAGAACTTGTAGGGGTGCATCTTTTCTATCAATCCCAATTCATCAAACAGCCTTATACAGGGTGTCCCGTAACTCTCTAGACAAAGGTACACCACGTTATTGCTCAGCTCAAGAGAAACATATTTCACCATATGAACATGTGTGTCTCCGATGCTTAGTTATCCATCTGTCTGTGTCTATATTTTTATAAAAAATTAATAACTGAAAAAAAAAACATTAAATTACACCAAATTTGGCTAAAATGCCAGTAAAAACAAGGCCAATCAGACAAAGATATAATAAAATTATCTTTAGTATTCTCAAAATGGCGGTCACTAGAAATTTTAAACTTTGAATACCTATCTTAAAAACTAGCATTTACTCGATCATCGCAACAATAGCAATTTTTAGAGGATTTTATGAACAATCTAATAACACCAAAATTATTTAAATAGAATAATAATTAACTCATTTAGACCAGATTTACTGTGACAAGACGTGGCCCACATTGGGAGCTGCCGTATATTCAGTTTTTGTATTGTTGGCTATTCGCTGAGAACTACAGTTGTTTATTATTCAGTTAAATAATTTATAGTAATTATTATTATATTATTGAAATTATTACAGTTTTTTTGTCATTCAATACATTTGTGAAAATCCCCTCTAAAGACTTTTCATTTAATTTCTCTAAATAAAGAAATTTTTCATTTCATTCTTTCTATATGAAACACTAGCAGGAGGTAAAACTACTGTAATATTGTTCCAAAACGATAATTTAAACTGTTATATTAAAATATTTTCAAATTCAATATCCCCGAAACGCACAGTGTTACAGTGTGGAGGTTCGACACTGCTAAATACACACAGGAACACATATCGAGGGGAAGTGCAAGTCAACATACTGTACTCCGGGTCGTGGGTAATGAGGCAAAATACGGTACAAAGTTACAAGCACATGCTAAGGAATTCTTTCTTTAAGTCTACAATCTCTGACTTCACTTGATTTAGTCCCCTAACATAGTACATTCGCCTTATTAAATTGATGAAGGGTTGTACAAGTTCTATCGCACATTATCTTTTATTTTTTTCCATTCACCCTCCTAATTTTTTACTTTTAAACTTAAACCTAGCTGCATAGAACCATTGTTTAGTTTAAAACCGATTTTTACTTGACATACTTAAGGAGGTGGTCACATATGTGGCAAGTATTAAAGTGTCAATAATACGAGAGTTTAATCCATATATTAAAATATGATATACAAAATTATTAGATTATTATATAGTGTGCCTTAAAATATCTATCTTTATTATTAAAACAATTTCTTAATTTTTGCAAGACGGTTTTAGAAATCTGCAACTATTGTTTATATACATACTGGCTGACCCGGCAGACTCCGTACTGCATCACTTGATAAATAAAAAAACTTTTATATCAAATAAACTTCAAACAAACAAAAGGAGTACGTAACTAATAAAAAAATGATCGATATGAAGGAGGTTTTATTATTATTTTCAATTAATTACACGTGATGCTGCTTGAAAAATTGTCATGTCACAAATATTAGGAGTTTACAAAATAAAGTTTGAAGTCTAACAGTTGAAATCTGAAACAGCGCCCCTATTAGTAATAAATTTGTCCTAGTATGTGTAATTTTAACAGATTTTTTAATTTTTAAATAATGTAAAATCAATTTTAAAACATGGATGTTTTATTGACCAACATCAATGACCATCGAAAATCAATGATAATCGACCATTCCTATTTCTAAGGAAAAACTAAATCAATGTTTTTATTAAATTCCTAGCATTTTTACCAAATTTACTCACCTTTTAAACCTTCCCTGGACTTGCACAAATAATTCAAGACTAAAATTAACCAAATCGGTCCAAACGTTCTCGAGTTCTAATGAGACTAATGAACACATTATATATATATATATATATATATATATATATATATATATATATATATCTCATAAAATATTCAATAGCAATCGAAAAAAAGGGAAACCCAATCTTTGAACACATTAAAATATTAAATACAGAATATAATCAAAATTACAACTGTGTCAAATAAATTTAACATCTGTTTAAATTATCTACATGGGTATTTTTAGTTGTTTATTATTTAGTTAGAGGTTTATGTTCACACTGATGATGGTTTAATACCGAAACACGTGTCAGAAATAAAATAATTTTCAAAAAGGGTTTTAGTTGACCATTCATTATTCTAATGTATAAATATATTTAATATTAGTAGAAAGGTCTTAATCTCTAGTTGTGTATTATATTGATTTGAAATACATCCGACTGGACAGTTACACCCGCTTTAAAAGTTACAAACTTACTTTATAAGAGCATTTTTTTTTGTTTACTTTAAAACAGCTGTTTACTATAACACACACGTAGCTCAGGCAATTATCCTCAATCCACTAACCAAATGAATATCAGCTTTTATAATATTTTTAAAAAATTCATCACTTATGTTCATGCAATATAACACCTGCTAATTTTGGATCTTACTGTGTGGACTTCCTAAAAAAAGATGAGCCGGGCGCCCGGGCGTCTCAACCTGACACGGCTGAGGGAGATCTGGCAACACTGCGCAGGTATGTGAGCGAGAGCGCCAACCTTGGAGGCCCGCGAATAAGACAAAGACAGCGAGCGTGCCTCGAGGCTTTACCTCTACCATTTAAATTGACTCGTGGTGGACGCACCGAAACCAATATGCCAAGAGGCCTTGATAGGTCGAGCGAACCTTGCCGGTAATGGACTGTCGATGTTACGGTCTTCAAAACAAAGCCCGAGCTCTGAGCTATATTCCAGTGGTCTACTGTTATTTACTAACGCTGAATCCAAAGTGTTTCCTTTCCGTGCTATAAACAAGAGGCAAACAAATCAATTGAAAAGTGCCAATTCAATTAGAATTGATAATTATATTTTTGGAATTCTTGAAAACCTCTTCGTATACATTATGTTGGCATAAAAAAGTTGGAAATAAATAATTCTGTTTTAAGACCACAATTAATTGTTTGCTTAGTGTATAACAGTAAATTGAAACAAACAATAGGCAAACAAACAATAGGCAAACAAATCAATTGAAAAGTGCTATTTCGATGAGATTTGTCAATTCTATTTTTGGAATTCTTGAAAACTCTTCGTATACATTATGTTGGTATAAAAAAGTTGGAAATAAATGATTCTGTTTTTAGACCACAATTGTTTGCTTGGTGTATACCACGTAAATTAAAACAAACGGGAGGCAAACATTTTTTTTGGCAAACAATTTAAAAGTGCCTATTTTATTAGAATTGACAATTCTATTTTTGGAATTCTTGAAAACCTCTTCGTACCTGTTAAGTTTACATAAAAAAATCGAAAATAAATAATTATATTTTACATTCTTCTCCCCTTAAGACATTATTTAAAGACATTTTCCGCCACCTAACACACACACAGGGAACTATAGGTATCTATATAAAACTAAATCCCACTACGTTCGATTGTGGTGTATAACAACACAGTTTTATAGTGAAGCACAAGACGCTACAGCAACAACACGTAAGTACTCGTCGAGTCAGCTTCACTACAGAAAGATAATGGTGTTCTCTCTTCCTGTAAAACCGTTTAGTAGGTGACTAATGATCCAGTCTTTCTCTCTAAACGTCGTAATTAACTTTGCAAGACTTAAGAGTTTCTACGGCTGGACTCATCTTAGTTGATGAACTCCCGGTCAACACAATGGTCTGACTTTAAAAGCTTTATCATGTTATTTCATTAAAGAAATCTCTGTCATAAATGTAAAGTCAATAGGGTATAGTTGTATACAACCTTTTCCATTGCATGGGCCAATAATTTACAAAACATTGTAATGAAATAAAAGTGTGAATGGGCTCTAAATTAATCAAACGTGATGCTTATGACCGTGAAAATAAAACGCTGAGGTCAATATGATTATATGTAACCACAAATGTATTCCAGACTTACTGATGGGAAAGGTATTTCATCTCTTTACAGTATTAAATAGAAAATAATAAAGCATAATGTAATTATTTATTTATTTACGGACAACCCATTTTGACAAAATATAGTAAAAAGTTACAAAGGCTAATATAGATAAGCTGCAACACAATACAGTAATATTAACAGAGTAGTATAATAGATACAAAACAACCTGACTAAGACGAATTAATACATGTTAGATGCAAAAGACCAAATGAATTAGCAAACAATAAGAGGTAACAATAATAAACTATGAAAAATAACATGATGACTAACAGACAACAAGGCAATAAAATATGAAAGAGCTAACAATGATCAACTATGAAGAAAAAAAAAAACAAAACCTAGAATATCAACAAACGAAAGAGAAAAAAAACTACTTTTAACAATTATAATAGATAACAATGATAAATAATGAACTTCTAATAAGAATTTCATGAAATTAAGTCATAATTTACACGATTAGGTTCAGTCCGAAACGAGTCCATCCAGTCTTTCGTTCTTTCGCTACATCAGGGTTATTCTCATTCCCAGCTGACCTGTCCTGGCATTCTGCCACACTCAAGTCGTCCACAGGCTTAGGCCAAGGCCTTTATAAAAACTAGAATACCGCTCTGAAAGAACAGTTCTTGTAGCTGAACTAACGCTCTGAGACGACCAAATACCGAGCGGGCAATATCTTGCAGGACAAAAGAGGATTTTATGAAATGGATAATCGAATTGCGAAAATTTTTCATCGTCAAGTGTTACAGAAAAGTAAAGTAAAGATATCTAGTTTTACTATAATTTTTATCAGACGAAGTTAGGGCTAAGAAGCACTCTCTAACACTTAACCTGGGGGACCAACAGCTTAAATGTGACTTCCGAAGCACCATCAATGGCCGGGCAGGCGGGCTGCTTACAAGGACAGGATCGCTCAGCGGTCACCCATCCAAGCAGCAGACTCGCTGCTTTGCTGTTTATCAACACACAAACCACCTTGGTTGAAAAGGGACAGTATGTTCCAAGAACTAATATGTTTATGTTTTTACACACAAGTTTACTTTGTTACCTTTGACTTTGGAGGGATCATCGCCATGTTGAATTCTTTACTTTTGGGCATGCTAGCATTTGTTGCCTGAAGAAGGCCAGTCCTCGAAACGTCCTTTTTTTAATTGTAAATTGTAAAGACAAACCTATAATCCTGTTATACCAACAAATAACCCATTGCCATTAATAGAATGTATTGCGATCAACATTGTATGTTTAAAACAGCCAGCTTCAACAACTGGTTATCAGAAGTAGCGTAGAACTCACTATCTGAGTGTAAAAGATACACAGGTCTTCGCCTTTTGCAGAACATATCGTATTTACAGCACCTTACATTTCTCACGCATTGCCGAATAACAGCTACTGTCTACATAGGGTAAAACAGTTATCTCCGTCAGCATTATACAGGCTGAAGCTGTCAAAATGTATTTTGAAGCATTAAAAGTATTAAGTTCGATGAACATGCAAGGTACTGAGCATTTAAATTTTGTTTTCCTCTAGAAATTATGGAGAACTCCATCTTCTCCATGTGAACCTGGAGAATTCCGACCTAGGATATCAGGACAAGTAATGTAGAATTCACGCAGCCTGCTAAGGTGATGGTTGGACTCTACTTGGGTTCAAAACGCTCACGCAGGTAGGCTACTTAGTAAATAGTTGCTACCCATCATCCTTACTAACGACATTCCACAATTCCAACTGATTCGCTTCTGAATCCATCCGGAACGGGAAACTGTCAAAACGACCGGCGATGATGACTTATATAACCTTTGCAGCCAGCCAAGCAACAAATCATGAATGGTGAAAGCCGGAGAGAGACGTCTTGGCCACCGTTAGGCATTGTACAGTATGGAAAGCAGCAAACCAAAGTACGTATAGAGCAATCAAACGATTTAGACTTGAAAGTCATCAATCTATCAAGAAGACGAGGAAGCTACTGGAAGCACTTCTGACGCTTGCTCAATGGAGCCTTCGTCGCTCTTCTCAGATTCCCCAGAGAAAGACATCTGGAGAATAACTTATATAAGATATACGTAGACGTAGTAACAATCTTGTATTAAGATTCTCGGCAGAGCCACGGGGGATTAAGGGAACTAACGCTGTCGCTTTACTTCATCCGATCTTCGGTTGCGTCGGAATCACACATCAATTCTGTAAAGACGATTAGACGGGCAGCCAGCAAATGCCAAAGAGTTGACTCGCTTGATCTCTATCTCAAAGAAAAAACAAAAATTTCTACAAAAGATCGCCTTGCCTTACATATTGTCACCATCTTAAACATACAACTAATTCACCTGCCACATCGAACGCAGTCGAACTCTGCTCACAGAGTGCACATTTGGTACTTCTGACTGTACCAAAAAGATCGCAACGTCGAAGTGTAAAATTTCTCCCCGACATTTGAAGGTACAAGGTACAGTTACAACATCGATCACCACTCTGACAAGATAACAATTAGAATTGTTCAGCACAGGCATTGTAAAAGCAACTCTGATGCAGATCAATTACCGAAACCGCTCAGATACTTGACTACTATTAAAGTGACGCTGATGTACAAAAAGTCGGCTTAACGACATTGGATCTTACAGCAAAATTTATTTATATATTTATGTTCCACATAAAATGTATTGGCAAACCAAAGAAACTTTCTTTACCCTTTTCTGTTCGTTATTTTTTTACGAATTAATACCCCCCCCCATCTGACGAAGAGGATAGATTCCAATCCTCGAAACGTTGTGTTATACCTTTTATAAACGATGGAAAATGTCCGAAATACTGTTATCCTTTCAAACCAAAGGCAATTTATTATTGTTCAAACAAATTCCTAAATATTCCATTTAGCCTACTAGTGCACGTATAATATTGAAAATGTACGACGTGAACTACGGTGAAAATTTAATAACCTAGGTGAAATAATCTAAATATATCTTAAGCCTCAAAGTTGGCGTTTAATGAATTCTACCTCAGATACAGATAGGTGTGAATGAGAAAATGTATCACTTATACCACAAACTGAGATCACTAGGAAGGAAAATACATATTTTACTAAATTGACTACTCAACACGAAGCCTTCCACTTTCAGCGGTTATTCAAACTGACCTCCACAAAAGTAATTGTTATTGTTTGTCTTGAAAAACACCCATGCACGCGGGAAGAAAAGAAGATTGCGGTGCAGAAGTTATGGAATGGTGCCGGTACCAGTACCAGTACCGTAAGCTGAGGTAATGATCGGGTAGAGGCGTGATGTCCGCCTCACGGTCAGTTCCCAGAACTCAGTTAGGTATAGTACAAAAGGGGAAAAGACCAATAAGTGTATTTACCTTTTTTCCAGAGGTATCGAATTCAGCGACTGTTAAGAAGCAAGAAGCAGACATTGATGACATGTTTATGGTCAGATGTTGAGGACAACCAGACTGACAACTAAGAATTGGAACTATGGACGTCTTAAAAAACTTAAGTTTGTCACAGTCATTAAAATTCATAAATTATGTTCTCCACGTTACCCGGTATAATTAAATATTAGTACTTAAAGAAACTGTTATCTTGACATTACCTGTTTTCTACTTTTTGTGTATTAGAAACTGAAAGAAAAAGTCCAACATTTTAATTTGTTGGATAGCTCTTGGAGACCGCTCAAGTTGATTTCTCCAAAAGAGACTCTTGGGGAGAAGAAAGAACAAAGTTTTTATTAGCTCCAATGAACAACTCCAATACGAGTTAATGAACAATTTATTTAGAGGCGACGTTTACCTTCCGATATGGTCAATCACAACTTGAAAAACTAGTTTACTTTACAAACTTTCCTCAACCGGCAGTTCCAAAGTTTGTCGTTCTATTACGTCCGATGTTATGACCCATTTTCAACGGTGACAAAATTAATTCGAGGAACTATTAGTGTTCAGGTTTATTCGTATTGATTGAATACTGATGTCAGAAATATCAGATCATATCTTTTGAAGCCTACATTAATTTATTTGAGCAGTATTTGAATCACAAGGGATAATTCTTACAGAATTTAATGATGGACAATTTGCGCTAGGTTTATGTTAGCATGGTTTCAGGGTTCCAAAAGGGCCACATGAGCCTTGAGAGGGCACAGTAGCCCTCGAGGATCGTGAGGTTAGTCCTATATGACCTATATGTTAATTTCAAAATGTCGTCCTGACCTTATTTTAAGGCGGATTCGTACGATGTTTTATCATTTTACTCGCTAAAGCACTGTGTAGGGGATCCAGTGCATTTCCTTTTCAAAAATCAAAAAACATTGTATATTTAACTCTTTTTATTAACAATTATTTTGATCACTGGATTAACTTTTTACATACATGAGCTTCAAAATACTTTTCGTTTCGTCAATTAATTACCTCGTTTAGGAACGTCAGGAGGAGGTTTTGAAATTTTAATTGATTCTCACTGGTCGGGGCGATGCCTGAGAGCCTAGTTTGAAATTTCTTGAGAAACTCACCAGATTATTTATGGCACTAAAATTCAAATGTCTTAATAATGTCTTTCTAAAGTTCTTTGCGTCAACAGTGTTTATATATGTACACCGGACGGAGGCCAATCCTGCAGAACCCACAGCTACTGTTAAGTGGCAATTCTAACCTCGCCACACCTACTATTATCGTTCTCACGAGGACCCATTGTCAAATACACTTCACTGTCCATCGTATTGCATCAAGAATCCGATTGTGCAACGGCCCATTGATAAACTTCTGTTACCAAAACAATTAAATACCAAGAAGAGAAGTTGAAGCTTGCAGAAAATAGAGGATGGTCACTATGTTATCGAGGAAAAGAACATTTAATGGCCCAAGAAAAATACGTTTAAGGATATAAAAGAGTAATAACACAAATCAATGAAGCTATAAATAAATGTATTACCTCGTCCTCGTTGTCCAGGGTCGACCGGGTTGTAAATTCCTTCTGACAGTTTGGCTTCTTGAGAGGTACAGAAAAACAAAGACACTCCAGCGCACACGCTTCACTTCCAGTAAAAATCACGCACTTTTCACTTATTTGTCACTTTTGGGTTTTTTGTATTTTCTGGATGAAATAGCCTATTCCCAGAGCACTGTATTTGAAAATGTGCTACGAAGTGTTTGAGCTATGTTACTCTGATATCTCAAGAAAAGTATTTCCAAATATTTCTTCCAACACTGATTATTTTGAGAGTACCTAGTATTAATACCTGAAAATTAAAAAAAAAAAAAAAAAAACGGGATCAAATTGGCAGTACTAGCAACGAGTTTAAAAAATTAAAACCTATTTAAACCTACACCAATAAACAGCTCAGTGCTCAGTGGTACCAAAGCCTTGCATATTAACCTACCTCAGGGATAGTAATTTTGTTTTAAGCGTGTAAAATAAAAACTAACGATTATTTTTTTAACTAATTGTAAATTTATGCACTGATTTATGAATTAAGTACAGTGATCTGTGTGTTAGGTGTCCGACGACAAGTCAATTCGTCACGGAAGAAAAGGTATTCACGAGTGAGCAAGAGGTCCAATGATCCTCGACAATAGGTGATCCTGGACCTACTCAGTTGATAGGGGTAAAAAGTCGTCAACAATGGCAGACAGCCACTTCCGTTCTGACTGGACTTCCGCTAGGCCATTCATATGTCAACCCACACCATTCATTGAATTCATAGCGGTGTATGGGGAAATGGCGGTTAAACCCAGTTTTCAAATAATATTGTTGGATAGAAAGTGAATTAACCAAAGTAGTATACCAATCTTAGTTTTTCTGGAGGGAAGTGGACCTTTAATAAATGAATAATTTATAATGAACTTATTTCGAATTAAGATTATTATGCAAAACGATTTATGGTTTTAATATTCTTCAAGTACATTAAACAATCCCAATGGATCAGTTATAAACCACTGCATAAAAAATAAGCCATACCTTCGACTAAAAAGGTGGTTACCATATGAATGGAACTGTTTCGGTACAATGCCACTCCAGAACAAGAGCTGCTTAGGTCTAGACACTCATGTCACTGTCAAAACATAATGACTGTGAAAAACTGATCTTTTTGTGACCAACTGTCAGACCTAACCTGATTAAAGCTGCACGCGACCTAACCTCATTATGCCTCTCGAGATACATGTCTGACAATACAGCTAAAGAAACTTAGGTCAGGTTGTATAAATTATGTTGAGTTGACTTTGAAGGTTCACAACACATTTGTTGGTGATTAAAATATGTTCTGTGACTATTCCGTAAATTGCTCTCTAATGCACTATTGAGATTGTAGAATAGATGGAAGTTAATCTCGTCATAACTGCGCCATTTTACGTATAGGCTAATGTATAAAATAATTGCATATATTTAACCTGTCTGATAAATCGTAAAATATTGTGGTACAATAAAACAAAAGCATATCCGAGTTAGGATTACCGATACGATCCTAAAGTGTAGGCTAAATTAAAAAAGTGTAAATAAAAATATTATGTTAGCATCGTTTATATGCAACCTATAAATTAGATTGGGTAATGATTGTGACAAAAAGTAACTCACTCTGTGTCTAATACTTAACTAATATAAAGTGGTATTATAATGTACTAAAACACTAAACCACAGATGTAGTTGAAGCGTTTTAGACTCCAAATTGAAAAATACTTGTACAGAATATACTTTAAAATCAAGCCCAGGAAGAAATATAACTTGCATATAATGGACCAGCACAACAAACCTTGAACTATATCACACCAGCATCACTAATAAAAGAAAACAACTTAATTAAATCTGGAGGAAACAAGCAACAACAGCGTATCCTGGACGCGATAACAATTCCACAGTGCGATGAAAAACCAAATCGTGAAAAACGCAATCGCGAAAGTGTAATAGGTACCGTAACAACCGGCAACTCACACAAATCGTGCAATGCACCACTGTAAAACACTGTAACCGAGAAGAGCACACGCGAACGCGAAGAGCAACAGGTAGGCAATGCCACGTTCACCGTCGCCACCAGACTAGTCCGCTCAGTGCTCGATCCGATGGTGTCGGCAGGAGAATGGCAACGCCGCCAAGAGAGGGAAATTTCAAAAAGAAACGGTTGGTCCGGCTCTGGCGGTCATCGAGTGTACTACCTGGCCAGAAAACATTTGGTTCACCGCTTCACTGACTCAGCTGATGCCACATTCGACTATCTTATCAGCTGGTAAGAGTAACTGATAGATGAACAGTGCTTTAATTCTCTCCCTCCCCCTCTCTCTCCCTACTTTTTTTCTTTATCAGAAGATCGATTGAGCCCATGAAGCACGCCATATCTATACCAGTTTGCAATCAAATAACAACCTAGTTCTGAAATTGCAACCAGATGACTGATTTGCATTATGCATACTGGAAACGTCGTATTGTGTTCCACTTTAAACTCTTAATTTCAGTGTTTTTATTACATGTCTACACACAATTTAAAAAGTGTATAACAAGTGTTCTGTGTTGTAAAAACTACGGCAAATTCTCGTATAAAATAATAATTTACTTATTGTTGATAAAAAGTTGATTGGAAATACAAAAGGAGGAGATATAGCATAGACCTTTTGTAAAACATGAATTTACTTTTAGTAATGTTCTTTATTTGTAAAATTTATTGATGGGTTTTCTGACGTTTTTGCTGCATTAAATTGTTAGAGTTTTCAAATTAATGTAATGTTTGTAAGATATAATACTAAATTACAATAATATTAGTATTAATTGTATGATACTAACATAAAATCAATGAACTTCATAACAATGTGTTCACAACCATGGTTTAAATGTGAAATACCAAAGGAGGAAACAAGTAACATTTTACATATTGTACTACTTCATTCCGTAACAATATCATTTAAATTGCAAATATATGTATATACGGCGTCCACTTAGGGCTCGATATGTATCAAAGCGTTACCGTAGTTATTCTTTACAGCACATATATTTACTACAACTACTTTTGTGACTCTACTTGAATAGCCCACACCTAGAATTCCGTGTAACTTTTTATGTTCCAAATCAAAATATATTTTACAACGTAAGTGTTGCCTATAATTTGTATGTACATATATTTTATGTGATTTCGGTTATAAAAATTACACTTCATATATGGATTATGTTCGAAGTATCATAATTGTAAATGAATATGTGACTCATTAATGCAGCCTACGTATATTCTTTCCTATGAAAATTTCTAATTACGTATACTGTGAAAGTTACTAATTATGTACATGTGTGAAATGTTTTTGCTTTGTTAAACCTCGTAGGTTACACCGCAGTCTATCCACCTTTGATCACATCATTAACTTCTTGTTTAATAGGTAGTTAGTTTCCTGTTCATCTTCAAGTGTGGAATGTAGTTCAGCGTTCGTCCATCATGATAACATTTTTAAAACTAACAACAACGATGTAAGTATTTTTTTGTTACATTTATTACTTTATTATTTATTTCCTATATCTATTTATTAAGTAATGTATTTTACATTTGTTTTAAAACAACAATTCGATATTAAAATTGTAGGCGTTAACAAGATTTTATTAAAACGAAATTAATAAACTAATGTGTGTTTTTAAATTATCATTTTTATCACTAAAAATATACAGCTAATTTCAATTTAATATTTAAAAAAATGTTAAATTTTGAGTTTTATAACTTGAAAAACGTATTTAATTTATGTTTGTATTTTATTTATTTTGTTTGCTACACAAATATCTTTTTATATAAATTACTTGTTAAATCCTTCATATCTCTAAAGATATTCAGCTATCTATCTCCCAATTTTATATTCGAAATATTTTAAAATTTGTGATTTTTAATTAGAAAGTCGTATTTAATTTATGTTATTTATGTAATTTAAAACATGTCTACACTAAATACACGTTATAGTTTGAAGTGAAAGCCACACTGAGAAATGCTCGGAACAACGCGAGCTATCATATCACGTAATTCGAGTACGTGCTCTCCTGAGCTCCTAATGGTATTAAGTGTGACATTAAGAATTAGAATCCAATTTTCATATACGTTACTTTGAGTAATTAACCTTAACGTCGAACGATTCAGTTGGAATGTACAGCATTATGTATTTCGAACCTCTATAAATTTCTAAATTCTACTTATACACAGTATAGTTTAAATTGTAAACCACGTGGAGTAAGGTTGGGAACAACGCTAGCTATCATATCACGTAATTCGAGTACGTGCTCTCCTGAGCTCCTAATAGTGTTAAGTGTGGCATTAAGAAATAGAATCCACTTTTCATATACGTTATTTTGAATAATTAACCTTAACGTCGAACGATTCAGTTGGAATGTACAGCATTATGTATTTCGAACCTCTATAAATTTCTAAATTCTACTTATACACAGTATAGTTTAAATTGTAAACCACGTGGAGTAAGGTTGGGAACAACGCTAGCTATCATATCACGTAATTCGAGTACGTGCTCTCTTGAGCTCCTAATAGTGTTAAGTGTGGCATTAAGAAATAGAATCCACTTTTCATATACGTTATTTTGAATAATTAACCTTAACGTCGAACGATTCAGTTGGAATGTACAGCATTATGTATTTCGAACCTCTATAATTTCTAAATTCTACTTATACACAGTATAGTTTAAATTGTAAACCACGTGGAGTAAGGTTGGGAACAACGCTAGCTATCATATCACGTAATTCGAGTACGTGCTCTCTTGAGCTCCTAATAGTGTTAAGTGTGGCATTAAGAAATAGAATCCACTTTTCATATACGTTATTTTGAATAATTAACCTTAACGTCGAACGATTCAGTTGGAATGTACAGCATTATGTATTTCGAACCTCTATAATTTCTAAATTCTACTTATACACAGTATAGTTTAAATTGTAAACCACGTGGAGTAAGGTTGGGAACAACGCTAGCTATCATATCACGTAATTCGAGTACGTGCTCTCCTGAGCTCCTAATAGTGTTAAGTGTGGCATTAAGAAATAGAATCCACTTTTCATATACGTTATTTTGAATAATTAACCTTAACGTAGAACGATTCAGTTGAAATGTACAGCATTATGTATTTCGAACCTCTATAATTTCTAAATTCTACTTATACACAGTATAGTTTAAATTGTAAACCACGTGGAGTAAGGTTGGGAACAACGCTAGCTATCATATCACGTAATTCGAGTACGTGCTCTCCTGAGCTCCTAATAGTGTTAAGTGTGGCATTAAGAAATAGAATCCACTTTTCATATACGTTATTTTGAATAATTAACCTTAACGTAGAACGATTCAGTTGCAATGCACGAACCTCTATACATTTTATACATTTCTTAATTCTTCTTATTAGTTTTAACAATATAATAGAAGAATAGAAAAAAATGAAAGGCGAAGAACTTCACAATAGTACCCTAACTAACCTGTAAACCGAGAGTGACCGTTGTGAAAAAACATGGAGACTACTTTGAAATTTAAAACTAATATAAATATAACCTTTTAACACTTTATATAAACTAATAAAGAATTTGAAATTTAGGTTCTTTTCATTAACCCGTTTTAACACCATGAAACCCAAGAATTCTTTAATAAATAACCTGTAGCAATACATACTTCTATAAGTGTACTCTTGTCATTTTATCTCTCTGATAAAAACTAAACCACACTAATATTTTTTGGAGATTTTTTAAGGTTCACTAATGTAAAACTACGTTTTTCTATGTTGTCGTCTAGGCTAGAAAGATCTAGCCTAAGGTTATATTCTAAGAAAACCCGAATTTTAAAATGTTACATGGAGATCCCATTCAGTCATTTTGTTTTTTCTACTTAATAGATTATTTTCATTTCGTTTATTTGCTTATCTTAAATATTTACTCTAGATAATTTAAGGGTTTCTTACTATTTATTACGCTTGTTCAGTAAACTTTGTTAGAAACTACTATACACCTGGTGATGGTACACAAGTTTCTCTTAAGATATTATTTATATCTACTTCTATAAGAAATGTAATATAGCCTATATAAAAGAATTTCACAGACTTTGAGAGATTTATAAAATAGTTCAAGAAATAAACCCTTTATTCTGATTATAAATAATACTTTTGTAAAGCGGTATTTCTTTATAATAATTTCACGTATCGTGTATTTTTAATAGCTATTTCGACACCCATTTCTACAGCTAATACAAAATAATATTTTGGTAGGTCCGACTACCACACAATTTGCTGTGAAATGCAGGAAGGTTTAAAAATCCCTAAAGTACTTCGTTTTATGAAACGATCCTAGTTTTACCGCTAGTTCTGTAGCTCTCTTGCAGTTACGGTACCTTTTCTTCTTTAAAGATAAGGCGACGCTAACTTTCTCAATAGTTTAAACACTATGGTAAAAAGAAAACTATTAGAGCAGCTTGCACCAAAATAGTCCAATAACATTTGGGGCGATGTTGCCATATCGCTGCTGACCACCAGCTGTTTCCGTTATGACGTAGCTATGGTCACTGCCTGTTTCATTTACACGTTGTCTGGAAAAACAGATGAATAACCTCAAACGTACTCGTATATGATAAAATTTAATGGTGTTTGCTTATTGCAACAGTTGTTGAGAAGGATCCGTAATTTTTCATACTCGTAAAATTGGCAACAGTGTTTGGCGCGGGGTGTAGCGAGGGGGGGGTTAAAACTCAACAGTCACCATGGGACTATTTTGGTGCGGGGTGCTCTAGTGCCTAAATATTAACTCTAGTATTTTAATTAGTGCTGTGTTTTATTGTTTATCTCCCTAACTGACGATCAGACTGTGGATAATCTGTAATAGTGAATGACTTTAGCAGCATGTGCACAGTCACCGCAATCTCTGGCACAATCGAACACCAGATTATATGCCATAATCATAAACTTATGACCTATACCCAGCGTGTGTAATTATCACACAGCAAGGTGGCATAGCCATTACAGCCTCGGATTGATATTACATTCCGTAGTTTGACATTAACCAAACTGTAGACAATTACTGTGAATGTCAGTATTGTGAATGGCAGTATGACTGACTATCAGTATCAGTATACATAATACGATAATTGGTTAGTACATTCTCTAGCGATATAGTAACTGAGGTGAGTTTTTCATTCATTAATGTATAAATTATACATTTCTATTTCGGGTTTAGATGTGTGCTGTGCAATCAAGCAAGTGAAATACTGTAATAGACTTTGAAATGGACCCTAGATGATTTACACGCTGCACTACTTTGAAAATACTGATCAACTAATGCCGTGTAAACCAAGATTAGTTTACTTCAGTCTTTCGTGTTTTTCAGTCCAGCGTACATCAATCACCGTTAAAAAAGTTAAAATAGGAACACATCAGTGGTGTTTTAACAAATCAAAATACTAGTGGACCAATATAATCTTTTTAGACTAGTTTTCGTAGTTTTATGACTATTAACCGTTTTGACTTAATCAAAATCTACCTTCTTTATTTACCTATTATCATTGACGGTGGAATAACATGATTTTAATAATCAACATTCTACCTCTGTCACATTATCAATATTCTAATTTTGTTTATTTCTCTTAATTTATGTTTATTGATCTCTTTCCTCTATAAACACGTTCGCTAATGCTCAGGCAAATCCCATGGTGTGACATACACCATCATCGAACTCGATGTTACCCTTATGTGAATGAAGCGTCTTGCAACATCTCAAGCCCATAGGCCATTTTTTTCTCGTGATATCGTAAAGACAGATACACCTAAATAATAACTTTCCAGCCTCAAGAGCGATAGGCTTCCCTAACGCTTATCCAATTACATTTTCAATTTTGTTGTCTATTCAAAGAAATAGAAAAAAGGGTTAGACTCCGGTATATGCCCGCAATGCTTAAACTTTTTTCAATGAACTTAGAACGTTATAAAACGATGTAGTTGAGTAACAGAACTAACATTCCATCAATCAACAAGCATTTCCAGGTATTGCGATCGGTATTGTTGTCGCTGTTATCTTATCTTTCTCGAGAATCCCGATTACGGCAGGTCGCGCGGCATCACATGATTATTTAAGTTTTTTGCACGGTACATAATTGCCTTTCCATTACAATTCAATTTATATTTCTGATCAGCCCCTCTAAAATTTTATATTTCACTGATAGGTACTATCTCGAGGGATGTTTTTCTTTCGTTGACATCAGCGCGGGGCAAGGTGTTGCCAAAGTCCGCACTGATGGCCGGAGGCACTCGCATTTTGGGTGGCGGAGTGTGATCAAGAATAAAAACAAGTTTTGTGTGTTTTTTTCAATAAAGAGTTTAGTTTTTGTTTGGTAATGTGTGTTTTTGTTGAAATTTTGTGTTTGGGGAAATGTAGGGGTCTGGTCGATATAATACGTAAGTACCCTTTTTCTTATCTAGTAACCAATTGTAACTCATTATAATCATCCGTAAATGAAAAATTAGCGTTGGTGGCATAATGTTAGTTCTGTTACTCAACTACACCGTTTTATAACGTTCTAAGTTCATTGAAAAAAGTTCAAGCGTTGGGGGCATATAACGGAATCTAACCCTCTATAAATATTTTTAATCACCACGTACAAAAATCTAAATCTCTCTGTCTCTCGCAGGCGCGGTTCTCAGAAACTGACGAACGCTGCACCGAACCGACTGGGCAGCTCAACACTGTTGGCAGTAATTGGACACAAAACTAATTAGAGATCTACACAAACACCGCATTGTGTGGGGCTCGGCTTCGCCGTATCAGTAATTGCTTTGATGGCCTTTAATCACATTGTAATCGGTTTAATACAATTATTACTACGTGTATTAAAGTCGTTCTACCGATAATTCAGACCATTCAAGAGATATTATGAGTTAATAATTATCGACATATATTAATTAACTGTGTTTAAAAGCATTGTAAAGTACAAAATTGGGGTTTTTACTAATTATTTATGTACTAATTATTTATGTAACAAAGTTTTAAAAGCACAATATTTAGTCTCTTGATACATGATTTGAGTGAATACATGATATGGTTTGTAACATTACTCTCGTGTTTAATGATCAGTTAACCGATCAAATTAGTAAAACTGAATATTCGCTATTTTGCCTTATTTACATAATCTTTTATAACGTAAGGTAATATTAAAATATCAAATAGTAAACAATATTAACAAAATCCTACAGTAACTGAGCGATGCCTTAAAAACTATTATTATAATATTCTACGATTGAATATTATTCCGTCCTTCAATATATATGTATACTATCGTCTGATTTTGTATCACGATTTTATTCAGCTAACAAAATTCTAAATTTTCCAAAATTTGAGAAAAAAAAATAGGGAAGTGGTTTTTTTTAGACGTATTTGCGAAATTAACCTATTTACATATAAATAAAAATGAAGTAACTTCCAAACAATTTGAGTAGAAACATTTACCAATAGTGTATTCTACTAAAATCCCAGTACAACGTGAAAAGGCACCACATTACAAAATCATACCAAAAAGCGGTCCAAAACATTATATGTAAATATTGATTGTATTTTTACAGTTATAAAAAGAGTCACATTTGTTCCTTAACAAGGAAGACGCAAATGCCTTGTTTTAATTGATCTTGGCTATTGCCAATATTATTATATTTACGTATACTCTGTACCGGTAAACCGCTATCTAAGCAATATTATTTTAAGGTGACAAAAATCTTGAACACCTAAGCGTTACACTTTTCACGAAGTAACGAACAATAATAATGTTCAGTTGTCGAGTTACGAGTGCAATACTACTGATTACTCATTTCTTTGCCGTAAAAAAAGTTTTGCACACTATGCCGGAACACGAGGAGACCAATTGTATCAGATTGATATGACCGCACACAACCATTGTAGGATGACGGCTAGGAGTAGAGATGAGATGAAGGCCGTGATATTCGCACCGTATCTCGTAGGTGAGGCGGGCCAGCGCAAGCGGGACGCGCGGGCCGAACAGTGCAGGAATGCCATTGAGTGAGTGGAGCGGCGGGCTTAGCCAGAGTCGGTCTGACCTCCTACAAGACGACTTGGCAACACCGCGTGCACGGGGCCTGGCCACACACCGCACACAACCATTGTAGAAATGAAGGCTAGGAGAAGAGATGAGATGAAGGCCGTGATATTCGCACCGTATCTCGTAGGTGAGGCGGGCCAGCGCAAGCGGGCGCGCGGGCCGAACAGTGCAGGAATGCCATTGAGTGAGTGGAGCGGCGGGCTTAGCCAGAGTCGGTCTGACCTCCTACAAGACGACTTGGCAACACCGCGTACACGGGGCCTGGCCACACACCGCACACAACCATTGTAGGATGAAGGAGGCTAGGAGAAGAGATGAGATGAAGGCCGTGATATTCGCACCGTATCTCGTAGGTGAGGCGGGCCAGCGCAAGCGGGCGCGCGGGCCGAACAGTGCAGGAATGCCATTGAGTGAGTGGAGCGGCGGGCTTAGCCAGAGTCGGTCTGACCTCCTACAAGACGACTTGGCAACACCGCGTACACGGGGCCTGGCCACACACCGCACACAACCATTGTAGAAAGAAGGAGGCTAAGAGAAGAGATGAGAAGAAGGCCGTGATATTCGCACCGTATCTCGTAGGTGAGGCGGGCCAGCGCAAGCGGGCGCGCGGGCCGAACAGTGCAGGAATGCCATTGAGTGAGTGGAGCGGCGGGCTTAGCCAGAGTCGGTCTGACCTCCTACAAGACGACTTGGCAACACCGCGTACACGGGGCCTGGCCACACACCGCACACAACCATTGCACGCCAAATCCTAACCTCTTCACCTATATCTTTCAATGATATGCGCAAATTGCCAAAGTCCTTAACTAACGTAGTGAACGAATATCTTTTATCAAAGCCAGTTAAGTTTCTAATTTAAATTTTTATATGCTTTGTCGTTTGCAGAATTTAATGCTCAGAACTTTATTTTAACCGTGTAGTTGCAAGTTACACATTATTAAACATACGTATATTTTGTAACCTCACACCAGAAGTAAAACAAATACATACATCTCAGCGAGCAAAAAGAGTCTATTTGTAATGTTACTATATTTATAATATGTTTAACTTTGTAAACTTAACATGATTAACAATTTTATAAACTAGGCATAGCTCTGCCATAGAGTAACAAATATGTTACGGAGTAAGTAACATAAAGATGTTTCTGCCCAGCGATCCTAGTCAAGTTTGTGGACCGAACCATTGATTTCACTTCCTAGTACTCTCATTGTTAAACAATGCTTAGGCCTAAATAGCTAACACTCAAAAAGACAACCACAAAATGTGTAGGTGTAACACTTAAAATGGTATATTTTTGTATTGGAACTATTTATAGTACTAAAATATTAATTTATCTACAAATTAGTTTTGTTAATTACATTATTGGCTGTAATACTACTCGTATAGCAGTGTTTTATTAATCGCAGTATTTTGATTTACTATTTATTTTCCATTACCAAATTAGTTTTCTATGTGGAATATATTTTCAATGAAAGTATAAACATTCAGTACAGGACATAATTTGAAGCTCGTTTCCGGGATTTTAACTGACAATTTCGTTTGAAAGTAATTTTTATTTTCTTGTTTGCCTCTAAAAATATATACTTTTATAGCTCTGGTTACATATTATATTGTTATTTTCTAATAGGGTATTCTTTTCAAAAAATTAAACACTTAGGTATAAAGAAATTGTCATTATAATTTTGTTACTTGTGCGTTTTTTTTTACAAAACATATTGAAGTTATTACTGTTTTTATTTCTACAGATAAATAAAGAAATTGTTTTCCGCATAATAGTCAACAATTTTTTTACTCACATTTCTTACGACAATTTTGTTACTCTAAAAAGTTGTCAAAGTAAAAATCTGGTAACGAAAAGTTTCCCTGTTCTCATTCTTCTTATGACAACATACAGTAAAATATATCATTTATACATTATAATCACTGTTTCTAAAACTACATTTCTTGAGAAAAAACATTGTCCTACAATGTGTATATTACAACATGCACAAAACCGGACATCATCTAAAAGATTTAGCATGGCTACAGAGCTAGGGTCAAAGAATTTACTCGCTAATTTAAATATTTGGTATTTATCAATAGTAAATATATCAATTTCACTCAATATTTTTACCATTATCAGTTCAATAAGTACGATCTATTTTGTTATGAAACTGCTCTAGATTTTTGGTAACAATCAGCATTTCACTGTAGACCTAGCCCCATGATGAATGTACAGGTAAAGTAGGTGTGTGCCGAAGATATTGTACGTTTCCTGTTTCCGGGGCCGCGGCTTCCGGCGGTTACGGGCGGCAGCAGCGTAGCGCTCGATCTAGTCGGACTACGCCCTCTACGCGCTCTACCGACTATGCCACTCAGTAGTCGGTATGTATAGACTACCATGCACACCTTAAAACAGCATTGAATTAAAGTAAGTTTTACTGATCATTATTACAAAGAAATCGAACATCCCTTAGTTATGAAATTGTGAAGGTTATTTCAAGTATATGCAAAAATGTGGACAGAGAAATTTACTAAATAATCTCAAAGAGGAGTAACCCTTTAAGTGGCGAGGGCATTGAGACCGGCCTAAGGCGTTTTTTTCCGAAAAGTGCCGAAGACCTACTAGATCGGCTTTTAGAGTATTTATTATTCTGTTACTAAATGTTGACATATGGCATCGTACTTAGTCTTATTTTATGCATAATAAATCTAATAAACACAGATCATCTATCTTGATTTGGTTTGTTACAGGTGGTAAAAACTATTTGCCAAATATGGGAGACAAGTTTTATTCTAGTAGAGATTTACCAGTATTACAGACACCTACTTTTTTGAAACTTGGTATGTTTGTTCCTATGTACATAAGGAACAATACAAAAGATACACCAAATAAATCACAAGTTACTAGTTTTGTATTTCAAGTTTTTGAATAATTTAAATATTTACTTGTATTACTTTTTGAAATTAAAAATGTTAACTTGTTTTATCGTTCAAATAAATATTTATTAAATATAAGTTATAGTCTACTTTTCCCCTACATAATAAAGCAAAAATCATCTCAATTGTGTTTATTTTTGAAAAAGTTGGCGGAACACTACACAAAAAGTGCTTGACACTAAGAGAGGTGACCTGTCATAAATGCTTGGCACTCAAAGGGTTAATGATCTTTATAAGTCCATATTACCACAGATGATATTTTGTTTGCAGCTGTTTTATTAATTCGCAAAATGAATAGGAGAATAAAAATCTGTACAAACTTAAAAGTGTTAAAAAAATAGCATAAATCCTAATTTTTACTCAATCTTAAAAACTAATATTCTCTAGAATAATTTAATTTTATGATTTATATTTAAGTACGGCTCTAAAACGTAAAGTAACATTGTTCCAAAGGTGTACGAGACATTACAAAAATATCAAAATGTTTTTATCAAATATACACAGGCGGTCTGTTATTAAAGGTATTTAAAGTCAATAGGGTTACGTCAGGCTGTAGAGGTGGAACTGGTGGTGCAAGAATAGCGCGTAATTAAATGACTATCAATGGAAAAGTGGATTGTACAATGGCGCGAACAGGCGTGAAGCTGATCTCGCCGCGGTGCTCAGGTACCGTTGTAGAGGAGAAAACACTCAACTGCACATTGCTCCACTATACCATAAGCTTGTGTTGGGCTAGCCGTACGCTACAATGGCACGAACAGGTGTAAAGCTGATCTCGCCGCGGTGCTCAGGTACCGTTGTAGAGGAGAAAACACTCAACTGCACATTGCTCCACTATAGCACAAGCTTGTGTTGGGCTAGTCGTACGCTACAATGGCACGAACAGGCGTGAAGCTGATCTCGCCGCGGTGCACAGGTACCGTTGTAGAGGAGAAAACACTCAACTGCACATTGCTCCACTATAGCACAAGCTTGTGTTGGGCTAGTCGTACGGTACAATGGCACGAACAGGCGTGAAGCTGATCTCGCCGCGGTGCTCAGGTACCGTTGTAGAGGAGAAAACACTCAACTGCACATTGCTCCACTATACCACAAGCTTGTGTTGGGCTAGTCGTACGCTACAATGGCACGAACAGGCGTGAAGCTGATCTCGCCGCGGTGCTCAGGTACCGTTGTAGAGGAGAAAACACTCAACTGCACATTGCTCCACTATACCACAAGCTTGTGTTGGGCTAGTCGTACGCTACAATGGCGCGAACAGGCGTGAAGCTGATCTCGCCGCGGTGCTCAGGTACCGTTGTAGAGGAGAAAACACTCAACTGCACATTGCTCCACTATACCACAAGCTTGTGTTGGGCTAGTCGTACGCTACAATGGCGCGAACAGCCGTGAAGCTGGTCTCGCCGCGGTGCTCAGGTACCGTTGTAGAGGAGAAAACACTCAACTGCACATTGCTCCACTATACCACAAGCTTGTGTTGGGCTAGTCGTACGCTACAATGGCGCGAACAGCCGTGAAGCTGATCTCGCCGCGGTGCTCAGGTACCGTTGTAGAGGAGAAAACACTCAACTGCACATTGCTCCACTACACCACAAGCTTGTGTTGGGCTAGTCGTACGCTACAATGCCGCTGAAGCTGGTCTCGCCGCGGTGCTCAGGTACCGTTGTAGAGGAGAAAACACTCAACTGCACATTGCTCCACTATACCACAAGCGTCATTTACTGGAAGCTGATTTGCTATGGAGATATTTAAAAGTCAAACTGGCGCGAAAGAATGTTTTAAGGTGACTTCCGAACAACCACCAATGGCCGGGAAGGCGGGCCGTTTGCAAGGACAGGATCGTTCATCGGTCACCCATCCAAGCAGCAGCCACGCTTGACGTTGCTTGATTCGGTTATCTCGCGATAACCGCCGTATCCACTGCGCCATTGGCACGCTGGATGTCAAGCGTGACTTTCTTGGTTTGCTGCACTCAATCGCCAATCCAAAAGGTTTTGTTCTCACGGCATTTGTTGTGGATTTGATTGTTCCACCTAATCGTTTACCGCCACATGTTTAATTCCGCATTGTACCCAAAAATTTGATGAGAAAGCGTCCACCGGAACACATAGCATTATACTATGAGAGTATACTACCTCTAGCAATTTTCAGAGAATTTTCCCGCTCCACAACAGGGCTTTAGGGGTTGTCTGGGGCATTGGGCAGTGTGAAAGTTGTAGAGGGCTGTTCCGATAATGTGGCACCCTTACATTTACTAATTTACCTAATTTTAACTTTCTTTTTTAAAAATCGCAATTTCTTTTCTATGCCAGAACATCCATCTAACAAAAGACAAAAATATTATATCGTCTCAGAAAGATTCAGACTACCTAAAATTTCATTATTTTGTTATGGACCTAAACTATATAACTCTTTACCAGTTCAACCTAAATCAATCAATAGTATTAAATGTTTAAAAACCCTTTAAGCGCCTACTTGGTCTAAAGGGCATTCTGCAGTCTACAAGAGGGCTTTGACCAGGTATGTGTGAGGCCAGCAGATCTAAGTCTAATTTTAATTGTAGAATGTAATTATTATTGTGTTGTAATACAATATCTTAATGTATTTTTAATACTATTTTTGTCATTATATAAAATATCTCGTTTGTATAACCTGCACAGGAAACTGAAAAGTTGTATCGTGTCAAATAAATACTATGACTAAATGAGTGCAGGATATAACGCTGCAACAGTGTACCATAGAATTTCATAGACAGTTTAGCGTTCGGACAATTCCTTGCAGTTCAACATTAGGCCATATTCATGTTAACAATCTATCAATCCCTATTGTCATCGATAGATTGCTCTGCTCAATTTAACAAGCGCTGCCTATGGAACGATAGGTTGTTTCTACATCTAGTCCACACATTCTACACATAAACGAACCCCACCCTGCATCGTTATGACATCAGAGAGGTGTGCTAAATTGTGTATCTGATGAGACAATGAGAATACCTCTTCACCTAGATTGTACTATTTTTTGTAGTCTGGGTGTCTCTGATCTCGAAACGATGCGGGGGGGGGGGTTGGTTTTTTGAGCGTCTTCGTTCTTCGTCGCCGACTATTTTTGAACCCCTCAGACGAACATAACTCCATTTTCCATTTCAGGAGTCAAGTCTGCAACAGCATCAGATGCTGAACGTAAGAGGAAGGTGAACTGGAGCTAAATTCAGATTATTATTGTTACATGCTTACATAACCACAGGGCCTCTTTTGTAAATGGGCCCAGGAACCTATGAGGCTTTAAAGATGAAGACACTTGTCACTCTTTGACTAATAATATTAAAAAGTTACATGACGATTTTTGTGGCTGACGTATAGCGTTCGAGACTTTGCTCCTCCGTTTGTTGGCCATGAGATTCGATAGCTGAGATAAATTTTAATCACCCGTCAAGCTTATTTTCATGTAGGTAATGTAATTATACACTAGAATATTAGTTTACAAGATGTCATTTATTGCGTTGTATACTTGATGGAAGTCACCAGGTTTCAATATAAAAGACATTTTTTATTCTTCCACAATTTAATTTATTATTAAAAGCGCTTACGCCGGTTAAGGCATCATCAGTTAGTTATTGTTAACAGAAAAACATGTGTATAAAATAGAAAACAACACACGATAAAATAGTTAGAATAAAATTAATAAAACTAATTGTAAAGACAAAACTGTTAAATTATAAAAGTAGTAAGTAGAAAAATATGGTTTGCAATTCATAATTTTTAAACGGATTTCTTCTTTTAATAATGGTAGAAAAATGAATGGTCACTGAAATTTACAGAAGGTTGGGAAATACATTCATCTTTCAAAACAGTCATACACGCACTTTCGATTTTGTTTCTTTCAGCCTTGGAAGAGTCTTTAAAACCCACATTTCAAAATCTATATGGTGTTTTTCCTTTATAGCATGTTGAACTAATTTTGATTTTGCAATTTTTGTTTTTTATAATTGTAAGTATGTTCTTTTAGCCTCGTTTCCACAGATCTTGATGTTTGGCCGATACAAGTATTTTTGCACCCACAGTCAATTTCATATATTACATTCTTGGTTTCCTATTTTTTGCTTTTTGGTTTTAATTTTGTTAAGTAACTTCTTAGATTATTTGGTGACTTAAAACAGTACGGTTGTTAAGTTTACGTTTTTAATTTTCAACGCAGGTACTGTGGTTCGTGATTGAAAATTAACACAGTTACATTAGTCTTGTCCTTTTTATGTTTCGAATGTGTGCCTCCCATTCTAACCACGTCACTGGATAACCATGATCTTTAGAAAACATGCATTCTCTTACATACGTCTTTGTGCATTTCTAGCTTAAAAGTTGCCGTGTATTTACGGGTACTCAATCCATCATGCAGTCCATACATGTACATATTGTACATTTCGCTTCCTTATCAAGCCTTCACATTCAACAAGTCGACTGCAGAGGAACGTTCGCTCGCTGCACCCTTCTCTGTCTTCAATAATTTATCCATGTCTGTGACAAGGAAACCATTAACATAAATTCTACCAGCATTCCACACCCAACAATGCAGGAATGCATTGACGGTCATAGAAGGAACATATATGGAGGCATATAACTGTTGCATTGCGTATTTCTGCTGCGTTTGAAGCTATGTAATAAAATCCGATCCGAACTCATTTTACGATATATCTGATAGATATACTATACTATTCAACCAATAAATATCACTTGTTATAGTCTTGGAAGATGCAGAGGACCGTTCAAGATGGAGGAGCTTTGTTGGTGCGGCTAAATATCTCCTCCGATATAAATGGCCCTGGGAGTAGTGAGTATAGTCAACTTACCCATAAGTGCCAGCAAGTGTCTATAATTTTAAGTGGGTTCCGAACCACCAAGGTACAATCCATATTGTGTTACCATTCCCAATTAAATCTGAGGTCAGACTAATAGACTGGACACGCCAGACATTCCTGATTGGGTTTGGAATGAAAGGGAAAGAGGACATCTGCCCTGCCTACGAGCATAAGGGAAAACTAAATAGCCTAGCGATTAATTATCCCGCTGCCATTAAAGCTGACCAATTAAAGGTAGAGTGTTTATTACAGGCTGCTGAATAAATTAACACCTACAGTTTACTATTATTGGAAATTTCATCGTGTTTTAAACGCTTTCTACTATAAATAAAAATACATATTAGAACACTCGAATGTGTTTGGATTTTGAAGTTTTCTTATAATCGATAGTCTTTGAATTTAAGTATTGGTTGAGCTTTAGCGAAGCTTATCACTCGAGAGGCTGAGAAATTTCATTTCTGTCTGTCTGTATGTTTGTCCGGACTATCGATATCTCGAAAGCGAAATGACATATAGATTTGAAGGTTTGAATGAAGCTTCATTGTAATATGAGGAAAACCGAGTTTGATAATGGTGCATCTCACTCTATGGGATATGCATGTTCATTTCTTGCCCACATACACTTGTTTTGAATCGTTTGGTAAGAAAACTGATTTAACCAAGAATCTATCAATTTACATATATATATATATATATATATATATATATATATATATATATATATACACACACACACACACGCGCGCGCGCGCACGCACGCGCGCGCGCACACACACACACACACACACACACACACACACACACACACACACACACACACACACACACACACACACTACACAACACACACACACACACACACAAACACACAAACACACACAAAACCACACACACAAACACACACACACATTCATATTTTTAAGGTATTCATAAAAGGTTACAGACTAGGGAAAGCAGAGATTTCATTGCAACCCGTATTGGTTAATGATACCAATGAAGGAAAAGTAAAGATGTCTAATAATAATTTCCCAACATTGTTATGAATTCTTGAAGTAGGTAGGCTGTCATTACTTATCAGCAAAATGTTGTACAAGAAATGGGGTAATCGTTGAGGCCTATCATTTGAAATTGTTTAGTTGTCCCCAAAATCCCCTATTTTGGGTTTGTGGATAACGTAGTAATTATGTTCGAAAATCACTTAACAACATGACATAAAGGTGTGCAAAGTTTTGTTTTGCTAGTGTGAGACTTTGCAGTATTAACAGGGGGTCTCCAGACTTTAATCCTGTACAATTCCACAGGAGGGTTCATTTTTTTTACCTTCCAGTTGAACCTACCACTGGGTACAGCAAAAGCCGGTTTGTCACTTAAATCTGGGTAACCTTAAGGATGTCCAGGAGCGCACATCATTAACCTCAAATGTCGAGATTCTGGGGTGCAAGGGTACTTCGATAGGTCTAGTCTACTGCGGGAAATAACTGTTGGAGTTGGTGGGGTATGTTCTCTAAGGTTCTTGCCAGCCTAGATATAAGGGTGTGCCACCCCCTGCCTGCTTTGGCTGGAGAGGCTGGTTCAGAGCTGGATTCTCCGTCTTCCTAGGGGACATGACTTGAGATTAGTGCCCTAAACTTTCCCTCATAAATCTCAATAGGAGGCGGCCCTTACTCCCAACCATACCCATCCAAAATATCCTGTCACTCTAGAAGCACTGCAAAGGTAACTTTATAGGACTTTTTTAAGCTTCTTGTCCTAAGAGAACAAAAAACCCCTCTACAACTAACCAACTGTTAAATGAGTGCAACATGACGAAATAAAGGTTAAAGTCAAATTATCCTCGATACACCAAGTTTGGGAGTTGTGAAGATCCTGCTGATACAGCAGCTCTGCGATCTGCACTAACAACAGCTATACTGTATCTGTCACTACTATAGCAGCTAGGTCAGTGTCAAGAGGGTCTAGCAGACCGCAGGTTAATTAACAGTTAACATCCGGTCAATACAGACCACAGCCTCGTTACCACCGGAAGTAGCCGCTACGCGGAAGTTGGGGCTGTTATTACAGGGATAACATCTCTATACGCGCGCATGGGGCTATTTTTTACCGCTTTTTGCCTCCTTATGCATACATTCATGGGCACATTTCGAGTTATATCTTCCGAAAGTTATTACAGCAGAAAGTAGTTCGTTCTGAGTTGTTGATTCGACTTAATTATACACGAGTTAATCGACTCAGATTCGTCTATAATTCAAAAAGACACGATCGTTTTTAAATAATTGCATACTTTATATTTAGTTGAATATTGCCAAATGAAAAAGGACTATAGGTTTTCTCTATGTTCGTATGCTATTTGGGCCAGTAACTTACAATCATACCTAACTTTCAGTTATGACTGGATTATTGGCTGAGCGCACTCAGGCGAAGAACACTGAATTCGATGGTAAATAAATGCGTTTATGCCTTTATTTTCAAGCGATTTTCTGTATAAAAAACAGCTTTTCAAAATAACTTTCGTCAAAACAAACAATACAATAAAAATACAAATTCGGTCTTAACCTAAATACTTATCTAATTAGAGTACATTTACGTTTTCAATATTTTTTGCAAGCACACTTAAAAAATATTTATTGGATATAATAATTACAAAAGACCTGTATAGGTATGGATAAATATAGAAGTTAACTGTGGCGATGCATCATTAAGAATCTTTATCTGAACAAAAAAATTCGCAGGTCATCTCTGAACACATCAGGAAATTCTCAAATGCTCATACCATCTCATAGATGCATCTGATTGACCACCCTGCTAAATGGTAGCATTTAGACTTGACGCGTTAAACGTCGTCACAAGACAAGTATAAGTTGTAAAATGTCACAGAAGGGCCCAATTTGGGGGTAATGGGCTAATTTTAAACGTAAACATTGGTTATTTGAAACATCAATTTAAAGGTCTATTTACACAGAATCGAAACGTGTTAAAAAGCCTCTAAAATTAAGTACTATATCAGCATAACTGAAGATTGAAAAAGTACAAATTTTTCCAAAAGCTCTCATTGCATTTTCCAAACTATACAAATGCTAAAAATTGAAGAATATAAAAGAGCGTAAAAACTTAAAATTCTCAAATAGCAATTTACAATAAATTGTATACCAAATTAATAAAAGGTATCGTTAATATCTCATAGCGAGAAAGCTTTAGGATGGGTCCATCTATTTACACTGCCCTAAAAAAGATGGAGGATTAATTAATCTACTGCAAATAGAAAGAAACAAGATATTAACTTACTTGCCCACATAAATATCAGAAGAGTTGGCGTATAACATCAATTAGGATTAAAAATGGACCGATTATTTTAAAGGGTACATATTGTCGTAAAAAGGAGCACAAAATAATGTATAAGTACGAGAGAATAGCAAAATTAGATGAAATGATTCATCACGAAATGTTACAATGTTAGGATGCTACTAAACCTTGTAGATAAGGCTATGCAAAAAAAGCTATGTTGGGATAAAAAGTGATTACAAGAATCATGAACTACAAGAATCGAGCAAATCACCTATAGATCTATGAGGAGGAAAGCGAGCGGTTTAGAGAACGCTGAACCCTAACAGACAATGAGGAGTTACGTTCCCTCATAACTTTGGTAGAAGGTGAAAGGAACATTACCTGCTAATTGGATGGTTCATTGTCCTCTGAGAAGCAACTATCTAAAGTGCAATGAGTTTTAATTTATCTTCCCCATTCCAATGTTGAGGGAAAGATGAATGTCCAAGCACATCTGATTGGAAAGATATTATGATGAGCTATAAACATTGCCTTTAAAATTAAGTACTGTGTTTGCGTAAATAAATATGAAAAAGAACGAATACTTTCAGAAAACTATTATTGAAATATTCATTGAGTGAAAGTGCGGTAAGTACACTTTTAATTGCATTTTCCAAAATAAAAAAGGTTCAAAATCAAAGAATACAATGAAGCCTAAAACCCATAATTCTCAAATCTAAATTGTATACCAAATAAAAAGGGGTTTTTAAATAATTTATTTTTGTATTTATACATTTTTTATACCTCTTACAGTATAAAAATGGCAACCGAAAAACATAATTACATATGTCGGTTCACATACTGCACAGGTGTTCTCCCACATCCTATAGCGAAACTGTTTACTATAAATAAAGGTTTTTATTTACATAATTAAAATTGCAAAATTTATTTGGCACAAATCGATACCTCTGTTTAAACAAAATAATGTTTAAATCTAGTATTAAATAAAAAAAATCGTATTTCTCATAATTGAAATTAAATTATGAGCACTAACATAGTTATATATTTTCATTTTGTAATTCGGAAATCGTCATTTCTCTGGAATCCTCAATAAAACAAGATAGCCAAAAATAATGTAACTTTTTAACTTGTACCATAAAGTGTTAAGCTTTTATCAACATGACACACTCAATAAAAATTGCCACTACATACTCGTATCTTTAAAGGTAACTCTTTTGAGAATAAATTATTTTTTAATATGTAGATCAGAGGCTGCAACATTATTAGTATAACTTTAAAAAAATATTAACTTTAAAGAGCAGAGTAAATATCACGATTTATACAACTGCAACTGTTGACTCACATTTTCACAATTTCTCTCGGACAATTGTAGAGTTACGTTAAGCAGAAATCAATCCAAACATTTCCAGTGCTCTTACTCAAACATTTTAAAATTAAACTTATTCCGTATTTTATGAAGCGTGCGAAACTGAATGGTTCATTTAAACGGAACAGTGTTAGTTAGTGTAGGAAACTAGGATTAAATGTTTCAACATCTTACTAGAAGATTAATAAAATGGAATTACTAAGTAGTGTTTTATGAGGAAGTGTAATATGCTGTTAATTAAAATTTAAAAGTAATAAAACTCAAACTTACCTAGTATTTTCTCTCCAAGTTTTCCTTGTCTAAATTAATAGTTTTCTTTAAACTAGACGCTTTTTCACTTTAATTAAATTTCTAAGTTGGTTGTTAGCTAAACGTTATAGCGAAGTCTATCTATCACTCGAGGGGCTGGTAATGTTTTTTTGTCTATCTGTCCTCATCAAATCTTGAATTCAAACTGACCTATAGATTAGAAATTTTATATGAAGCTTATATATATATATATATATATATATATATATATATATATATATATATGTATCTTTTGTTATTATCATACAAGAAATACATGTATCAAACAAGAAATAATACATTTAAACTTATTGAAAACAAAGTGAACCAAAATGATGACAAACAGGAATTATACAAACAATCTGGAGTATACAAAATTAACTGTAGTGACTGTGAAAGCTATTATATTGGGAAAACTGGAAGAAATTTTAATTAAAAGGTTTAAAGAACACATACAAGCTTTAAAAACAAATAACATGTCTACAATAAAATCAAATTTTGCTGAACACTTATTGGAGACTGACCATAACTACACAAATATTGAAAAGAACATGGAAATTTTAGATATCGAAAGGAAAGGAGAGAAATTAAACACAACAGAAGAATTACATATTTATCTAAATTATAATAAAGATCCTCATAACATTTTAAATAGTAATCTGAAAAATAAGACAAATCCAATTTTTGAAAAAATTAAAATATTAAATACTGATTATTAATAAGAAAATTACAACTGTGTCATTTAAATTTAACATATGTTTAAAAGGTCCACATGTGTATATCTAATTTTTTATTATTTATTTATGTTTGTTGTATATAAACAAATTGTAAATAAATTAAAGTAAAAAAAAAAAAAAAATGTATTTAGAGGTTAATGTACACTGATGATGGTTAAAAACCGAAACACGTGTATGGAATAAAAAGTTTTATTTTAAAGGGTTTTAGTTACTTTCATATACATTATATATATATATATATATATATATATATATACATATATATATATATATATATATATATATCACTGAGTTAGATGATGGTGAATGCTACTTCATAGGATTGACTGAGCGTTAGGGTCTATCTTATGGGTGACCAAGATGAAAACGAGACAATAGGTGAATACATAATTTTTTAAGCAATCTGTGTACAATTACATGAAATTGTAACATGTGACATCAATTTTATCCATAGAGAAAAAATATATGGACTGGAGTTAATTTTAACAGTCGGTGGTCGGCATTAACGTACTGTTACGTTGTAATACCCTCACTAATTAACGGGACATTTTATTTGAACACTTACTTATAAAGCCTTACTGCTTACTAAAACAAATCTGAATGTTTCAGGTGGAAAGATATCTCGAGAAAGGTTTCATCTTTGAAATTTGCATGAAACCACTTCCAGATAGATAAGAATGCCCAACAATGCATTTTCTGAGTGTCATTGACGGCTAACTATCGGTAGGCTAACAAAATTTCTCTTTTTTTTGCGCGAGGGATGTAAAACTTTTGTGTATAATTGCATATCTGTCCGCAGAACATCTATAGATTAAATTGAGCTATAAAGATTTAAAATTTTGCATGCATCACAGCAAAACATGTTACGCAACACGTGTGTGGCGCACTCTTACATTGTTATTTTAACCTTTTTTTATTAAAGGAGAGGCTGATCCCCTTTTAAGCCTTATTCTGTCCGCCCTCATGGGCCACTGGCCTGTGCGAGGATCTTATCAAACAGAATAAGGGGGAGAGTCGATACAGTACAAGGTCAATGGTACTGATAAAAAGTGCAATGGTCACAGACAGGATTTGAACCTGCGTTATCTCTAACTCAGACTCAAAGTCCAACGAATTTTTCTAGAACGAGATCGAGTGTAGCGATTGCCAAATTTTAAAGAAGTAAGAGGCACTTTAAGTAAGAGGCATGTACGATATTTTTCATTCCACTGCAAATATAAAAATAATTTATCAACATAATGTAACTAATGAAATATATGTATGTATGTATATATGTATATATATATATACACACACACACACACACACACACACATATATATATATATATATATATACATATATGTACTGCTTTAGTTTATTTAGTCAAGTTTTGCACACAAATATGGATTTGACTATCTTGCAAACGTTACACGAGGTTCAAGCTTTACATAAGCGGGAATCCGGGAATCCGTAGAGCTAAGTCCAGTAATTAGAATTAGTGTTGGTGTTCCGCAATATGGGCCAGTCTGACGAGGTACTTATATGTAACGAGAGAAATGGACGTGTTCCTAGGTTGTGGTAGTGCTGTTTTGTGTCACATCATTAGAGAAAATGGACGTGTTCCTAGATAGTGGTAGTGTTGTTTTGTGTCACATCATTAGGGAAATGGATGTATTTCCTAGGTTGTGGTAGTGTTGTTTTGTTACATATCATGAGCGTAATGGATGTGTTCCTAGGTTGTGGTAGTGTGTGGTTTGTTTCATATCATGAGGGTAATAGATGTGTTCCTAGGTTGTGGTAGTGCTGTTTTGTGTCACATCATTAGGGAAATGGATGTGTTCCTAGGTTGTGGTAGTGTTGTTTTGTGTCACATCATTAGGGAAATAGATGTATTCCTAGGTTGTGGTAGTGCTGTTTTGTGTCACATCATTAGGGAAATACTGTAGATGTATTTCTAGGTTGTGGTAGTGTTGTTTTGTGTCACATCATTAGGGAAATAGATGTATTCCTAGGTTGTGTTAGTGCTGTTACATATCATGAGGGTAATGGATGTGTTCCTAGGTTGTGGTAGTGCTGTTTTGTGTCACATCATTAAGGAAATGGATGTATTCCTAGGTATGGTAGTGCTGTTTTGTGTCACATCATGAGGGAAATGGATGTGTTCCTAGGTAGTGGTAGTGCTGTTTTGTGTCACATCATTAGGATAATGGATGTATTCCTAGGTATGGTAGTGCTGATTTGTGTCATATCATTAGGGAAATGGATGTGTTCCTAGTCTATGGTAGAGCTGATTTGTGTCATATCATGAGGGAAATGGGTGTGCTCCTAGGTTATGGTAGTGCTGTTTTGTGTCATATCATGAGCCTAATAGATGTGTGCTTGTAGGATATGGTAGTGCTGATTTGTATTATCATGAGGGTAATGGATGTGTTCCTAGGGTATGGTAGTGCTGATTTGTGTCATATCATGAGGGTAATGGATGTGTTCCTAGGGAATGGTAGTGCTAATTTATGTCATATCATAAGGGTAATGGATGTGTTCCTAGGTCCTGGTAGTGCTGGCTCGTGTATTATCATGAGAGAAATGGATCTGTTCCTACGTTATTGGTAGTGGTAATTTGTGTCATATCATGAGGGTAATGGATGTGTTCCTAGGTTATGGTAGTGCTGATTTGTGTAATATCATAATGGAAATGGATGTGTTCCTAGGTTAATGGTAGTGCTATTTTGTGTAATATCATAAGTAAAATGGATGTGTTCCTACCTTATGGTAGTGGTAATTTGGGTCATATCAAGAGCTGAGACAACTCCTACCTTCCACGAACCTTAATTATAATAGTAAATGTTTCCCTAACAATTGTAATAAGTTAAATCTCTTTCAACGGACTAACCAATTTGAATTCGGTTTTCGATTTGTTAATTAAGTGGGCCGTTTCTTGCCACATACACATCTAGACTCTTTATACCTTTCTGCCTTAGTTTTGCCAGCAGCAACCTCTTTTGGTAGTATTAATCAGTTGTGTTTTACATCGCAAAAATTAAATCTTTTACTAATGTAGTAAAGCCCTGCCTACAAAATATTCAGAATTCTAAATTCTATAATTTCCTTCTTTATAATCCATGCATATTTGGCTACTTTTTGTTTTTAAAGACTTTTTTAGATTATTATATCATATTTTTATGATATTATAGCTTGACTTAATTGAACCATAAACAAGGTTATTCAAGTATGTGCAAAATAACTCTCCTGCCTTTATCATATATACACACGCGCGCGCGTTACTCATTTTTATATCAAATTCTACTACAGCATGAACTGTTATTTACGCCTGTACTTTTTAATTATGTTATACTGGTTTAGTGTTACTTTATTAAGAGATCAAAATGTGTAACTATAAATAAATCTGGTCACACGTGGCATCGTATAATAATCCACTCACATATTATCATACTTGTTAGATACATGCTAACATTATACTAGCTGATGTACGATCAGCTAGGTGAACACTTCTGTTAAGTGGGTTGTAAACGTCTACCCCCACCCTTCACCCTTCACTTGCCTGTAATTATAAGTGACTTGTAGTGCTGTATCGTGCTTGTAGCTTGTATCCAAGTTACTAATGGCTACTGAGTAACAATATAAGGTAATATTGGACTGCGCCGTACCATTGCGTACCGTGATTGAAGCACATACATGATCAAATATTGCCGCCCCAACCGCAATGCAGGCGTTGCTAATACTTTCTTGTCCGTTCTTTAATTGTTATTAGCACATTATTTACACACTTTTTCATCTCAATTCAAGGCAAGAAGTGTAAGCGGAAATTCTGTAAATAGCTAAATAATTCTTAAAAAGAATAAATAAATGGTATTTTTAACCCCCCGTATCGCGATTGTTATAAAAGTTGTTGAGTAAATATTTTTCCAACAATACATCATACAGGTAGTCCATAAAATTATTATTTTAAAGGAATTTGCAAAAATGAATTTCACGACTGTCCTAAAAATCACGAAATTACTTTACCCTCTCAAATAAGGTTTAAATTAACTCATAAATACCTAATTTGTACACGATATTACGTTTATAAGATACCGTATGGCGTGAGTCGAGAAAAGTAGTTGAAAACCCCCTGAAGTATCATCAAAAGATGAAATTCATACTTTTAATATATGCCTTTTATTATTATACGGGATAAGTAATAAAAATTAAAGTTTTATCGATTTAGACCAATAAATGATTGCGTATATGTTTTTCTTTACTCCACCATACAGATAGATTGAGAGATCTTGAAACAGTGGAGGAACCCCTCATAGAACTGCTTTTCTTAGTAGTAAGTAATGCCTCTTCAAACAAATGAGGAACAAAATTCGTAAAGCGTTTCCACATAGCCTTACGTATTTAACAAGCAAGGTGTTGAACACTCGCATTTTCAGTCGTTGTAAATTAACACAAGAGTTTAAGGAGCTTAAAATTTCACAAAGCGGAATGCTCGAGTTCACGGGTCGGTAGGCAGTTATCGCGTAGTGAAGCCAACCAGTATTTCTTAACCACATCTCTCATAATACAGCCTTGTTTACTGAGCGGGAGTGTGTATTATTTCGTGCTCGTTAAAATTTTTCTTGACATCCTCGGACAGCAATTTATCGAAATAGAACTATTTCTCCGATTAAACTTTTCATTATATATTTTATGTAACTGTAACACTGCGAACTACAGTATTGGTGCCACTAATTCTCCATGTAATATTCGAAAGCTTCGTATTAAAACCAGTCCAACGTGAGTGCTTTGAAAAAATTATACATAATTTCCAGTCTTAAGAGTGGGCTGTAGTGAAATGACCTTGAATTGTACAGCATAAGGACAATTCCGCGTTTGAAGTTTATTATTGTCGATGGAAGGTTGGAAATGATAATACGATTTTGGACATTTGCCATCGTTATATGTTACAAAATGTATTACACTGAGTTTTCCAGATCTGCAACAATCATGAAAAAAAGGATTTGCTATGAATTATTTGATGAAACCCACAAGGAATCTTTAACATATATGGTATACAGTAGAGTCCCGTTAATCCGACCTAATTGGGACCGAGCCCTATTCGGATTATGTGACTGTTCGGATTAGCCAGAATTACAGAAAAATACGGCCTTTTAAACTTGAGATGGGTTTATTTTGTTATAGAATTATCAACATTGTTTATTAAAACATGTTTTCTGACTGTTGCGTTGTATTTCTTGACAAATAAACGTGTTTGCGAATACTAAGCACATTTACCGTATTTAGTGTGAGAGTTCTATTGTTAAGCAATGTGAGCGTACTGGATATTGTACGGGTCCACGCGTTCAATAGTTGTACGAAACTACGCGTCATCCAATAGACTCTCTTTAATGCGACAGAAGACAATATCTGAATTAATGTCTTTTTAACAATTAATATTGTACTCAATAATAATATCAGTACTGTACATCCAATTTTTGTTTGATTTCACTTCTTAATACATTAATTTAACTCATACTTAACCTATAAGTTTCAATTTGGTACTGTATTTAACTTCATTATTTATGTACTGTACCGTACACAATTTGTCTTAATAAAATACTGTATGTCTATTTAATTAAAGTTTTCTTTGTTTAGGTACGAAATGATGCACCCATTTTCATTTTTTATGTAATTAGTTCCTATAACTGTTCATTATCGTTATAAATAATTCCTCCTGGACCTGTTCGGATTAACCGACGTTCGGATTACACGTGTTCGGATTAGAGGGACACCACTGTATTTGAAATAAGTAAAACAATCTACTTTCTTTTGATTAAGTATAAAATGTGTCGTTGTATAAAAAATAGTTGAAACCTACAACCTTGTCTTGAAATATTTTTCATTCTAATGTGTAAAAGCTTGAAGAGATTTGATGCAGATTTCATGTAAGAAGGTTCGGTTATAGGTAATAAATAAGACGGCTGTGATAGTTTGAAAATGTTTAACAAAAAAGTTTTCTGAAGCGCAGCGAGTGAACAACGTAACCAATAACTAACTGAGCCACATTTATTTGTTGGTCTTGTTATTGCGTACAGCCTAGTCCATTTAATCTGTCCTGTATCTTTTAATGTTTATAAAATCCCTTCAGTTATAACAGAAACCTCAGATGACGTCACAGTTCTGCAGGCAGGTGTTCAGGTTGATTGATCTATCATGAGCTGATCAATCAATCGTTTGTTCGGAACTTTTATAAATAATGTTACAGTTGGGAATTACATTATGTATCATTTGATTTATACTTATATAAACTTTGTTAAAGAAACTTGGAAGTTTTTTATATTTACCATATGTTTTTAACAATGTTATTGATATCATTCGAATATGCCTCGTACAATTTATACACTAAAATGTTAGAGAGACATATTTTTGAGGACCTATTACATGAGTTCTTCTTCAAGTGCATTACATTAGAATATAAACGCATTAAATTAATGCTAGAATCTGAAGGTATAATGGTGCAGTTCAGAATTTCTATTTTGTTGTCACCATAAAAAAGATATCAAGTGCAATGCCAGAGAGTCAAGCAATAGTTGTAAGTACATCTTCAGTTTCATTTGCTTACGTTTAATAGTTTTAAACGACATACAAATAAGACCTTTCTTACTTTTCTTTATTTCTTGAAGGTTTGAGTCAAAATCCAGTGTATCCAACAAAAAGCAACTATTTTCTTTTATAGAAAATAGTTTTTCCAGTAAGAGCTCCTTCTTCAATGAATGAGCAACTAGTTTCTTTTTATAATTGAAACTAAAAATAGTGTGTGCGGGAAGTAATAATACGATTTTGTTAAAAAGTTCCAATGACTTAAATGTGGTGAGAAAATTATTTAGTGTAATTAACTGTGTTCCATAATCTACTTTCTAGAAACAAATAAAGGTCATAATTTTGTATGATTGTCCTATGAAGGCATTTTATTAAATTCCTTAATCGAGTATAACAGACTTAATTTAAATCGACTAAGTGATCATTTAAAATAATGAGCGTATTCACTGTTTACTACATGTTTGGAATTAATCTTCAATATAAGAATTCAAGTATTTTAATAATGTTTGATTACATAAATGGTTTGCGCTACTAAAAATTATATTTCCAGTCCCAAATGCAAGTGGTGTGACATAACACACACAGTGTATAATGAAACAGTCCTCTTAGACATGATACACTCAGAAATGTAGTATTATTTAAAAGCTGCCATTGTAATTTAGCAATTACCTTATATTATGAAACACAGTCCTTACTTTTCATGTATTATGAGAGTGTATCTAACATTCTTAGATTGTTTCATCTACACTAGTTAATTTTTAGACAGTACGATAATCAGTTCAGTGTTACATATTGTATTTCTATGAATTCACAAAAACTTATTTATTTAAATAACATATAACACAACATACAAGGATGTCGCGTGGGCCTATGTTGACATGCATATAAACGGAAAGAGCGGAAAGTGAGAAAATGATTATAAGAAGAGAGGAAAGGTAAAGAATAGAGGATCTTTATTGCCATTGATCACACAAAGCTTAAGTAGGCGAACTCATAATAGAGATTGTACTTAATTACAAAGTCTTAATAATTACAAGTACTCCAAGTTGTAGAATATTACAAGACACTGTATTACAAGCTAGACTAAACCTAATAGAAACACTCTATGACATACAATTCTTTATGTAAATTGAATGCTTACTGTTGCCACAAAAATTCTTCAGTTGAATGACGATTCTTATCTTGTAGTAAATTATATAAATTATAATTAAAATTGTTAATCCCAGCAAATGGAGCAGCGGCTGATTCCATTTTTAACCCTTTACACAGCAAAAGTACGCACCCTGACTGTGTGGAGCCTGAATTGCCTGTCACACCCACTACATACTGCCAATGGCCAAGCGGTCTAAGACGTTGGACTTTGGATCTGTGCTAGAAATAGAGGTTTATATCCTGTCTGTGACCTTTTCACTTTTTTATAAAAATACTTTCGACCTTGTACTGTATCGACTCTCCTCCTTATTTTGTTTGATAAGATCGTCGCACAGCCAGAGGCCCTTGAGGATGGGCAGAGTGGTAAACGGACTGTAGGTCCACGTCATAAAATTGCCGGAAGCATTTCTTACCTACTTCTTAAGGGGTGGACAGTAGGTCCACGGTCCCGGCCTGGGACCCACTGTCCGACTCACGGGTTTCTTTTGACGAGGGGTTGATAAGGGATCGTCGTTCTCACACTGCAGCACTTGAATGGATGTTTCGAGATCTAAACTCTATATCTGCTAAATAATTTGCAGTACACTACATAAGACAGCTGTAAAAAGAATTAAACGAAATTATATTCACAAAATAAAGTCAGGTTAGTTACGCCATTTCTAACTTAAGAATGTCTGTAACGATTATAGTGTCTACTGGTATATACAGTAGATATACAGTAGTCTGGATATTATACAAACGATGGTCCAATATAAGGAATAACTAATACAAACTTACTGTAGATGTTTATGATTCATTAGGACAATGCCAACCAAATTAATCAGATAGTAATATAATGCTATATGGAATTTGTTAAGATATAATCCCTATTAGTAATCCACTTCATATGTGATAGCTTGAGTAAACTGTTGTTAATATTTGCTGCTTTAGCAGTACGCTGTGTGAATGTAGTGGAAGCATCACTGACCAAAATAAAGAATAAGTGCAGGTAGAAAAACTAATGCACGGCCAGGTCAGTTTTGAAAAGTAGGACAGTTAGTCCACAGGTGTCGGCGTGGACTAACTGTCCTACCCTGCAGAAAAGTGACGTCAGCCACCCTCGTCAAACTAGGCGTGGACCTACAGTCCTACAATCGGGCAGAGTAATGCTTAAACCTAGAAGACTGGTGATTTCACAAGAATTTTTTTCACGAAGCATTTTATTTAATGAGTTGAAAATATGCCTAGCTGATTCTGGAAGAGATTGTGGTTCTGTGAAGGACGGATCCAATTCATATAATGAAGAATCGATTGTACAGTTTTACTACATCGATGAAGGACCTTACCTTTCATCAGCTTTAATTTAATCATATTAGGATAATTGAGTTCTTCAGTTTCCTTCGACGCTATGATAAAATTTACCTTGAGTTTTGGAAATCATCTCTTTTTATGACTCCAAAAATTTGTTGAGTTATTTATCACACCGAGCTTACCAATAAATTTCAGACCGAAGGTATTAAGACATCTCATAGCCTTTAGGTAACTGGGTTGTACGATCTAGTACGTCAATGTCCATTAGTGAAACAAAGTTGTTATTACAAAGTCGATGGCTCTATAAAAAAATTTAAGGTTAAATTAATTTAAAACACTATTGTTACAAGCGTTTACTAAACTTCATAAGCTAGTTATAAATATTTTTGCATGACATGTGGAAAACTGTAATTTTTTAAAGTTATAAATTAAGAAATAGAATGAAAGGTAACAAATAAAAAACTTTCGCCGTATTTTTGGTTTTACACTGTTTATAATTACGTTACACTGTGATTAATCGAATTACGACGTGTTTAACATTTGTAATTACAGATCAGGAGGACAAGCCGCTAAAAATGTGTATTTTAATAGGCCAGGGTTTTTATCTCGGAATTTTCATGTTTACAACACTGCAGTGGTTCCAGCCATAATAAACGTAAACCGTAATATAACCATAGTGGATTTGCTTGTCTTAATAGACAACTTTGGTAAACCAAATTGTTGGAAAAATGTTGATAGAGTAATCAACTAAAGTCGAATGATACATCTCACGTTGCGGCTTCAGTAAGATTTTAATAACTACTAGTGGTTTATTACCCTTAGTGTTCAACATACCCTATTCCTTATACGGTTTCCTCCAAGTCTAGTTCAAATATAACATGTAGTTAAATATAAAATAAATTTTTAACACTCCATTAAGTTCATTAATTGCAATTCAAATGTACTATCCTGCATAGTTCTAATTTAACCCTAGTTTAGTAGTGATTTAATGAATTCGGTAATAATATACGATGAATGAACGAATGACTATTTATTTCACAAGTATTAGTAAAATATTTCAATCTTAAAAAAATATACTTTTATATTAAATAAAAAAAAATAATAATAATTTTATAATCATAATTAAAAAATAATAATATTATTAATTATTATTATTAATCAATATTATTTTAATTTAATTTTATTATTTTATTTATTATTTTGTTTTTTATTTTTTATTTATTTTTTTATTATTTTATATTTTATTTTATTTTAATATTAATTTTTTAAATTTCATAAAGTAGCTTGCAACAAAAAAAGAGCACCGTAAAGGAAAGCATTGTCCTTGGGAAATGAGACTGCATGACTGGAGTTGCTCTTACTAAAAGTAATAAAGAACTGAATATTCAAAATTGATAAATTGAAAATATAGTGAAAGAGGTTAATTGTGCAAATTAATTTTGTAAGTATTAAGAGTGAAATATTTCTTTTTAAGTAGTTTGCAACAGAATAATATAAGCAACGAGGATAACAGTATCGCAGCTGGCTAAAATGTGTCTGTCATAATGATAACGGATGAAGAGATAACTCCAAATAAATGAAGATTTCTAGGAAGGACGAATTTCGACATGTTTGAGAGTCACTGTTGTGTAATAAACACCTAACCTGATATTCAGATCTCAACTGTTGCAGTCACCGGAGCTCACAAGCTGATACGATTACATCTGTTACATTCACGTGTTGACCCTAATAGAACCCCTTTGGTGCGTTCAATGGGGTTGTAATTGCATGAATACTTACTCAAAGGTAACTACGGATTTATAATACTACCAAGGTGGATGTAAATTATTTTTTGTAATAAAGTGCAATGTAGCCATTACAAACAATAAATGTACTTTATAATGATAACTGAGTAAAAGCATCTCAGTAATGAGTATTTTATGATATAAAATAAATAAATATTGATTTTATATTTCAAACGCAGAAAATTGAAGTATTAGACTAGGACGGATACGATTCTGGTATAGTAACAATATAGCTAAAATTTTTTTGTTCTCTAATTAAAGTTTTACACATATGTCTAGAACAGTTAAAAAAAGAATTAATGCAGATTCTGCTTTGCTGTAATGTAATGTGTTTGCGTTTAAAGTTACGGACAAGAAATATAAACTCTCCATTTATAAGACGATTTTAAAACCCAGTGATCCAAAGTGAAAAGCAGAATATTTTATTTGGTTGCAATTAATAAAACATTTTTTTAAGATGGATAGGCCATATGCACTGAGCAGTGTAAGACAAAACGTTTTCTTACACGATCTTAGAAGAGAAAAGGAGGAGAGGCTGTCTGAAGAAGAGATGGGTGGACATGGAGATGTTTTTGAACAAATTAGAGTGAGACGTTGTAGAAAAAGCGATCAAAACCTATATGTGTACAGAAAGGTAGATCCACAGTCCAGGGTACATGAAGGGTTGTAGCATTAGAGTAAAGGATTGACTTTTTAATAATAAAGTATGATACATTTTTACTTGAAGTTTACTTTTGGCGATGGAAAGTTTGTGAAGGAAACAGTATTTTTCCATAAATTTACCATCGTTGTGAGATACAACAAATCAGTAATAGGCTACTACGTTTCGAGATCTGCGTTCTAATCTCCTCCTCAGGCGAATAACTAGGTGAAAAATTCTCGAAATAGAAAATAATTCCTTTATTAAAAAAAATCTTCATTTAGACTTCTTAACCTAGAATAGGGTTGGCTGAATAGTGATTAGCTCCTAAATAGGTAGCAAAGGAGTATTTGAGTACATTTTGGAGGAACCTTTTTGAAGGTGCGGTCTGAACTGCGTACTGTACGCACACTGTGTTATTAATTAAATAAGAAAGTTAATATAATTTACTCATTCTGTTCACAAGACTTGTCCATATCTACTCCAAGTTATCAATATATTGAGAACACAAAATATCAGGATTAAGAACATTTTACATAACTTGCTTACAAATGAATCTGTACTATTACCTTGAATGAATAATAGAATACGAATAATATAAACCTCAGAAGTAATCAAAACGGAATATTCTAGAAAGAAGGTAATGTAAGCTCAGAATCTATAATATTTAAAGATAGAAATAGCCATATTTATTGCTGATTAGCTGACCTTCAGCCAATCCCGATATATCCCCGCCTGCACCGACTCAACTTTATAAGCGGATGTACTGCAGCTCTGCCAGTTTTGGTTTAACATCTACATCTGTTGACTGACGAGTTTGCTCCAAAGCAAGGTCGAAATATCTTAAGATTTTGTGTTAGCAGTGCGACACAGTGCGAACCCGAGATCTTGCATGATACTTTAAACATATTACACTTTCAATATATAAATATATATATATATATATATATATATATATATATATATATATATACATATATTCAATCGTACTTTGGTGGGCCAATGTATAGAGTGTAACAAAATTAACAACTTTGTGAAAGTTTAATACCGCGTAATGAAACTAGTTTATTTTCTAAAAATCTCATACTTTATCGAAAATTGTAAATATAGCAAGCAAACATAAACATATGAGTTTGAGAAGGGCGATGAAGAAACAGATAGAAAAGGAAAAAAATTGGTGCAAAAATAGTGAATACTTTTAACCCAGTCGATTTCCATACAGATAATGCACGGATATATTGTTTGATTTTGCTATACACTAAGTGTACCGTGTGAGCAAAAACGTGAAACATTATCAAAAGAAATTTGAAACAAAACCAACAAATTTCTTAATACAATTGTAATTTAAATTATTGGTAAACGCAGTAAATGGTAAATTAATTTTTAAATTAATTTTTCTCACAGATAAAAGTGCAATAGCACCATTCACAAGCACTACAAGCGCCTACGAATAAGTCATACTGTGTTTAAGCAGCATACAACAATAACAATGAGTAGAGTAGTTCAGTCTTTTAGTGTAAAGGGCAGTGAAATGCGGTTGCAACTGGATGGTGAAAGGTTGAAGAGCAACCGGGGAAATATGGTTGAAAATGTAGCAACAACATTAAAATATGAAATGTTAAGATTTTGCCTTGGCAATAGTTCTCTTTTATATTATAATTTTTATCAAATTACTCAAATAGAGAATGAGAACTGCTATAATTATGTTTAATTACATGTGTACATGAGAGTACGGTAAGTTATAACTTTGCTATATAAAATTAGTTAGAATTATTTAATTAAAAGTAAGAACATATTGCGTATCGGGTGAAGACAAAAAACTTACGAGTCCATTCTGTTTAAGGCTAAGACAAATGAAATTTAACGAGACAAGAGCTACAGTCATTGAGTACAATACTGATCTGCAAGAATATTAAACTTGCTGAAACGCGGAGTTGCCACTCCACAAACAGAGAAGCTGCCTAGTAGCACACTTACCATCGCTGAGTTCACCCTCCGTTCACTTAATCATGACTGAATTTTTTGCAAGTCTGAACCGTTGGATGAGAGATGATTTTTTAGAGTGCAATTTTAAAATTGATCCTTAAAACATTTCTAAGAACTGGGATTAAAAGATTGTGTACGTGAATCATCAGGGATCAGACTATCTTGACTGTAACACACAATAAAATCTACATTGTAATGGTAGCCTACTCGGATAAATAACTGTTTATTTTTCTATACTTGTTCATGAAATGCACGAAAAAACGAGGTAATTGCGTAGGTTTTCCTTGAAAATTCATCGTTATCAATAATTTATAAAATCTACGTGTGAAACTTTTTAACCACGAAGATAAATATATTTAAAAAAGCAAAAACGTGCAATTACTACCAGAAATTAAATAACTTTCTAATTATCGCCTGCAATCAACTAATAGTCCTAGTGTTGGTTATAATGTCCCTACGGGTATGCTAATTGCTCATGGAAGCAAGTATGGCATGCAATGATTAGATCCAGCTAATACAAAAGCTGTCAAGTAATAAAGTGCAATTTTCTTGGTATTGTTGTTCAAGTATTGATTCTTTTTTATCAAATTTTTCCTATCCACTCGTCGGATTCTAAATTGAATTTCACCATGTTGAATTTACCGAATTAATGTATGAATTAACAAAATATACAAAAAAAACATCTAAAACACCAAATCACTCCTAAACCTTAAAATGGTAAATCGATTAGGCTACCAGTTCCTGTTAAAAGTAATTTGAAGAGTGAGGGTATATCAATGTCATAGTCAGCAAATTTTATACGCTGATATCAAAGTCTATATAACTGTACAAAAATTCAACACGCCTAAGCAGATGACTCCTAATCATTGTCCATATCGGTCAAGCATATGTAACTAAAAATGACTCAGCACAATTTCAATAAGGTAATAACATTATGTAGGTAGGCAATGTTTCCCTGCCGTGGGAAACGGAACACATTGATGTTAATTTTTACACCTGTCGCGTAAACCGAGTGGACGAAACACATAGTGTGGGAGATTTCTGAGGTCGTAGTAATAAATATAGAACATTAATTAATTGCAAAGTTTACTTATAAGTTTAAACTATAGGAAATAAAACCTACAAGTACCACTTTTATAGGTTAAAATAGATATATGACTTTCCACTTTCATGCAAAAGTAGAGGTAATAATGAACTAAAATGATATCTGGAGGTGGGCCTTTTTGGTTCCAATGCTCTTTGGAACTTTGCCTACGAACTTAATCAATTAATAAAACTTTAAAATGACTTCCCTTCACGTCGATGCAGACTTACGCGCGCGGATTTAGCATCTTGGCTTTACATTGCAGCTGTAGTCGTAAAAAGGAAGATTGAATCAGAGTAGTCCTCAGAGAAGAATCATTCTAGGATTCAAGAACTCGCTTAAAACAAAACACGCGACGGAATCACCCATTTATTATCGAGATAACTTATAATTGCGACAACGTGTTCTCGTGAGAAGGACATCACCACAACTTTCAGTATTAATCTGGCAAATAAAACATCATCATAGGTAGTTAGTTACTTTACAAATTTACTTTATAACAATTCAAAACAGATGTCTCGAATAGAAGGGCTAATTTATAGTATAAAAAATGCCAATTTTACATACAGACAAGGAGCGCGAAGTGGTATCCTTGCCAATTAAGTTATTATTACGCCAAGAATTTATTTGCAAGAACATCAGAGAAAAACACCATTAATCAGTAACTAGTAACAGGTGCGACAATATATAGTGTATATAATGTAACTAAACAACGGTACAAGCTTAAGAACAAATTATATAAACATTTGGCTCAAAGTATAGATGAAAACAATACCTGAGTTCTATTCAATAAATTTACGGTAGTCCACTTAATTATGAACACACTGTTGTAATTTAATGCTAAAATGTTTATAAATGAAAAAAAATTGTAGCATTTTTAGAAATCCAAAACTGGCACAATTTTTGAAGTCTTAAAAACAGTTCATGTTTTTACACAAAATATAAAGTAAAGGAGAAATACAGATAAAATCAACAAACGTATAAGTAAAATTAACATGTCAATTATATATTTTAAAAGTTATTAAACTTTTTAAAATTCATTAAAATGTACGAATTAACCCACAATTTAGCAGTGATGAAAAGAAACATAATTAGGATGTAAATCCTTTCTGCACTTAAATATTGATTTTCTTCTCTTCCCAACAGTCTTTGTGCTGGATGCACTACAAATACCTTTTCCCTATAATTGGAATCTTTTTCAAAATACATGTTAGGAGTTGTATCTCCTGCGAGACCTCTTGCCGGGCGCCTCGGTATAACATTTGTAAGTCAGCCAAATTTGGTCCAGATTATTGTTCTAAAAGCCACTATCTTATATCCTAATGTTAGAAAATATTATACAAGTATACTATAATCATATGTAAAATCTTATTTAAAAAAAAAAATATGGTTGCCTGTAAAGTCGGTTTTACGGGCGAAGATTTTACGTGACAACGTCTTTTTCTCGGTAGAATATTTATTGATATGAATATTATTAAATTGCACAATAGGAACAAGGAATTGAATGAAAATAAGAATTGCACAAATTTTAACTATAGAAATATATTTTGTTTACTAAAACATTGTACATAATTTGAAATTAATTAAAATTTGTTATTGTAAATGGTAAAGTTGAATAAAACATTTACTAAAATTGGAATTTGAAATTCTTGCTAAACACAGTTAAATTCTAACTCCGCGCGTGGTGATTGGTCGGTTTAGTTCGTTTGTTTGGTCGCACTGTTATGACAGGTTAGAGGTTATAATTTGTTATTTTAAATGTTTGACTAGCAATACGCGCTGTTTCTTCTCAATCGACTGAATTACGATTGATTGCAGAGTGATTTAAACTAATAATTTACTTAACACTATCAACATTTGTCAATAGTATGACATAACCTATAAACTCAGTTTCTCAATTTTTGTGTCAATCTAACAATTAATCAATCAATCATAGTTTACGATAATGAAATATCAGTGTACAATTATTTACCTTTATTGTTGTAGTTGTTGTAAATGACGAATCTAAGCACTCCACATTTTCACGAATAAACATAGTTATCTGCTTTATCCCGTGCGGCGGACCCACAGTTATCTGCTTTATCCCGTGCGGATCCCGGCGGCGGACCCACTGGACGGGCATCGTAACGTTACCGGGCGTTACACTTTTTCATGAGTGACTCCGAGCCGCAACCTAATTTAAGACGTTGTCACGTCAAAAAAATAATTTTTCTAAATAAATAAAATGTTTTTGAATGTTTTTATGATTTTTCGTAACGTCCGGTTATCCGCGCATTTTAGGCGCGGTTTTTAGACGTCCGGATAACAGGAGGTTGGCACTAAAAGGGTTAATACAGAAAATCCTTCCTGTACATTTGTAAATCAGCCAAATGTAGTCTAGATTCTTGTTCTAAAAGCTACTGCTTTATACCCTAATGTTATAAAATCGTATACATGTATGTTATAATCATGGTCTTTATGTAAAACTATATGATTATAAATAAAAAAATGTTTCTAAATAAATAAAATGTTTACTTTTGAATATTTAATGATTTTTCGTAACGGCTGGTTATCCGGACGTTGCCATTTTAGGCGTAGTTTTTAGACGTCCGGATACCAAGATATTGGCACTAAAACGGTCAATACCAAAAATCCTAATGTTATAAAATCTGATACACGTATACTATAGTGAAGGTTTATATGTAACAAATCTATATATATAAAAGAAAGTCGTGTTAGTTACACTATTTATAACTCAAGAACGGCTGAACCGATTTGGCTGAAAATTGGTAAAGAGGTAGCTAAGAACTGGGAGAAGGACATAGGATACTTTTTATCCCGTTCCCGATTCAGGATTCCGCCCCACTGATATCTAAAAGTTACAGAAATACCCGTAAGAAATGTATTGCAGCAAACATATGTTATTAAGTGAAAGAGCCTTTTCAAATTTAATCAGCTGTTCTTTGTAAACATATATAATGCGACAAAAGAAATATATGTTTATATCATTTAATTACTATTTTAAATTTCTTTACACTTATAGTTTGAAAGCATAGAGTAAGCTTAAGAGAAACAGCAAATTTTGTTTCAACTGTTTCTGCAATCACTGTTAAACATAGACTTTACTATCCAGATAATACAATTAAAATTTGACGTAAAAATTCACCTTTAACTGCAATATTTATCTAATATAAACCATGCTCATGCTTGATCAGAAGAGCAATGCAGATATCAAAATTACTATCTTACGTTGTTACGTTGGCTACAAATATAAAGAATGTTATAAAACCAACCTTAGTTGTTTTTTGAGCGCCATCATTTATTACATTGTATGTGCGCTAATGAATTCCGACTTTTTGACTCCTGTCCACGATAGTCTATAGTTCAATTGTATACAAAAATCATAGAATATTGGAGAAAAATTCCAGTGATTTCACAGGTGCATATTGAGACTGTTTTAAAATTTAAATCTTAAATAGATCATGAGCTTGGAGTATCTTTCAGTGACTATCATTTATCTCAGAATGGTAATAACGACGTTCAAAAGAAATATGCCTCCTATGTCCCAATTTTTCTGTAGGAAATCGTGTGCGAAGCCGTGGGTATTTGGTTGTAATTGGTATTTTATTGAAAATGAAAAGTTTTCGTTATAAAATACTACGAATTTATTGACGAACTAGCTGTTACCCGCAGCCAATCGCGCATAACTGCTTTAACTAAGTAATATAACGACTTCGGTTCTTAAGATTTGCGTGCGAAGCCGTGGGTAATAGCTAGTGGGATTATAAATTAAAAATTTGTTTCTAAATACAATAAATGTTTATTTTTGAATTTTTCATGATTTTTTGTAAAGGCCGGTTATCCGGACGTTGGCATTTTAAGCATAATTTTGTAAACGTCCGGATAACAGAAAGTTCGTACTAAAAGGATAAATAGCCAACATTCTTCCTTACGAATCTTGACAGGAGGCGGCCCCTACCGTCATCCTTATCCAACCAGAATATCCTGCCATTCTTGAATCAGCACAAATGTTCTTTTAGGATTTCATGCAATATTTCAGTTTCTTGACCTCAGAGAGAAAAAAAACTGTTACCTTCGTGTCTGACGGTTTGTTTTAAATGTGTTTAGCTATGAAAAATATGATTTAAGAGTAAAAATATTGCTTGATGTTTTAACCTTTACAATAAATTCCCATTTAAGTTCCAACCAAAACTACCATTTACAATGCAAATTGACTCTGAGCTCCTAGACTTTAATACGAGTTTTCAACATTTAATACTTTAAAGGCCAATGGGTATTGTCTGTGGACTGAACCCAACGTAATGTGACAGAAAACTGTAAACAACAATACAGAAGTGACGATGTAACACCTCACAAAGGCATGGAGCTGTGTTTCTTTTAATTGGAGGGGCGAAACAATGTCTGGAGCACCCTCATTAGTTCTCTTCTGACAGCAGCTCCGGGCGAGCACTGTCTTCTCTCGTCTAACTGACCTAACCTCACTTTCTAGAAGACAATTACCGATGTCCTTCTTCGTTTGTACTAGTAATCAATTACAACATATGGTGTGCTCAACAAATGTTGACACTGTTTTACAGAAACTAATTTATTCATGCCTACCTCAAATAACCAATTAAGGATGGCAATCTTATTCTCACAAACGTTTTAAATGCTCATAAGGGCAAGTTATTTATGCAACAATGGTATAATTCGTTTCATACAATATTATAAAACATATGTTTCACACTTATTGGCGGAAGTTTACATTTATTGTATAGGTGGAAATGCTCTTTAGCATCCCAAACATTTTATAGAGCTGACGAGTTTTTTTGCATTGTATTGGAAGCTCGCTAAGAACTTCCAAGGGATACAGAAGGATTGACTAGAAAGCGAATCAATTGGATTATGAATGAAGATGCATGAATGCTTGTTTATTTGTAATTTTTTCTTCAGAGGGCTCTTTTAACGCCAATGGCATATTTAATTGATAGCAGTCAAGGTTTTAAGGAAAAACGATCTGACTCATTTACAGATAGATCTTTATGGACCTCCCCTGCAATCGAACCCGGTACCTGTCGGTTGGAGAACCGCAACCTATTTTACTTTGTTTTGTTTTCTTAGGACAAGAAGCTTAGAAAATTCCCACCTTGTCATATAAGGACCTTTGCAATGCTTCCGGGGTGACAAGATATTCTGGATGAGTAAGGTTGGGGATAGGGGCCGCCTCCTATTGAGATGCACAAGGAAGAATTTAATTTTAAGTCATGTCTCCTCGGAAGAAGGAGAGGCCAGCTCTGAACCAGCCTCTCCTCTTATGTCTAGGATTGCAAGAACCTTTGACTCAGGAAACGAACCCCATAAACTTAAAAAGTCATCGCCCGTAGTACACCTATCAATTATCCTTGGACCACAGAGTCTCAATATTTGCGGTTAGTTTGCCTGGAAATCCATAAGTTTGCTCAGATTTAAGTGACACATCGGTTTTTCCCGTGCCCAATGTGGGTTCAACTGGCCAGGTATAGGCCAGCCAGAAGTGAACCCTCTTGGGGGAATCGAAACCTTTCCACTATGCTACGGCAGAGATTTGGATGTGATATTGTGAACGAACTTAACTTGACGGTGGCTACGTATTACAGCATATATTACTGAAGTTTCAGAGGGTTCCATAATCCAGGATTATAGTATTTATGTGTAGTAGCAAAACATGATTGGGAGGATGATTGATTAGTTTAACCCGAAATAAAGTGAAAAGATAAAATTTACGTAGGGAATGCTAAGGTGAAAAGACCAAACAACACTGTACTTGCACTCGTAACTTGTTAACGATCTATGGCTAGAGGCGATTAAAAACGCAAAGCAGATACAAATCCTCGACGTAACTTTCAAAGCAAAAAGGATATTATAATAATCTGTAACATTTCCTCAGGCAGCGTAGCGCAGAACAAGGGTCTTTTGATTCTTTGTTCTCGGGCTTCCAATTAAAGAACAAAACACCTCGACCCTTTGTTAACTCATCTTCTTCAGCTGAGACGTTATTATTTGCTGTTTGAAGTGATTTTGAGAGTGTTCAATGTTGCAATAATCTGAGTGGATATAACAAAGTAAAAATCATTAAGCTTAAATGCAACAAAATTTTCAAGAAAAAGGAGTTAGGTTTGCTGGTTCTAAATCTAGATTTTGTATACCGTATACAAATAAATATATGAAATGCAGTTTTCAAATTTTAAGTCTAGGAAAAACACAAATTGCAATCAACTTATTTAATAAACAGCAAACATTATTACAAAAAATGGATAATTTTAATAAATTACTTGAAAATGGCAATTAAAAAAGAAAGTGTTAAAGTGTATAAACAAGTATGAAATTAAAACGAATCATATTATCAACAAAAGGAAACAAGAAACAATATCACAACAAGAGCGGATTAAACACGTGTATTTATGATTGAACTAACAATATGAGCAATAATTAATGTGCAGATTTAAAATAAATCACACAGTAATATACAATGTCAGCATTGAGAGATAGGCGAGAATGACCTGTAAGATCCTTCGAGTTTGAATACGTTATGTGCTAGAGATTTCCACGGCCTATCTAAAAACACACTAGATATAATTTATTATAGATACCTGTATGATGATTCTTCAGTTGGCATAGATCAGGTAAGTATTATTCCAGTGTTCAAATTAGGAGCATTAGAGGTTAAGGGAAATTGTTACTTGCTCTTACCAGGTTTTGCGCTTGTAAAAGGATTTCTGGTTCAAATGAATTATCTTTCCGATACTGAGTTTTTCTTATCCCGATAAAGAAAATACATACGTAGGGTGTAACAAAAAGGTTGGGCTTGGGTTGGGCTGGCTATGTATTTTCAAATTATATTTGTAATTCTAACCTAAAAATTATGAATAATTCTTTTCCAATTTCCATTTTGTTTAGCAACTACAGGTATACACCATTTTAGTTTTTTTATTAAAACAATTTTGTTTGTTGTTATCTTATTCCAAATCCTTTTAATATTTAAAACATTGTGGCAGTTTTATTTTTATTTTGTAAAATATCTAATAAACCACGGGTTTTGTCTCCATATAATCCGCGGAATTAACAAATATAAAAAAGGCCTAATTAGTTTAGCCAATTGCAACACATTTAACAATTTATTTTTATTTATAAGATAATGATATGTTGGGTTTTGCTTATTCATTAGATACGATATCACATTCTCTTCAATGGTATATGAAATTCCAGACCTCTAGTCAGTCTGTATCTCAATCAAATTTGGAGGTTACAAAATGACCTTCATGAGACCTTTAAAGAGTCCTTCGCTGGAAACCTGGAGGAATTCGTCATACAAGTACCATGATAGCACGGAGATCAATTTATTATCCACGGTAACAAATCCATATTTCACAGTATAAATTATGACTGCGATGGGTATTTATCGAAGGACACATATTTGGATTGATGATATAACATTGCTCGATTATCTCATAAGGTAGTGGAGCTTGGTATACGCAATCGCCGAGTATTTTCTTGTCACTAAATTAATGAAAATTCTGTAAAACCATCAAGTGAAACCAGTCTTTAAATGTTTGCCAACTACTCTTTCACAAGCTTAATAGCAGGGATTAGTTATTAGTTCTTTTCCTCATTCATAATTGTTTTTAATCAGCCTTTTTTCACTGTTGAATCCTCCTAGATGTTTTCAATTTGTGTTTTATTATTCAGAAGCCCACTACTGAATAAAGTCTTTCGATGAGAAGGATTCAGAGACAATTAATCCATCATCTTGAAACTGAATCAGTCGTTTTGAATGGAGGATGAATTTAATGTATACATTTTATTTGTGTTATAAGTAGCTAAAGAATAAACTGCAATAAAAAGTTGTTTTATTTCGCAGACTCGGTTCTCATTCCAAAAATGAATTAGAGCTTTAAGCGACAAACTCACTGGATTTATAAATTTGACTATGACTGTTATGAAATTAACTGGAAAATTAATGTAACAACAATTTATTGTATAACAATGGTCCGTGTCCGGAGCCTTCTCTGAATTTACTGATATTCCTTATGGTAAAAAATAAAACCCAAATTAATTCATGCTGGTTTAAAATTCGGGATTTCCTTCATATATACGAGTATACTCACTGTGTATTGTGGAACTGCCGTATATTTGAAATTGGTCCTATTTTGCTATCCTCAAAATATCAAACACTACATTGGATTGAATTTAGAAGCACCCATACACGTTTATGAAAACTCCTTGACTACCATTAATGTTAGTGTTTCAGAAATTGTTCAAAAAGTAAATGAAAGTTTACAAATTTTAATCCATTTATTTATTTTAGAATATTTTTAAAATATCAAAAACGACGGGTTAAAGGGATAAGCATTAGTATCGTTAATTAGGGAATCGTTAGGATCTTTGAAATGATTTTAACCAAATCTAAGTTAACACAAGTTTTAACAGCATCAAAAGTGTAAGTGCCTTGGACCATATTTTAATAAAATTTAGTGCCATGTTTTAATATGATAGCAATTTTGTGTTTCCTATGTTACTAACTCTTATTTAACTTTAGCAATTAATGATAAGTTGCATGATGTTAATTTCAATATTAACGTTGGATTGTGTAACAATCAGGAATGACTCTAAGACATATAAAAATTAGTATAAATGTGTCTTTTCTTTATTTAATGAATTTATGAGGATTTTTGTTGTAATCTTTTAGGGACAATCGAGCAAGTAAGGAGGAAGTAAAGCCTTTCGTCCAGGATGTTAAAACCGAAACTGTTGGCTAAAGATGCTCTACACAGTGAGGTTGAGCATCTTAATTCAACTGATAATTCAACAATTTAGCTGTGGAAGTTTCGACGTGGTGTGAACAAGAGAAACCTTGGTTTTTATGAAATCGACCGCGTAAGCTTAAGAACTGAGATTATATATCTTATGCTTTGTATGTTTAAATTACATTGTTAATTAAAATTCTTCCGGTCTTTCAGAAAGGACTGAAACTGCTGATAGAACCAGTTCAATCGTACCCGATAAGATGGTTACCCGAACGAAAAAAACTAAAATCCAGTGGGGGATCAATGCATTACAAAATGTGTAATTACACTTTTTCTTCAAAGTCTTCATTAAACATATTTTGTATTGCATTCTTTAACCGAATACCGAGCGAGTAATTAATTAAGGTGATAAATTGTTGTTGCTGGTGTGTAATTGTTGTTATTGATGTTGTGTAATTGTTAATAGGTTGTTGTTGTTGTGTGGAGTGCCGACGCAATGCACAATATTACGTTTTATTCTTTTTTTTGTTAAAGAAAATAAAACTTTCTATAGATATCAATAACATGACCGAATCATATGTATTTCAAAAATATTAGTGCGGTCACTACAACAAAACCGATAACGGTTATTTACTTGCTGTACAGTTTTATAACATCTCCTAATTAAAAAAATCACAACACACATTTAGTCAGAAACTGAGAAATAGAAATAGAAACTATGAAATAGCCAGAAACGAAGTTGTATTGTTTAGTCTACAGACAATATATGATCTGAGAAAACTGATGTACAAAAAGCAGTGAAACGTGAAACCTAGAGACTGCTCTGATTAGTTTACCACTACAAACACACCACAGTGCAGGAGTCAAAGCAACTAACAGAGTTTCACCAAACATTAACCGACCACAAATTGTAGCGGTTATTGTTTTATGTAACGGCCAACTTTTTGTCTACAGCTTAAAGGGCCGTTGACTACATGAAGCCCTTGTTACGCCCTATAGTGCATCAACTACTATCTAAATTTCATTAGGCGTTTAGTATTTCATTTCGATCAAAGCCTATTTATTAATATGTATATTAAATATAAATTGTATTACGTATAATGTATTTAAATTATATAATCTATAATAATTACTATACAATAAGTAACTAGAGAAATTAATACTGCTCAAGAACGGCTTTTTGTAAGCGGTTTACCTATAGTCGCAGAAGGTGAGAAAGGTTGTAGCCTATAGTCCACGAAAGATGTTAAAAGGTCGTTAAATTATTTATTAAATTATCATTAATATAAATAAGTATTACTCTTAACCGTATTCTATCGTTTGAAGACTATTAATTGACACACATTTAAAATTGGAAATAAATAAAATCATATGGTAGTTTTGTCATAATACAATGTTTACATAGAATAGTTGATTACATTTAACAGATCTGTCATTTAATATTTTACTACCCTAGAGACCGGTAGGGTGTAACCGGAGGGATTTTTGAATTAAGAATGACCCTAAATTTATACCATGGATTCTAAGAGTATCCATGTAAAATGTTACTATAATTGGTTGAATGGTATACGCGTAAAATCGAAACAAATAAAGCCAGTTTCGCATTTATAACATTATTACGATAAAGTATATTACGAATTGTATTAAATGTCAATAACTACAAACACAGCTGTTGTTTAAATGATTAGTTATTACCAGCTGTTACCAATCAGATATTCATTTCTTATTATAAAACAGCAAAAGTTTGCTGTGTAGTGTAATACGTGAGGAATAAATTTCATCTTATTTACACATTTAGTTAACTTTGCTTATTATGGTTGTGTTCAGAATTAAATTCTCTACAATCTGTATTAGGAAAAACAATTTATTTATTGGTCATTTAACAATGTTATTGGACATGAAATATTTAAGACGGTATTTTTGTTATTAGATTTTTGGCAAATTTCATACTTTTTCTCAAAAACTGTTTACACTGCAACCTATAGAGTGGTTTTATTTGATTTTTCAGGCGATTTTCCTCATAAATCCACCTTATTCGAGTTAAAAAGTAAGAACAAAACATTTCAGAATCACTTAATTTCACCAGGTGAACTGAAAACAAAGCAAAATCTTTCGCCAGCCATTACTCACTAATGGAGCGTTTCCGGACCTACCTTTTTATAATTTTTTTCTTATTATTAGCTCTACAATCTAATATATTTTACCATATTTCTGACTCACCTTGTATTATATATATATATATATATATATATATATATATATATTCGTTTTATTTAACTCATTGGGCTTTAATATAACCAAATATAATACTTGTTCGAATTAAAATAATATTTATAACCTACTAATAGACAACCATCACAAAATTATTAATTTTTAATATTTCGTGGGGATTTTTAACACTTTTTAGTGTTAAATTCGGATATGATAAACCAAACAAAGATAAAATTCTGTAAAAATAAAATAAGATGGATCTTTCCTTGTGCTTGTGTCCCAAATATATTAAAATTCTCGTTTTACATTTGCGCATCATTGTTATTACTTTTTTAAAGGTATTACAAGTTCTACATGGATGTGGTTGGACAACATTTATTTTTCCATAACGAAATAAAGCTTTCAACATTTTGTGATATGCAGATTTGATAACGGTTTATGACATGGTTAGGCTTAGATAAAAAATTTAATTTATAACAATATGCTTTTATCTCATTTTATTTACATTTTGATGCGTAATGATATCTGTCATAGCCTACTTGCTTGGGCCTGTTTAATTTTGTTTAGTTTCTTTTTAGATTCACAGTGGAATGTTGTATTTGTCTATTACATTATCACACTTATATTCTCGAATACATACTACGTGGGTTAAAGGTGCTTTTTATTAAAATTTGTTTGTATGTTTATGCCTTGGTAAATAATATATTGTCTAGTAAGTTCATAAATGCTGACATTATGTACTTTTTTCTATTCAATAACTATTTGACATTTTTAAACTACTAATTTTTACTATTCAATGGTATAACAGCATCTGTAAATTTTGAATTATTTATTTAGTTGTTCCATATGTGATTGCATTTCCAAATATTCCGAAAGTTTTATTTATTTACTCAGCACTAGTGTTAACACACACCTTTATGTTACCTCAGGCTTGTGACGCGACAACAAAGATACTCCGCTCTTTGTCCCTGGTCCTTCAATTAAAGAACTAAATTCGGCCCAATTCTTTGTGAGCGCGTCCTCTTAGGCCGTCCGCCTTTTCATTCGCCACCGTTGGTCGTTTACTCTCGTGTGTGTGTCGGAGTGTGAAAGTTCACAGAGGGAGACTTACTGCGAACATTTACAGGAAAACTAACAGTTATATTTAAGCTGCTTTGGTTTTAAACTCTCCGTTGATGGTCATAACTGAAATAGAGTATCAGAATATATTGTCGTTTCCCGTGTACAGCCACTTTTTCGACAGAAATGACCTTGGTACTTGAATGAATGCATTCAAATTCCAGGAATTTATTCAATAGTTTGAGATAAAGAATAGAGATTTCGTTATAAAATGTTTATCGCTCATGCTTTATGTTCTCGTAGTTTCGTAGAAAGTATGATTTTACTAAATTTATTTGAAATTCATGGCAGTTCCAGCTGTTGCAATCTTAATGTAATCTTTCATCACAGTTTCTCTTATTAGGGCTTTATATGATGCTAATAAACTTATTTAACTACTCTTTTGGTCATGGATACTCCAGATGGTATTTGGCCCTATCATCTATTCCCTCACTCTTCTCGGTCTACATCATCCTGTTCCACTCCTTCTATATTCCGTTATCCTTATCTACTTAACCCTTCCTTTATTTATTATCTTTTACAGAACCTGCTTCCTGTTGGATTTATTTTTCATATTTAATTTACCGTTTCTCCTTCCTTTCACGTGTCCTGCTCACCCTATTCCAAAACCCAAAATCTGGAGATTCCAACAGTTCTCTAATTCCACTTTCATATATTATATATACGTCATACTCTTTGATCCAAATATTTTTCTCAAAATGTTATTTTTCATATAAACTATTTTTTTAATGCTTTTTTTAAATGCCTAAGTCTCTGCAAAATAAAATAAGATTGAATAGTAAAATAATAATACTAATATAAGGAATATTTTGACTGTTGAAAAATTACTTATTTATGAATATACGTATATAAAAATGTAACAAAATAAAAAATATTTATTTAAAAACAAAACAAATCACGCTACCTACTTTATTTGTTTTTATCAGACTAAAACAAACCAGAAATTGCATGTCTGTTGCTTCGGGGTGTACGCATTTAATTAAGTGTATCTAAATTGTATTTATGTTGAGTTTGATAATAAAAATAACTTTTTATACAGTATACAATTTTTATTACAACATAACAAACAATGACAAATCAAACTTTTGATTCTGCTCAAGTATTCAGATTTGTTTTTAGTCAAGTCGTCAGTTTACAGCATTACATAAAGAGAAGTTGCAGTCTTTGAACTTTTAAAAACTTTAGAAAGGCTGAAACATAGAATATGTTTAGTATAATTTTTAAGCCCTTGACGATGTAAAATAAAACTGATTCTGTAAATATTAGTTTATGAATGAGGTACAAACTTGAACTTTCTATGAAGTTGTAGTCAGCTAAAAGTTTAGAAGTTAGGAATTCAAGTACCAGTATTACTAAACCATAACAAAACTGACGGAGATTCACAGCCAGTTTGCGATTCCCGTAGGACAACCCGCGTCCTGAATCGTAGATAGACTAAGCTACAAAGAAACAGATTTAACACACGTTTCTTTCACGTATATGGGCGTATCTAGTTTACGATATACGCTATGTAGAACCTTATACAAACCAGTTGAACAGCTTGAAAAGACATGTAGATTAAAGATTCATTATGTGTAAATATTATTTATATTTATTATATTATGTAGAAGCGTATACAAACTAGTTAAAGAACTCGAAAAGACATATAGATTAAAGATTCATTGTATATAAATATTATTTATATTTTTTTATTATGTAGAAACTTACACAAACCAGTTCAACGATTTAAAAAGATATATAGATTAAAGATTTATTATTTATAAATATTATTTATATGTATTGTATTATGTAGAACCTTATACACACCAGTTAAACAACTTGAAAAGACATATAGATTAAAGATTCATTGTTTGTAAATATTATTTGTATTTATTGTATTATGTAGAACCTTATACAAACCAGTTAAACGATTTAAAAAGATATGTAGATTAAAGTTTCATTGTAAATATTATTTATATTTATTGTATTATGTAGAACCTTATACACACCAGATAAACAACTTGAAAAGGCATGTATATTAAAGTTTCATTGTTTGTAAATATTATTTATATTTATTGTATTATGTAGAACCTTATACACACCAGTTAAACAACTTGAAAAGACACGTAGATTAAAGATTTATTGTTTGTAAATATTATTTGTATTTATTGTATTATGTAGAACCTTATACAAACCAGTTAAACGATTTAAAAAGATATGTAGATTAAAGTTTCATTGTAAATATTATTTATATGTATTGTATTATGTAGAACCTTATACACACCAGTTAAACAACTTGAAAAGACACGTAGATTAAAGATTTATTGTTTGTAAATATTATTTGTATTTATTGTATTATGTAGAACCTTATACACACCAGTTAAACAACTTGAAAAGACACGTAGATTAAAGATTCATTGTTTGTAAATATTATTTGTATTTATTGTATTATGTAGAACCTTATACAAACCAGTTAAACGATTTAAAAAGATATGTAGATTAAAGTTTCATTGTAAATATTATTTATATTTATTGTATTATGTAGAACCTTATACACACCAGTTAAACAACTTGAAAAGACACGTAGATTAAAGATTCATTGTTTGTAAATATTATTTGTATTTATTGTATTATGTAGAACCTTATACAAACCAGTTAAACGATTTAAAAAGATATGTAGATTAAAGTTTCATTGTAAATATTATTTATATTTATTGTATTATGTAGAACCTTATACACACCAGTTAAACAACTTGAAAAGACAAGTAGATTAAAGATTCATTGTTTGTAAATATTATTTATATTTATTGCATTATGTAGAACCTTATACACACCAGTTAAACAACTTGAAAAGACACGTAGATTAAGGATTCATTGTTTGTAAATATTATTTATATTTATTGTATTATGTAGAACCTTATACACACCAGTTAAACAACTTGAAAAGACATGTAGATTAAAGATTTATTGTTTGTAAATATTATTTGTATTTATTGTATTATGTAGAACCTTATACAAACCAGTTAAACGATTTAAAAAAAATATGTAGATTGAAGATTTATTGTTTATAAATATTATTTATATTTAGTTTATCATTTAGAACCTTATACAAATCAGTTAAATAACTTTAAAGACAAGAAGATTTTAAATTCATGGGTGCGATTGTTGTTTATCTAACGATAAAATGAAAATACTTAAATGTTCTGTATATGATATGTTTACAAATTTCTGTGTAATGAACAAGCTGCTGCCTTTTTTGTCACAATTTTCATTGGAGATGTACAGATCTTAATAGCCTAAATTTGTTATTACGACTCACAAAGGGCATTCTTTTATTCATGGTACATTAAAGCTGAATTAACAACACAAGCGCTAAAGCTGTTCATCTTTAATTTATTGACGAAATTGGCTGTTAATGTTGGGTGGATAAATGTTTATGTACAAATCATCTATATTGTGTAGACCAGGAACAAGTGATCTGGGTATAACCATTCAAATATTTCAGATCCCAACTACCAGTTTTCACATAAATCTAATGGGAAAACGGTGTCACTTTCGCATCGATAGAGTGAATACAGTGACGTCTAGAAAGAGTATTGTTCTCATTGTAAAACTGAGGGACAGACAGACGTGAGCCTCGGTAATGTACGTACTCTGTGTAACAAAGGCGCGTAGCTTCGGTACTTGCTGATCTTGCGTCTCGACAAACCTGGGATTCCACTTTGCAAACGTAACAAATCTTAAATTGGCTACTCTAAGGAATCTTACTTATTTTGGACATTTTTTATCGATTGCAAGATTAGATTTGATAATCGCAAAAGACACATTCAACTTGAACCGTCTCGGAAGTATTTTGCAGATACATAAAAACCAAGTTATTAGTACTTTGGGGTAAATATGTCATATATTAATAAATATTTTGTTCACATTCTGAAAATTAAAAATAACTTAGATACAAGTAAATAATTAATAATACAGCACCGAAAGGGAAGTGTACATTTAAAATTCTAGAGTCTCCATTTTTAATTTTTAATCCCTCAGGTGTTCCAGAAGTTTTTATTTCAAATTGTAGACAGCCTCACTAATAATGCCATTGAGGAATCTCACGGACATAAGCTATAAAAAAATACCGTAGTGTGTTTTGTGTACAGTTGAATTTACCAATGTAAATGGAAACAACTCAACTTATATATAAAAACATTATTATTTAACTCGTTGACATCAGTACAGATAACAAATTCACATTCATACGCGTCTGGTTATAATGATCTTTTACGAGCATATTTCAACCTGGGTTGGAATTCAATAATTAAGGGGTCAGTACCATAAAATATCGTTAAAGCTTGTTTCATAAATATGTGCTGTAAAATAGGAATAAAGCATGTAGTTTTCTTAAGTAAATATATATATATATATATATATATATATTTCCTAAAAAATATGGAATTACTATCATAAAAACAAACAAATTAAATTTATTTAGTTTCTTTTAACTTTTTGTTTTATATGCATATATATATATATATAAAACATATTTATATTGTTTATTGTTTAACATATTTATCGCGTGAAATATATTTTCAAAGGAATAATTATATTTTACCGCGGTTGATTGACAATTACAATATCGCAACCAATTACTTTTACCTCAAAGAACGCGAATTCCGGGTAAAAAACCTCAAAATTTAAAATACCCCGTTAGTTGGCTTTGAAACGTTCATTCCAATTAGTAACTGTTCGACGAACTCCGGTCACTCGCGCTAAGTGACGCAAAAACACCCACATCAAAGACATATATAACACGCTATTCAAGTGGGTGGTTACTTTGATCTCTTATTTTGTTTGGGGTTTATAAATAAACTGTTTAAATTCCATAAATAATGTTCTTAAATGCTTCAAACAAAATTTCACCATTGAGATTAAATGTAAAAAAAGGGCCAAGAGGCCTTAGTTCGCTTATTCATTCCTTCATTGACGTACTTTTATCATACTAATCAATATCATACTTTTAATATGTAATCTAAACAGTGAAATGGTCGGATACAAATTTTAAAATGGGGGATAATCCATTAAAAGAATATTTGATTTCGCCTCTGAGCTAAACAAATTTGTTTCCTAGAAATATTTACACGATTTAAAAACCAAGTTATTCTGTAACGAACGGCCTTCGAAGGTAAACAATATTTATATCAATGAGGAACGGATGTAACATTATATAAACAATTCTGAAGTATATTATTATTGTGGGTTTTGCGACAAAAATTGCTGGAATGTATTAATTCTTTACAATTCAGTTACTTTTAAACTCAAAACTTTTAAAGCATACTTTGCCGAGAAAATCTTCACCACAATGAAAACTTTAAAAACACTTCAAACTACGAAGAATAAAATCTCGACTGACAAAGACGAGTTAACAAAGGGTCGAGCTGTTTTGTTCTTTAATTGGAACGACCGAAACAAAGAATCAGAGGACCCTTGTTCTTTGCTACGCTGTCCGAGACAATTACACAGCGTATTATGATAGTCTGGAAATAAAAGCTAAATCGGATTTCAATACAAGCAAGGGTTTCAAATAACTGTATATCCTGTATCTCTTTATTTATCTTCAATGAAAGAATATTTTTGCCACCAAAGAGTTCTGAATCGGAATTGCATTCCTTAAGAAAGATCACAAATATACTATTCAGTATCTACTATGCACCTAATGAGATTTTAACATTGACTATCAATTTACACTATGACAAGATACATCTTGTCCAAAGTTTTACGGGATTTTTTAATTTACGAGTCAATAAACATTTTTAATTCGACGAAGTAAAAATAATTAATAGTAATTACAATACTATAGACATTATTTATTTATTTTTTTTATTTATTTCGTTTATTGAAGAAATGCTTACATTACAGGCATTGCCCAATTACAATGAAGCATTAAAGTAATACTAAATATACTAAATAGAGGATAAATACTAAAAATAACAATTTAAAAGTTCATCTTCAAGCGCTCTCAAGACAATGACAAACAAGTAGACTATAGTTTACAGCTGAGAAGTATAACATTTAAATCAACAACAAGCAATGTAATAAAATGTGTATGGATAATGTAAAATAATAAATAGTAATAGTTGACGACAAATAACGATAGATATCTGTAACAAATAAATAAGTAACAACAACAATAACAAGACTTAATATATAACAGTTAAATAACGATAATACAAAAACCAAACTAATTAATACTGAGTGAAACACCCTGAATAAATTGGTCTAATGAGTTGCCAAAAATATCAACATTGATTGGGAGTGAGTTATGCAAACGAATCATTACATTTAACGGAGAGTTAGCCGCCAGATTGGTACGAGAGTAACGAGGCGAAAACAACAGACGACTTCTTGAATTCAGCCGAGGGACACTGAATTGTAGTTTAGACAGCAGAGCCGAGTCGTCGAGCACACCGCCCACCAGCTTATACAGGCACACCAACATAGCCACCCGTCTTCTTTTACCCAGGGAGTCAATACAGAACAATGATAACAATTCTGGATATGGAACGACTGTTGTGTAGTGATTAAACTCTTTATAATACAAAAACCTCAGAAATTTCTTTTGGACATTCTCTATTAAGTCAGACTGATATGCGTAAGATGGGTTCCAGATGACAGATCCAAACTCCAATCTAGATCTTACTAAAGAGCAGTAAAGAAGCTTTATTACGTCAGTATTTTTTAAGAAGTTACTAGATCTGCGTATGAAACCTAAAATGGAAAAGGAAGACTTACAAACTGAAACTACGTGATCTGCAAAAGAAAATTTCTCATCGAATATAATGCCTAGGTCTTTAATGGAATTATTAGACACTAATTTTGTTCCTCCCATTTCATAATCTAAACGAATAATATTTTGCTCAGACTTTCTAGAAAATCGCATAATTGAACACTTATTGATGTTGAATTTTAAATTGTTGCAACTCCATTGAAAAAGATTATCCAAGTCATCTTGTAACTCCTCACAGTCAGAAATATTATTGATACTTTTGAATATTTTTAAATCGTCCGCATAAAGCAAAAAATTACAATTTTTTATTGATGAGGTTATGTTGTCAATAAATACAATAAATAGGAGTGGTCCTAAATTTGACCCTTGAGGGACTCCAGACTCTGGATGGAAATCAAAAGATAGTGCCCCATTATATGACACATATTGAGTTCTTTTGGATAAATAAGATGAGAATAATTGTATCAATGATGAAGACAACCCAAAGTAGTTCAGTCTAGAAAGTAATGCCAAATGGTCTACCTTATCAAATGCTTTTTCGAAATCCGTATAAATGACGTCTACTTGGCCACCAAAATCGATAGTTGAAGTACAAAAGTCAGAAAAGCTTAGCAAGTTTGAAGTTATGGATCGACCAGGGAAGAAACCATGCTGATGAGGAGTTATAAAGCTTTTTACGTGATAAAACAATCTGTTATACAATATGGACTCGAATACCTTGGCAGGTGCTGACAGGATTGAAATGGGCCTAAAATTCCTTATTTCCGATCTTTGACCTTTCTTGAAAATAGGAGTAACTTTTGAACGTTTCCAAACTTCAGGAAATTCTGAATATAAAATAGAAATATTAAATATGTGAAGCAAAGGAGTAACCAACAGTTCAGAACATGCCTTGAAAATGTAAGGGGGCAGGCCATCTGGGCCAACAGAAGTTTTCGGTTTTAATTCAAGAAGAGCCTGCTGCACCTCACTGCGTGTGACGGAACCAAGTGTCATAGTCGGTACACCCGGCATCACCGGGGAGCGGAGCGCACGACGCCACAACTCCTCACCGTCCAGCTGACAGTGTCCATACACCGAGCTAAAGTATTGGGCAAACTTCTCTGCTATCTGTGCGGCCCCCTCCACCTCTACCCCATCCAGTCTCATAACAGCCGGTATGCTATCTACAACTCTCAATTTGTTGATTTCATTCCAAAAAGCTTTAGGATTTGACTTAAGATTGCTCTCTACGTGTTTAATGTGATTTTCAAATGCTTTCTTAATATCTATTTTGATTTTGCTTCTTATTTCCTTATACTCATTTTGAATTTCAGGAAACCTGTACTTTAAGTATTTACGTCTTATAATATTTTTTCGTCTGATTAAACTAATTAAGTGTTGATCAAACCAAGGAGGGTATTTACGATTTGATTTACAATAATGCGGCACACACTGACTGATAATATTATTTAAAATGTTATAGAAATAATTTACAGCTTCATTAACATTTAAAATATTTAATAAATTAGACCAATCTGTATCTTTTAAATAATTATAGATCTGGAAAAAATCTGCTCTTTTAAAGTTAAATAAATTAGAATTATTAAGATTAATTGAATTACAATTTTGAATTGAGTAATTGAAAGTAATGTCTAGCGGAGGGTGATGCTTATCTACATTGACAACAGGACAAGAATCTACTTCTACTATTAAACCTATAATATCTGATAACACTAAGTCTAAAGTTTTTCCATTGCTATTTGTGACGTTATTAAGCAAATTCAAATTGAATGTTTTCATAAAGAACAATAATTGCCTACATACTGCATTACCTAGTTCTAACTTATAGTTAACCCCAGAAATTGGTTGATTAAAATCTCCGAGCACTAAAATCTTTTCTTTTTTTAGCTTGAATGAATCTAACTTTTCAAAAAAGGAACAGTAATCGACTAAAGGTGAGTTAGGAGGAAAGTATACATTACATAAAATAATTGTTGACTTATTCAACAACTCTAATCTTAACCATAAGTTTTCTCCACTATTTTCCAAATTATAAAGTCTTTGTACTTTTATACTATTGGAGATTGCTATAAGCACTCCCCCCCCCTTGACTTTCCTGTTTGCAGCTGACACCGGTCCCTACGGTATACTTGATAGCCGTCGGGAAACAGTTCTGCATTGTAAACTGAGCTATTTAACCAAGTTTCAGTCAAAGCTATTATGTCCCAGTCCTTACTAAGAATATTCAAACGAAAATCAGCAGTTTTTGATCGTAACCCCCTAACATTTTGATAGTAAACATGCAATATTTTATCTAATACCATTATCTACGTTAAATAAAGCCACACAGTATAAATTATAATAACTAACCTTGAACAATGTTCAAAAGATAAACCAAAGAGACATAAAACACTTAAAAATAATAAATATGTATAGATCCCAGCAAACTCCTCACAACTAAGTACAGGCAATGTAAATTCATTTTTTAATAGGTTCATAAGTCTTACTTTACTTGAGTTTATCCAAATCCGAGACCTCCGAGACCAGAACCGGTGCGTGACCCTCTATCTTGCGAAGAAAGATTTTACCAGAGTTGGTTATCCAGGCGAACTTGAAGTTGTTGTCATCCTTGAACTTTCTCACCTCGTTCCAGAGAATCCGGGACTCCCTCGACAGAGACAGGTTGATGAAGATCTTGTTGTCGCTCTGGTAGCCCAGATCTCCTGCATTGACCCATTTCTTCACCTTGGCTCGTTGACGCATCTCCTCCATATCAACGCGACGGCAAAATTTTACAATAATGCCGCGTGGAGACTCAGGCTTGTTTGGGTTCTTTGCGAGCCTGTGGGCAGCATCAATCATGGAATACTCCAAGTTGAAGTTTACAGCTTTTGCTACCCGTTTCACGACTTCAAATATGTCTTCATTTCGGGCCTCTGGCACTCCAGTGATCTCTAGGCAGTTGCTCCTCGAGTATTGTTCGCCCGCAGCAACCCTCCTCTTCAAACCAACCAAAGATTCCTTCAACGCAATGTTCTCACTTCTCAAGCTGTCAATAAGAGTTTCACATTCAGTAATCCTCTTCGAGTTACCACCCACAGAATCTTCACAGTCCTTAATTTTATTGAAACACATGTCCACTGAGGCAGTAAAGTCATTTTTAATCTTTGTAATATCTTCCTTAATATGAGTAATTTCACTTAAACATTGCTCATTTCCCACTTTAATACGACGAACTTCGTCAATCAACAGATTCAATTTATCATCCACAGTCATGTTGTTGTACTCATTCTGGCTAGAACAGCTGTTGCTCCGAGTGTTTACCATTGTTGCGCTGAGCTTATCAGTTGACCTTGACAAGCTGCCTGACACACTGCACTGCACCGCTCCTAAACCTTAAACCTGCTTACGCAGTATAAACTATTGAAATTGCACGGGATAACTATAATAAAGCATGCAATACTTGTACGTATCGGGTATATCACTTGCTAATAATAATACTTGCACAGTCACAATAGAAAATATTCACAGAAACCAGGCACAACCACGTAATAAGACGGAGCGAACAAACGCGTGTCAGTCTGCTAACATGCTCTCCCCTCCAATGGATAACTAATAACAATGGATATTATAAATAACTAATATCTCAGACACTGAAACGATAAATGATTTGTTCATTTACTTGTATTAGTTATAACTCAGGGAGCACTTGAGGTTTTATTAAAGTAAAGTAAATATGTTTTATTTTACCAGACAAAGTTAGGACTAATAAGCCCTCTCTAACGGCTTAAAGGTGACTTCTGAACCACCACCAATGGCCGGGCAGGCGGGCTGCTTGAAAGGACGGGATCGCTCAGCGGTCACCCGTCCAAGCAGCAGCAACGCTAGAAAATGCTTGTTCCGGTTATCTTGCGATAACCACTGTAACCACTACGCTGCGCCATTGGCAACACCCCAACACAACGCCCTGATTTATTCGTCGTTTAATCAGATTATCAGCTCTCTATCAACATGAACTAATATGAATACTTAATAAGCCTCATAGATACGCTATTTTAATTGTCAGTTTAGCTGCTCATACGCCTCTTAATTAGCCATCGCTCGCTAAATAAATCTCTTTTATAAATTAGACCACTCGGCCCATCTCTTGGGTTAACCACAACTATTAGACATTTAAGTAAAATTGTTTATGTACTGCCTGTGGGGGAAGTAACCGGAAACGATTGCTAACTGACGGCACAGCGAAAGTCCCTTATTGGCGTTCTTTGCCAGATACAAGGACGTAACTAGAGAGGAGGCCCAAGGGGTCTGAATCCCCCCAAGTTTTAATCGTTTAAATTACATTTTTACTAAACGATTATTATTATTTAAATAATTAAGTATTACTGACATGTAATGCTGAAAGACCGTCCTCAAAAATTATACGGGTCCTTAACTTTTTAAGGAACAATATGAGGCCTAACTTTCTGTCCGCTTAGGGAAAATATCAGTTGTCTCGACCCCCTCTTCCCTCAAAATCATTTCCTGGCTACGTTCTTGGCGAGATGCCTTAAAAAAATAATTGATAAGGTTAATAGATATATCTTAAGAAAGTATAAGATGTCTCCATTACAATATTTATTTAAATTGTAAAATAACTTATCTAAACTATACTATTGTCGATGTAAAATAAGACAGAATGAACTAACGGTAAAGATTAATGAGGTTAGTAGGACATATTCCTTCGGCCACACATTGTCTGGTATAACTTGCAACTCAGAAATAGTGTGCATTAGCTAAAAGCGATTAAAGCAACGACTGGATGTAACAGCAGTGCCTGCTCCACGCATTGTCTGCTCCACCTGTAGTAAGGAAATCGCAAATTTAAGGTAGAATTTTCGCTCAAACTCCTGCACTTTTTTATTTTATGAAAATGGTATTGGATAATCTTTATCCAACCACATCATACAGACTAGTTAATATTAATTCGAGAAACAAACATTCACTCTTTTTATTGCTTAGAGTCATAATGAAAATAAAGTTAGTATTAAAATAGTTTAATAATGCTTTAGGAGACGATTAAAGTTAATTTTGACAGTTTCGATATAAGCACGAGTATTAGAGTTCAGGAAGGAACGCCAGACTCGCTAATCAGGAGATGCTTGAAGCACAAGAGTCCTTGTAAGTTAACCCCACCCGTGCTTGCTAATTTGTCTTTAAACAATTCAAAAAATGCAGGGTAAATATGCAGGAACAAAATTTAAGGAGGCTGTTTCATCACGTTTCTGAAAAAAGACAATTATTTTTATAAACTGAAAACACCGGAGTTGTATTGGTTATTATATGTATTTCTAAAATAATTATATTTGTAACTAATATTTATTAACTAAACCCGTTTTTACAGTGAAATTTATAAACATTGTTTTATATTGTATTTAATTTATCAATGCTCGTAATATAGCATTGTGGATATTTCATAAACAACCTCATGATTTTCCAATATACTCGTACATTATCATCGCTACCAAATTTTAGAAAATGAGAATACAAAATTAAACTCCCGCGATGCTCTTTTTCCTTTCCTTTAAAATTGTGAAAATATAAAAATCTCTTTCTCTCTTCAAAAATTGAGCCCCTCAATTATACTCAAGTTTTTCATTACTACAACTATATTACTACAACTTTTTTTGTTGGATTTCCACACTGTTCCTACATTTTCCTAAAATGTTCACTCTTTACTCAAGTCCTCTATAATAGGCTGTTGAAATGTATGCATTCCTGCTTGTCTTCCTTCATGGTGTCTATTACAGCATTCCAGGAGCGTATTGTTTCTAAGTGTATTCCTCTATGATGAAGTCAATATCTACCTGAACCGAACCACTTTTCCATGAAACTTTACCTAATGACGCTTTACTTTAAAACTATGTAGCTAAAACTTTGTATAGGAAAAATTAAATTTATAGAAACTAATTTATGCAGAGCAATCTGCATAACTGGTTCTTGATGAACAATAAAGCACAATAGAATCAAACGACTTACATTTAGTTTAAACTTGCAAGAAAAGTGAATTAAAATTGAACTTTGTTAATCACTTTGATTGAATTTTGGAAATTTAGTAATTTATTAATATTTAATTTGAACTGTTTTATTGCAAACGTTTTATTGGAAATTGAACTTTAATAATTGTTTGAGAGAGTTTTATCGGAATTGCAAAGACTTGCAAGTTAAGGTACAACTAGTAGAAATAGAAGTTTGATTTTTGAATTTTGAGTGAACTTAGAAGTGATCATTTTCATTTTATTTATTTCCAAAGGATATTTGATTTTTATCTGAAAACTTTATTACTTTATTTTTGGAGAGAGTTCTGATTTTTAATTTGAGATATTTGACTGAAACTTTTATTTCTTGCCAAAGGACCTTTTAATATTACTAAACGGTTTGTCAATTTTAGTGGAAAATAGACAATGATGAAATGCAGAAGTATTGAAATATTTCATTTGCCTTTTAAAATAAATCCATTATTTTTGTTTAGAACTGTGAATCTTATTTCAGAAAAACCAGATAATATTTAATAGTTAAAAATTTAGTAATAAATTTTACTGAATATTCACTCGGAGCTTACTAATCAACAAACATTTTATATCGTCTTGGATGTCTGATTGATAATTTTATTTATAATATTCTGGCATATTAATATCTACAATCCAAGTCGTTATACACTACTTTCGATTTTTGACACCTCTGACCATTTAAATAAAGAATAATATAATAGTATAATATCAAAATTAGGATATCAATCAATGAAATGGTATATGCTTGATAATATTCCATAAGGAGCAGACATAATGATTTTTCAGATTGTCTTTGAATCTTAAATGGTAAATAGGAGCAACACGCCACCTGTAATGTTGCGAGGTACTGTAAGAGTTTTGAGGCAGTAAGGTGAAGGGCAATGTTAAAATAATATTGAAAAGGGTTCGGATATGATTTTATAAAAAAGTATGAACCTGTGGGAAGGGTGTCAATTACGACTATCTTACTTACAGTTACGAATATATTCATTTCATAAGACTGGAGCCATATTTTCCGTTATCAAGAGTTAGGTATAGTTAAAACCGCTGTCTAAAGATCAGGCTGCAAATCTCGAAACGTAGTAATAATTTTTCATTCATGGCAAATGTTCGGAAGAAATCCTGTTTCCTCTAAAATCCTGCCATAGCCAAAAACAAACCTCAAGTATCTTATGGTGCTTTACTACATTAAAGTTAGGCCAATCCACACTTTCAAACCATTGATACTGTAAGATAATAAAAAGCGAAGAATAAAAATAACAAAAATAAACATAAATATTGATAAAAATAAATGTTCTACCAACGTTGATATTTTTAAAGCAGAACTACTGGAACCACTAATATTACAAAGAAAACTAAGCTTCTCAGTTGCTTGTTTATAAAGCTAACATGCTCAATAAATAGTTTGCGGTTCCCCAGAAATAATTTATGTGGCCAGAGAATGACAGAGAGAGTTAGTTAGTAACTTACTCATGTCATGTATCGTGTCTATAAGAGGCTGGGGGTATGACGTCACGGCTCCAATCAGAAGGACCCTCACCTGAAGTGTCCTCTCCAATTATTGCTGACTATATACATTCATTCTTGTCTTCGAATTCTCTTTTGAATTTTAATTGTTAGACACTTTCATACATTCGATGTGAAAGAATATGATATATAGTAAGCTCAAAGGTTAACATGCAAATCTTACCAAAAAAGTGTAGGACCCAATCAGAGCTAATATTACCTGAAACAAAGAATGCAGTCAGTATGAAAAGTTTAGATAATAAAGAATAATGTTAGCAAACAAAAAATGTTATTATATTTTAGTGTGGTAAAAATTTGACTTATTAAACGACTTATACAGCTTAAACGACTCATTGTAGAAATAGAATTTTGAAGAACTGTTTAGTTTAAAAAAATTGATTCATACAATAACACGTGGACTATAAAATAATTTAAAATCATTAAAATAAGAAATATAAAGCTATCAATAAAAAATTTATATATTTCGGCTCAAAACGGAAAATTCAAACAATATCATAAATAAGGTTATAAAAACATAATAAACATAGAACATCAACACAGAAAACCAAAATAAAAAATTATATATTCCTCTGGGGTTTATGTTCGGTGCTATGCATACATTTTCATATTGCGATCAAAGCGCTTGTTTGCGACCGATTGCAATATTCCAATTCTGTTCACAAAAGCTACCTAAACACCTCAAACCCCACAAATACACGAAAAGCTTAGAGCATCGCAACAAAACAATAAAAGGCAACTAGATATGCACTTTTATACATTATACACAAAATTAAAACGCATTTCATAAGTACTGCAGTTTAAAGTACTACATATTTCTTAGATATATGGTAAGCTGTTGAAACTACGACATCAGATGAATTATAAGATGCTTCTATGCTGTTTGGTTTATTGCAATAAAACAAAATGTTTCACTCGTTAAACAGGTAACCATACATCCAAAATATGCAACTGTTGTAGTTCTAGTTCCTAAAATGGATAATCTTTTGTTTTGTGCACACCACAAGAAAATACACAACTTGCTTATTTAGTTATTTTAAAGTTTTGTATAAAGCAAAGTAAATAGCCATTTGTGGTGTACTATTACGATTGGACACTGTTTAGTAAATAAAATAATGTGTTTGTTATTGTTGAAGTATTTTAAGGATATTAGTTTAAAAAACAAGGCGTAAATGGAAAAAACATAATATATGTATATATAAAAAATATGTACCAAATTTGGTTTCTTTACCTTAACTAGTTTTAGAAGTAATAATTTTTGTACAAACAAATACAAAATGGTGCAAACCTTTTTTTCTCGACCCGTGTTTATATGACATTTTTCTTTCAAATGATGATTACTATCAGCCACAGAAGTATGCGAAACCCTTTTGTGAACACCCTGTATATACATATAGTGTTTTATGTTTTATTCTTGTGTTTAATATTTGACCTTGATATTTTTTTATTATGACGCAGTGTCAATTGTACAGACATAAATACAAATTATTTTTAACTTAAAAAGAAAATCCTCTGAGGAGAGTACATGGAGGTATTTGTGATCAATACTGATAGGAACACTGTGATCGCGAGTTGACAGGTCTGTGGGAGTGACACTTAATTAGGAGCGAACATCTGAACCCTCAGTAACCCGGTTATACCGGAAACTTTCCCGTAAACAAAGGTAATAAAGTTCCCAACGACTGTATGTCGTTATCGTAAGTTACAACTTACACCTGTTGGATTTATGGGTGTTGTAATCTTTAGAATTTAAATTAACTAATACACGAGATGACTACAACACGAATTCATATCCAACTCGCGAATTGAATCTAGTATCCGTTTTCTCGGTATATGATATAACGTAAATTGAGTGTAGAGTACAAAATTTCGTTATTCAAACGTTTTTAAAACTCCGTATAAAAATTACTTTCTGATGTTTATTATCTATTCATTGGACTAATATGAATAAAATACAAGGAATCAAAAGTTTAATTTACAAAATAGTATACAGCTTTCGGTGATAGATTTAGGTTTAATCATTTTTCTTTGAGCAAATAACTAGTTTCATATTACCTTGTTTTCATATATATCGATGCTTTTCCTTCTTTCCAGTTAAATGTGTTATGGGGAGCATTTAATTTGATTTTTAAATTTGTAAAATAGAATGATCGAATAGGTTTACCATCGAATAGGATTGTTTAAGGCGCTAAGTTAAAAGAAAAATTTGAGAACAATGAAATCTGTGAATCGTGAGAATTAAATTTAATTGAATTACACTAATTAATTCTTTGAATTTCTTAACTTATTTAATGTAGTAGTTAAGACTTGGCAACCAAATTACTGCTGCAAGTTATAAAGTTTCTGTAGCAGTTCTAAAAAGACAAACCTGAAAGTTTGACAGAAATCGAGAGTAAAGAAATTCAGGTTAGAAACCGGTAAGCATTAGATAGTATTTATTTGTAAACCTCACCCTAACTGTCTTCTAATGCCATTCTTAGGCTGTTGTTTAACACTCTTACATTAATATGCAAACTATAAAATATGCTGGAATGGATTACAACATAAACTTTTTCAGAACACTATTTCTTTACGTGTGGTTTATGACTACAAATATTAATAATATTTTGTGACATTAATTCAATTGCGCGTGGGTACGCGCGAGTGTGTGTGAGCCTGAATGTAAGGTCTGAGTATTTGTGAGGTTTGGGGAAAGAAAGGGTTTTATTTATTTAAACCTATATAGCCCGGGCATTTAAATAACATTTCATGTAAAAAACAAAACAATAATAAATTACACAATAAAAATGAAAACATAGAAATAAACTATATCAAGAATTTAAAAAACGGTTATTGTTTTAATACTTATAAATAAAACTTAATTGTGCTATCAAAATAAGAAAACACGATAAAATAAATATTAATTAATAGATAACAAATTACCTGATATATTATCAACCGATTTCCGGACCTTCTTGGCACCTTAGTCTACAGCTGGTAGTACGGGTTAACGTTGTCTTAAATATTATGTTCTACATTTATTCTTCTTAAAATCATTCATTCCTATTACTTTTTAAATCTTAAAGCAGCCTTATAAATGTATGTAAAGATTATAAAGCAATTAATCAATAGCGACCCTTCCCACGCACAACTATGGATAAGTGGGAAGTACATTTCAGTAAATAACTATTAGCAGAAGCTAATGTATTTGTTAGATATAAGTAAAAATAGCTGTTATCAATGTTACGTATGTTATAATGTATGTAGTAAACGATTTTTTATTTGATTTAATTTTAAACGTACCAATATACCGGGCGTCCCAAAAGTCATACCCCCCCTTTTAACTTTTGAACGGAATTAAACAAACCAATATCCTTTGGGGGGTTGTTATATAATGACAAATGATGACTTTTGCACTACATGAGAACTTAGGTCCTCAACCCAAAACAGAGGGTTGGGGGGTCAAGTCAAAATTTTTAAACGCAAACCTCCATCTAATGAAACTTCATTTTAAAGGTCTTTATAAAAGAAGAACAATGCCACAGACCAGAGGTCTCTATCTCAATCCAGTACGAAACAACGGATTGTCAAAGTTTTATTGAAAAGTTACGCTAAAAAAACTATTTTTCATAACTCATCTGTTCAGACTTATTCTTAATACTAAGTAGTGCTAAATTAAACTTAAAATAGTTAAACTTACCGTTGAAATCTTACCTCAACCTTCTTTAAGGTCAAAGTAAAGGCTCAAAAAATGGCCCCTTTGGAATACATATTAAGACATGAAAATATACTAAATATCCCATGAGGCAGACATTGAATGAGCAGTATACGAGTATGATCTGTTATACTCGTCAAGCGTAGTTACTGGTGCCTAAGTTGGCTGTAAGTTGACAGAAGACCGACAGCCACAGTTTAGCCACAATAAGGCGCAACTTGACGCAATGTTCTGTAACAAAGTTACCGAGCAACAACTTTCTGTCTGTCAACCTGAACTAAAGCAGTTTTCATCAGCATGACGTCCGTTGTCCAAGTTATTGAGTACGTCACAAACAATAAACATACTCGTTATATTCCCTATTCTCATTAATAAGATGTCCTTACAAAGGTTTAGTAAGGAAAAATTATTGGTAACATTTAAAATGATAATAAATTGTAATTTATCTGAATTATAATACTACATTCTAATATACACTACGTATAGATTAAATATAGTCTGTTTCAATCTATAATTATATTTCAATGCATAGTATCCCACTAATATTATAAATGCGAAAGTTTGAATGTTTGGATATTTGGATGTTTGGATGTTTGTATGTTTAGATGTTTGGAGGTTTGTCCTCGAATCACGCTGAAACTGCTTTACGGATTGCGCTGAAATTTGGAACAGGTATAGCTTTTGGTCTGAATTAACACTTATAGTGCTTTTTACCACCCATTTTCACCAAATATAGTCGAATTCAAATTGAAAAATTAGTTTGTTTACATTTGAATGTTATGATAAGAACGAAACTTAATAACGTTTCATAATTCAAATTAAACTGGCACTAAACAGCTGTTGACAGCTATAATTCGACAAACTGTCTGAAATATCTGTTTAAATTTAAATTTTATCAATAATAAGTAAACAGTGCTTGATCGGTAGTGTAATGCAGATAGTAAATAAAACATTAATATACAAATTTTACTCCAGATTGCGCCAGTGACGAATTAAAATCATCTAATGCATTAAATAATGTTATAAAACTAACCTTAATGTTCAAAGTTATGAATGTTTTCACATAAGTTACTTTAAACTGGTGGGCTTCCTTGACATTATGATATTACATTTTAACAATGGCTTACGGAAAAACGGAAATGAATACTATCATACCTTAAAATGTTTGTAGGACTCCCATCATATTACATCATAATTGATTTTTATAAGGACTTCGGTTCTAAAAATTGCGTGCGAAGCCGCGGGTAACAGCTAGTCAGTAATATAATATAGGATATCAGACACATAAAAGTTTAAATAACTTATTTTATAACTTACTTATTGCCAATAGGAGAAGTAGCCGTTTGGTACACTCGGTATGCTCGTAAAATCTGAGTGCAATATTCAATATGCAGCCATGCAACTGCATTGGTAAGATTTCTTTAGTAATTTGAAAGAAATTCAGCTTTAACTTAACATATGATTATGTTGTTATGATGTATGATGTTATGATTATGTAACAAATTAAGTTATCGTAATTAAACAACTTCATTCTTGTTCCTACAAGGCATCAGACCCACATATACGGGGTTGTCCTACAAAGAGATTTAAAAGTTTGATTTTATACCACTTGTCCATTTATGCACCGAACATTTTCAAACTCTACACTATTAATAAATTAGGTTTTAAAAATATTCTGTAAAAATTAAAGGTCCCTAACAATGTTTCCATTTTGCTTCCTATCAAAATTCATTCCTTGAATAACTTGATTTGATTACTGCGTTGCAGTTTTAAAGAACAGCTGTTGCTCATTGTTGAAAACAGCTGTTTTATTGAAGAATATTGCTTGTGCTTTAAAACATAACCTAACATCCTCCATTACAGTTTTAATGTTATTGAATTTCGAGAAATGGAAGTGTTGTAAGTTGACTATTGCTTTTGGCAACATTACAAAAGCAATTAGACAATTTCAGGTTGCCTACCCACGAGTTGGACCACCTAGCAATCGAACAATAACAAAAAGTAGAAAAAAAATCTTATAGACATTTAATTTTTCACACAGTATTTTAAAACCTACTTTATTAATTGTGTAGGGTTTGAAAATGATCGGTGCATAAATATGCAAATAACATAAAATCAAACGTTTAAACCTAAAAAAGTAAGAGATCAGCAAGTGAGAAACTCCGATTCAACTCCTGGAGCAAGTACTTTTTGTGATTCAATTTTTTTTGAAATTTCTACGGGATAGTTAAGCTCATTTGTGACAGAAACGGTCAAATACGAAATAGTTGAATCGTAAAAAGTAAAGCCTCTCAGCTATAGTGGTGGAAGGATCGCCTGGCTGGTGAAGATGCGGGTTCGAATCCCGATAGGGTAAGTTCTTTTTGTGATTCTATCTTTATTTTATATATATATATATATTTGTATATAATAATAAATTTATATATATACATGTATATATATATATATATATATATATATATATATATATATATATATATATATACTTATACGCACAAACATATACTTCATAAGCTTTATATATACACTTAAAATTCATCTAAAACTAAATTATGTTATGAAATTTGAATTATGGATTATAGTTTGGTAGGTAATTCACGTGGTTAAATTGTCAATTATACGAGTCTCTAATAGATAATGTATTAAAATGTCCTTTGTGTTATTAAATAATATAAAAATATTTTGAGTGTCTAACAACAGGTAGAAACCAACATTTACTTCTTGAAATAGATAAGCATTTAGGAATTTCCAAAAACAGAATACTATCCTAAAGAGTAAGGTTAAGAATATAAAAAGTTGGCCATTCAAGTACATAGCAATGATATTCAAACAGGTCAGCGTCTGTTTTATGTACGTCAAAACCTTACTCTGTTTTTTCTGCAATCTTAATCTTGAGTTTTAGGATTAAGGGAAGACGCTAGTATTTGGAAGGTCGTAGTCCTGTTGGAACACAGTAAATGTCCATAATTCTATTATTTTTTAAACTTTTCTATCAAAACACTAAATAGTTTGAACCTGAACACTAATACTAATACTAATTACTGACATAGTAAATTGTAAAGTTGAAAATTTTAATTTGATGAGTGGAGACAGAGTGCTGCAGACTATAAACCTACTGAAATATCTATCTATACTCCAATGTTATAAGTGTGAAATTCTTTTCCTCAAAGCTACTCCAATGTACGAGAAAACGTACACGAAATATGTAAACAAAAACTATACCGGAGTAACAAACACAATGGCCCGAGGGAACTTTGTATTCAGAAGCTCACTAACAATGCTAGAGTTGCATTCTGCATATCGTTATCTTCTTCGTGCTTATCCCATTAGGCTGATGCAGTGCACGCTTCCATAAGATTCATAAAAATAAGATTTCTGTAGCATCCAATTCATTTAATCGTTTTGTTCTACTTTATGATGGTGTTCTTAGAGCATTGCGGTTACAAAATCGTTGTAATAAATCTACAAACATATCCAGATTGTGAACTAATACGAGGCATTTGAGCATTGAAGTGTTGAATCTAAAAATTAATTATATAAATTTGAATTAATTATTTAACGTGCGATCGCCCTCACAATATTAGACTTAATAATTATTATTGGGGAAGGTAAAATGAATTTACAATGTAGTACATGTTTTAATGGAATGTTCAGATTAGCGCTATTTCACCATCTACTCAATGCAGCATCTGAAATATTGATACAGACTTGACTCTGCATTTCAACGCCTGTCTGAAAAGATAAAAAGTCGGCAACGAACACTTTCAAACAAAGAGACATCCAACTACACTACAAAAATAGCTCTGTCTGGTTTACACTGTAGCCATGTACTGTGGTATGTAGAAGCCTTCCCACCACAGGTAAGCTGTGTGTAGAAAATTCATAAAAAATTTAAATTAATTTTGTGTGCTATTGAATTATTAATGTAGATAGCTTGTTAAAAAAAGTATTGATTTATACCTTATTTTTAAAATTAAAACTTTGGTCGTCATTTTGTACTGGATTAATTAGAGACCTCTAGTTTTCAGTATTTTCTTCTTTTACGAGGGACTACAATGTTACTTACCCATTCCCCCCCCCATTTTTTGGGGTTGAATTTCACATATACCCCCCCCCAAAAAAAACAATGGCTATTGTCATATAAGGTGAATATCCCATGAATATTGGTTGATGCTTTTGTTTAAATGTTAATAGGGACACCTGGTAGAAATGGCATAATTTATTAGACATCTAATCTCTATTTTGTTTTCCCAGATGGATTAATTGATGAGTTGGTTTATCAGAAATGAATTAAATTTTAGCTGTACTATCATATTTTCCCATATAAAATAGTGTATTATTTGTTGTAAAACAATATTATATGTATTTCTCAAACAAAAAAAGTGCATTTACGAAATTAACATTTTATTTCATTCATTTGTCAAAAGTGACATTTCTATTAATTTGCTTTGTTACCCATTATAAATCACAGCTGCTACCAATTTTATTCTATATATTCTAAATGACCACATATGTAAATTATTGTCTTAAATATTTAAAACTATATATCAATATTTTAGTCGCTTTGTTGCGAAATAACTGTAACACACATCTGAGTTATCATCGTAAGTACATATTTGTAGAACTCCCACGTAACCTAAGAAACGAAGCACGTAATGTGAAGGATGATGGAATGCGATGTAAAAGTTTATTCCCTGTTGAGCTACTCGCTGAGAACCGGTATCTATGTAAAATAGACATTGTTACAAGTCTTGCACCTCTCACTGCCTTCGAATATTGTAACAATACATCAATTTGTTAGGCAATTGTTATTCTTTAGTTGTGATAGGTTTTATGTAAGTTACAATTTTTGGCTGAGCGTTAGCGAAGGTCATCACTTGAGGGGCTGGAAAATTCTATCTGTTCGCACGATATATCGAAAACGAAGAGTCCTACAGTCTTAAAATTTGGTATAAGTCTTCATTTCAATATACGAAGCACAGAGTTCGATAATGGTATTTGGCTGAGCAAAAGGGAATATATCTTATATTGGGCTTATGGGTTATCATGTTGGCAACAAGAGAATATTAGAATAGATAAATTTGTAACCGCACTGAGTACGATGATATGAGACTTCTGACGTGGTATTTTTATTTATAGGTTAAAGAGAATAAATTATTAGAGTTGAAGGTCCACGTCAAACGTTGATGACAATATTGGATTTAAGCGTCCTGTTGCATTTTAGTACCCTCTCTAGGTCCGGAATTTTTGTTATTTAAACACTGCTGTTATGAAGCTTTGCTTAATGTGGATGAATTACGTGGCAGGATGACTCTAGAATCTGTAGTTTTTAACTTTTGAATGAAACTTTCTTTTCTACATGAGTTTTGTGATGGTGCATACCCAACCATAGAAGTTGGTTCAGCGTCATTTAAGGCTGATACAATTTATCTCTTTTCTGTCTTGTGGATGTAAAAAAATATTTTCTTTTTGATCGTCTGCTTCTTTATTTGTTTGCAGGAAATGACGAGAGTAAAATGAGAAATAGATTTTAAATTTTGCATGCAACTGCATTGAAACCCGTCACATGTTGTGGAATACTCCTATCGTCGTATATATAGATTAGAGAAACAAAGTACAATAAGTGTATAAAATCAGGTATTGTAACTTAAATGAGGCCCAGTGACAGTTTAAATGGTGTTTTGAGATGGGTTTTAATTACCTTATTTACACTTAAATAACTGAATAGGAATTGCTTTGATGTTACGGAACAGACACTCTAAGGAGCCACTCAATGAATCAGGTATTGTAACTTAAATGAGGCCCCAGTGGCAGTTTAAATGGTGTTTTGAGATGGGTTTTAATTACCTTATTTACACTTAAATAACTGAATAGGAATTGCTTTGATGTTACGGAACAGGACACTCTAAGGAGCCACTCAATGAATCAGGTATTGTAACTTAAATGAGGGCCCAGTGGCAGTTTAAATGGTGTTTTGAGATGGGTTTTAATTACCTTATTTACACTTAAATAACTGAATTAGGAATTGCTTTGATGTTACGGAACAGACACTCTAAGGAGCCACTCAAATGAATCAGGTATTGTAACTTAAATGAGGCCCAGTGGCAGTTTAAATGGTGTTTTGAGATGGGTTTTAAATTACCTTATTTACACTTAAATAACTGAATAGGAATTGCTTTGATGTTACGGAACAGGACACTCTAAGGAGCCACTCAATGAATCAGGTATTGTAACTTAAATGAGGCCCAGTGGCAGTTTAAATGGTGTTTTGAGATGGGGTTTTTTTTAATTACCTTATTTACACTTAAATAACTGAATAGGAATTTGCTTTGATGTTACGGAACAGGACACTCTAAGGAGCCACTCAATGAATAAGGTATTGTAACTTAAATGAGGCCCAGTGGCAGTTTAAATGGTGTTTTGAGATGGGGTTTTAATTACCTTATTTACACTTAAATAACTGAATAGGAATTGCTTTGATGTTTTACGGAAACAGACACTCTAAGGAGCCACTCCAATGAATCAGGTATTGCAAACTTTACATAAGGCCCAGTGACAGTTTAAATGGTGTTTTGAGATGGGTTTTTTTAATTACCTTATTTACATCTTAAATAACTGAATAGGAATTGCTTTGATGTTACGGAACAGACACTCTAAGGAGCCACTCAATGAATCAGGTATTGTAACTTAAATGAGGGGCCCAGTGGGCAGTTTAAATGGTGTTTTGAGATGGGTTTTAATTTACCTTATTTACACTTAAAATAAACTAAATAGGAATTGCTTTGATGTTACGGAACAGACACTCTAAGGAGCCACTCAATGAATCAGGGTATTGTAACTTAAACGAGGCCCAGTGGACAGTTTAAATGGTGTTTTGAGATGGGTTTTAATTACCTATTTACACTTAAATAACTGAATAGGAATTGCTTTGATGTTACGGAACAGACACTCTAAGGAGCCACTCAATGAATAAGGTATTGTAACTTAAACGAGGCCCAGTGGACAGTTTAAATGGTGTTCGTTTGAGATGGGTTTTAATTACCTTATTTACACTTAAATAACTGAATAGGAATTGCTTTGATGTTACGGAAAAACAGACACTCTAAGGAGCCACTCAATGAATCAGGTATTGTAACTTAAACGAGGCCCAGTGACAGTTTAAATGGTGAGCATGGGGTTTTAATTACCGTTATTTACACTTAAATAACTAAATAGGAATTGCTTTGATGTTACGGAACAGACACTCTAAGGAGCCACTCAAATGAATTCAGGTATTGTAACTAAATTACCTCGTTTGACAGTTTAAATGATGTTTTGAGATAGGAATGCTTTTTAATTACCTTACACTTAATAACTAAATAGGAATTGCTTTGATGTTACGGAACAGACACTCTAAGGAGCCACTCAATGAATAAGGTATTGCGTGGGGCCTGGAGCTCTTTACTTGTGTCGTGAAAAGTTACGCTTCTAAACACTCGCAGTAACGTTCTATTACAGTATCTTACGTTGTAATTTGTCCCTAACGTAAATTATGTTACACTAATGGTTCATTTCGCAGCTAATGGTTCTACTCTTTTCTGTAGTACTGAAATTAAAAGGGAAGGTCAGAACAATCATGTACCGATACAAAAGTAAGATTGCGTTTATATTTATTTTGCATCTTTAGCATTTTCGCTAAAGGCCGTTTCACACCGCGGTCACACTATGTCACGTTACGTAACGTGACAGATGTCGCGTGGCAGGCGTACGGTTCACACCGCCACCGACGTCTGTCAGATACTGGGACATTGTTTCTGCTCTGTCAGTCGGTTTAGTTGTAGCAGTAACATGGCAAGTGGTTCGTGGTACGATAGCGCGTTTACTAAAAAATGTGCCTTGGTTGGATGACGGCGATAGTAGTTCGAATAGTGAAGAGGAACTCAATGCTGTTGTATTTGGTTACAAACCGAACACACTGGGTGCACCCTATCAACCACTAGAACTACTTACTATTTTGTTCCAGTTGCTTGCTATTTCACCCCATGCTGTGTCTATAATTGCTATCTCTATACTCATCCAAATCTGTATTCCACAGCAGTGGACGCGTTCTGACGGATTCAATTAACTGTTCCATAATAAATAACAAAAATAGCAATCCAGCTTCTTGTAAAGAGTTACAGCACGAAACTGCGCGACAGGTCTGGTCATGTGCGCGGCGGGGTAGCGAGCCAGTGCGCATGCGCGAGGCCACAGACGTCGACAGATGTTTTGAAAAGATCGCTCTCGGAGCGATTACGCAGATTCGTCTGTCGACGTCTGTGGTGTCTGTGAGGTTCTGCGAGGTCGGTGTGAATTACACCATTTAAAACTATGGAAACAGACCTTTTGAAAAATCTGTCACGTTATGTAACGTGACATAGTGTGACTGCGGCGTGTAACGGCCTTAAGACAGTCTCTTATGCTAATGATCGTTGCTGAGAAAATCATGCATAATGATTATGATCGCAAATTTCTGTGAAGTTTTTCCTTTTGAGCTTGCCGATTAAGAGCCGACTGGACTAGCGGCCAACTTGAATTTAGTCACCCTCCTCCCCCTTAAAAAAACGATCTTAAACATCATGCCTTTTACGACCTATTTTTAGTCCTTAGAACTATAGGAGGCATGATTATTATGCATCCAAATGCTTTTTAGTTTTTCAGTAATTTTATAGGTTATTCAGAAAAGATTTCAAACTTTACTGCCTTTCGTCGGTTTAAGAGTCGGCTATATTGAAGTGGCCTTGATTTTGTCGCCATAATAACAATGTTAAATCTTTAGAAATTTTAAGGCCATTGCCTTTGACCTAAAAGCCGTCATGGGAGATGTCTCATTATAAAGATATATTTAGTACGCGACCAAAACGTTTTGCAGTATTTTTGTATTTTTTTATGTTTAACATTTCTCTTCAATAAAAACATAACATGCAAACTCTTGGACTCCTGCAAACGTCTCATATGCAATTGTAATACGCTTCTGATATTGCAGCTCCCGCGATTAAAGGAGCGCTCACTAGAAGACTTTTATATTAGTATTGCAGGAAAGTGAATTAACTGTTATAATAACAAGTTGTATTAAAATTACTTAGTAAGTATTTAATTTACTATTTCAACAATTAAAAAACTAAGTAATTAGAGTTACAGACTTTTTTCACAACATTTTAACTTTATTTTTAATATTAATTATATAAAAATAAAAATATTTCAATAAAATAACCTCGTAAAAACTACGCCACAGAAGAGTACCGTAATGTTTATCAGTATCGTTTTCTTTTACTCTCTTTAATGTTCGATCATAAATGGTCTTGAAACTATTGAAAGAATTAATACAATATTATTTCATGCGTTTACATTATTACTGTAGATTATACACATACAAAAGGTTAGTTTATGTTTGTTGCTAAAAACATAAAAAAAACACAAGTCACGTACAAAGTAAGCCTATGACAGGCAATCAATGAAAATATGAGTCAGTTTTAAAAACAAGTTTACATTGTCTAGACTGTGAGCTTTGTCTGCAATATCAACAGTATTTTAAGAGCATATGTATAACGAA